>NC_132854.1:25732500-26042500 GCF_048164855.1 Canis lupus baileyi
TTATATCATCTTTAACACATCTAAAAAAAAAACACATCTAATGGAATTTTACATTTTCCTTATAGCTTTTATATACTATCTTTTAAATTTACATATAGATATATCATATATTTGGTATTACTCTAAATTGTATCAATTTAAAATATTGCTGAGTGAAGTAAGTCAGTCGGAGAAGGACAAACAGTGTATGTTCTCATTCATTTGGGGAATATAAATAATAGTGAAAGGGAATATAAGGGAAGGGAGAAGAAATGTGTGGGAAATATCAGAAAGGGAGACAGAACGTAAAGACTGCTAACTCTGGGAAAGAACTAGGGGTGGTAGAAGGGGAGGAGGGCGGGGGGGGGGGTGGGAGTGAATGGGTGATGGGCACTGGGGGTTATTCTGTATGTTAGTAAATTGAACACCAATAAAAAATAAATTAAAAAAAAAGAATAATGTTGAATCAAACATTGTTGAACATAAAAAAAGTTAAAATATTATGTTTCTAGAATATCAAAAGCAATAATAGTATGTTACTATTTTGGTTTTTTTTTAAAGATTTTATTTACTTATTCATCGAGATGCAGAGAGACAGAGAGAGAGGCAGAGACACAGGCAGAGGGAGAAGCAGGCTCCATGCAGAGAGCCTGACGTGGGACTCGATCCAAGGTCTCCAGGATCACGCCCTGGGCTGCAGGCAGCGCTAAACTGCTGCGCCACCGGGGCTGCCCTTTTTTTGTGTGTTATTTATTTATTTATTTATTTGTTTATTTATTTATTTGTATGTTACTATTTTGAATAGTAATTTCATATCTAGTGACTGTCAGTCTTACTAATTCTAATAATTTTTGCAGATATTTGTGAATTTTCCAATTCACAATATCTGAAGAATAGCCTTAAAATATATATATTTAAATATATATTTAATTTAATAATTTAGTTTATGAATTTTTACAACTTGATTATTAATAATTTACAAATATGTAAATTATACTTAGAATATAATGTAAATAAAAGTTTAAAATAGTTCTTTTTTTTAAATAGTTCTAATAAAAGTATATGTTATGTGTAAATATGTAAGTATAAAATAATTTAATTATAAAGTGATGGATAGGTTTTAATTTTTTTAGATGGTTTTGGTGAATTTTATTTTTTTTTAATTTTTTCTATCTTATATAATCCTCCAAATTTATTGAATATATTATTTATCATAGTCTCATTATTTGTTGTCTGAAGCACCTCTAATTCTGTCCCTTTTTATTTGTTTATTTGTTGTATATTTTTTCTCTATATTACTCCTAATCTTGCCTCATAATTGTCATTATGCCTCAGTTTACTGATACTTTATTTTATATTACTTAAATTTCTCATATGTTGATCCAGTGAATTTTTCATTTCAGAGATTCTATTTTTCAGCTTCCATTTCTCTACTCATAATAATTATGTTTTCTTTTAAAAGGTCGATCTTATTTATAGTAGCTATTTTACAGCAATTGTCTGCTAATCGATCATGTCTTTCATTTTGGAACCTGAGTTTATTTTTCCTGTTATTTCACCTGTTTCTTCCAAAGTCTAGTAATTTTTAATTGGAAAGTTGACATTTTACACTGTATAGAGTTAAATATATATTTTTTGTCTTCTATATACAAAGAATATTATTATTGTTTGGGAAAGATAAGGTACTTACAAAAAAAGCTAACATTTTAAGGCTTCTTTTAAGTTTTGTTTGTTCTAGCTAGAGAGTAGCTTTTCCTCAAGAGTAATTTAAGACCTACCATATATCCTGATCCTTTAGATGGCTCTACTGAATGCACATTTTGAACTATATTGCCATATCTAGGTAGTGGGGATGCATATGTCTCTCAGCTCTGAGTAGTCTCTGAAATTTGTTCATCAACCTTTTGGGTTTTTAACCATATAAATAAGAAAACTGATTTTCAGAAAAAAAGACTAAAGGGGATGCCATGAATGTATTTAGAAATCTTATCTTGGCATATCTCCCCTTTTTGTGTGTTTTTCCTACAAATCACAGGTACCCCAGCTGTCAAAAATTCTGATTTCTTGTTCTTTAACTTATTATACTCATTGTGCTTTGCTTAGGTGACTCATTTTTACACCATTCCAGGAAAACCTCTTCACAGAGATACTTGAGGCTATCTTAAAGGTCACATCCTTTGTTTTCTTTCACTCAAGGAATACAGTCCTGTGCTATATGCTTCCTTACTTTCTTGTATATTTTCATATTTAAAAATGAATGAATGCAAAATGGTACAGTCATTCTGGAAAACAGTATAGAGGATCCTCAAAAAGTTAAAAATAAGACTACCCTATGTAATCACACTACTGGGTATTTACCTCAAAATACAAAAAACACTAATTCAAAGGGATGTATGCACCCCTATATTTATTGCTTTATTACAGCATTATTTACAATAGCCACACTTTGGTAGCAGTCCAAGTGTCCATCACTAGATGAATGGATAAAGATGTATATATATCTTCTTTGTTCAGCCATGAAAAAGAATGGAATCTTGCCTTTTGCAACAACAAATGTTGCCACAGAGTATAATGCTAAGTGAAATAAGTCAGTCAGAGAAAGACAAATACCATATGATCCCACTCATATGTGAAAGCTAAGAAACAAAACAAATGATCAAGGGAGAAAAAAAACACAAGACACAGAGTTCTTTTTTTAACTATACTAAACACGCTGATGATTACCAGGGGGAGGTAGAGAGTATGGGGGGAACCATGATGAAAAATAAAATAAAATGATTTAAAAAATGTAAAAGAAAAATCTTATACCAGTTACTACAGCAAGGCCAGAAGTTGAAGTTTATACTTGCCTGTTTGGTTGTTTTTGAAAATCCACGATGTCATTTCCTAGGGTTTCCAATATTTTTTAAAATGTATTTCTTTAAACAGGTTGAACATTCATTATTATTTTAGCCCCCACATCATATAAATCTATTATCTGTAGACTACTCATGGATGGTGTGTAGTTTCTGTTGATTCTCACTCAGGTTCAACATTTCTTATTTCTTTGCATGCTTTGTAATATTTCACAGCTTCCTGGCCATTGTCCTTAAATGATAATCAGTGTTTTCTGAAGTCAAGGAGAGTTGTCCCTTCCTTCCTCTTTTCCTTCCTTTCTGCTACCATAGTGTTGAGCAAGTCTCAAACCAAACTGAAGATGTGAAAATACCTGGCTCACCAGGCTGAGAATACTCATACAAGAGAAGGTCAAGTCTGTGATCATAAACTTCCCAAGATTTTTTTTTTTAATTTATTTTTCTCTTCTTTTCCACTTTGTGCCAAGGAAATTCTCTCTGTATTTCTCAACACTTGTTCACTCTTACTTGAAGATTAGCTCTTTAGTTCAAGGCAAGGGAAAGTGACAAAATTCTGGGCTGTGATCTTTATCTTTGGTCTTCTTCAACAAGGAAACCAAAATAGAGCTGACTGCAGTATAAGTAAATGCCGTTGAGGCAAATGTACCTTTAATGAAAAGTGGTTTTTCCCTCCTTTCCTTACTCTAGGTTATATGTTAAAAAAATTTACTCAGCAGTTTCTCACTAACTTTTTCAAATTATTAATGATGTCAAGCATCTGCTATTTTATATTTAATAAGCAAATTTTTTGCTTTGACCTAAGCAGTTTAGCCTACCATTATTAGAAATTCAATCCTTCATGAATATTTTTAAGAATTTTATAATTTTACTGAAAATGTTATTCTAAAGAAATTAAAGTACTTTAAAATGTAAGCTTAGCTCACATTTAAGTATGGTAGCAAATGAGTAGATATGCAAATGTATTAATTTGCACATTAAAATTGATGTGCCATCAATTGCTTTCTTAATATTCAAGCAGTAGTGTTCCTGAAGTTAGATAAACATAATTTAATAATTTATAAATGGTCTAATAATAATCAATCAATATCCTAAAGGATAATATTCACCAATTTGAACATGATATAAGTTTATTGAGAGTGTTATCCAGTAAATGGGTATCCATTTCTGGTATTATTTGAATTTATAATGGTAACACAAGATATTAGAGCCAAGAGAAAAGTAACCTGGTTTAATGTACAATGATGATTTGAAATCATGCAGGCTATTTTTTTTAAGGATTTTAATTATTTATTTTGGGAGGGAGGAGCAGAGAAAGAGGGAGAAAGAGAATCTTTTTTTTTTTTTTTTTGAGAGAGAGAGAGAGAGTCCTAGGCAGATGCCCCATTGAATATGGAGCCCTACAAGGGGCTCAATCCCAGGACCCCTTGATCATGTCCTGAGCCAAAACCATGAGTCCCATCCTTAACTGACTGAGCTACCTGGGCACTCCAGTCTATTAATTTTGTAAGATATGTCTTAAATATTCATATATATTTGAACAATCTGTGCCTTTATTAGATTCAAATACATGGCAATGTACTGCTTCACCAGCACATATTTCCACTCTGTGCAGTAACACCTGAATTATAGGATTATCACACAGTCCATATTCCATTAGAAAATATTGCTGTAAGAAATATTTATCCTGAGGCTAAGGTGTTTCTACGTGTACTTCCCTAATTCCTCTATAAGCCAAATCCTTATAATTATAATAGTTCTTAGTATTCTACTATTGAGTTTAATCCACTATCAACAAGAACTGAGCAAATACTATTTTGGGCATCACATGAGCCATTGCTTTTGGTGAAAAAGAATTTAAAATGCCAGCATTCCATAGGTAAAGGGGATTGGAAAGAGAATAACTTACTTGAGTTCTTTCAGAAGAAAATCGTTTCATTGGATTTTAAGTCTGTCATCATTTAAATGAAATGAACCATGATAACCATACTTACAAATGCTGGAAGAAATCACACAAAAAGAAAATCCTTCCTATGTACTCATGCCAAAAAGTTAGCATTTCCCTAGCAGCAAATTTTTGTTTTGCTCCACTACTTAAAATATTGTTAGGGAATGTTAAAAGGATTTGCTATGGTAAGTCCACATGGTTAGATTTATGGTATATGGAAATAGCATATCCCAGAAACCATGTTAGAAAAATAAAGCCTTTCAGTTTACAAAACCTCATTAAAGGCACATAAAACAAAAAAGGCAAGTCACACTAAAATATAAGTTGCCTAAACATCCACCTCCAGCTATGAAAGAAGGTTGATTTACTAATTTATATCACAAAATAAATGGAGAATCATAAATGTGTTCTATAAAATATATTTTCCATTCTAAAAATAAAAGACCTATACAAATAATAAATATATTTAATGTAAATAAGTATTATAGATTCCTTTCCTAAATGACAATTTTTAAATCAATTATTTTGCATATAGCCAAAATGGTAGAAAATGATTCAAATTGTTATATCGTTGTCACAAAATATATCAATTTATCAAACTTCAATTCTTTCATTTCAGGAGACCACCTTAAATATTACTATTCAATCATAAGAGCTTCAAGCCCTGACTAATTGTATCCTGAAAAGTACCATAAAATCCAATAAAATTCAGTATTTATATTTAGATAATGTGAGAACATGTTTATATGGTCAATTATTTAATACAAAATTCTGACCAAGAATGTGTTCATGGCTTTGTAACAGCTTTTATTTCTTCTATCAGTGAGATACACTTGGCATTTGTAGATGGGATTGGTCAAAATATTGACCCAATAACCCAACCCAATTCTTTGGGTTATTTCACACTCAAAGAAATGCTAATTGGGATTTTTTGAGAATTCAGGACTTACTCAAATTTATGGTACAGTGGTAAAGAATCGTAATAAATTGAACATGTCCTGAGACACCTGGGTATTCAGTGGCTGAGCATCTGCCTTTGGCTTAGGTAGTGATCTCTGAGTCCTGGGATCGAGTCCCTGGTCAAACTCCCTGCAGGGAGCCTGTTTCTCCCTCTGCCTATGTTAGTCTCTGCCTCTCTCGGTGTCTTTCATGAATAAATAAATAAAGTCTTTAAAAAAAATAAAATTGAACATGTCCTTAACTCATCATCTTGAAGTTTACTAAATAACCTATAAACACACCCACTTTGTACAAATTCAATATAGACAAAAAGATAAAAACAATTTTATATATGAACAGGAAGCTGATACTCAAATATAAGTATGAAAATATATTAATTTCTTATTAGATTGTACATGATTTGATTCCCCTGCTCAAATACAACATCATCCTGACATAGAAGATTTGAAGGGAGTTTCTCAGCTGTTCTTTCCATCTTGTAGAGGAAAATCGCTTCATTAGTAAGAGAGACAACATAAACTCTATTATGATGGAGATCTAAAGAAATAAGTAACATTTGATGTTCCATCTAATAGGTCTACAATTGAATTTCCAGGAAAATCACAGACTTGAAATGGAAACTACTGAAGGCCAGTAAGCAAACTAACCAAATGTGCAGAAAATTGCATTGGAAGGACTGCCCAATGTTCATAGATGATTTCACTGGTTTAAATTAAATCCAGGGACACTGGAAATCTGGTAAGAAAACAAGAATTCTTTCAGTACCATTAACAAATAGAAGAATTTTTTATATAAATCAGAGTTTGCATTCGTAGGCAGATGGTAGAGCATGATTTCCAGCCCCCGAAAATCTGCATTTAGGTAAAAGAGACATTCCCTAAAATATTAACAATGTTAGCCTATTTACATGTAAATATCACAGAATTTCACAGAGAGCAGAGATATTACATTATAGGACATGCAGTTATTCTCTAGTAAGAAATATCAAAAAATCATATCCCATAAAATATACAGATAATAATTTAGCATTAACAGTAAATTTTGTAGAAAAGTGTGCTTTCGTGTCTTTTATATGCATATGGTTTTAATCGTATATTTTCAGGGCTCACTCCTTTCCTGATATCCATAATTACATCTCTATATATCTGCATCCATAAATAAATTCTCTTTAGAAGCCTACTCAAAATAATGTATAGGTGGTTTGAAACAAATTTCAAACTTCATGTAAACAAGTATTCGTTGATCACTTCTCCTCCCAATGACTCTTGTTCAAGTAGTAATACCCTTAGTAGATATCACTTAAATCAATACCACTATACAAATAAAATGTTGTAAATCTGACCTTGATCTTTATCCTTTCACACACCGTATCTGATGCCTCAGCATATTTTCTGGGATATATCTTCATAATGGATCTGAACTGATCTCACCTAGGCTATATCCAATAGTATCCAACCACCATTCTTTATCACTATCTACTTTCCACAGAGATCAAAACACATCATCACTGTGCCAATCTTTTGACCACATCAAAATAAAATCCAAATTCTTGCTCTTATGTAAGAGAACATAAGACAACAGCAATAAACCAATATTAACAGGCCTGAGGTTTTTCTTCTAAGTCATTTCCTACCATATTATTCCCAGCTCTCTCCACTTTAGGAAGACCCTTTTCTTTGATCTTCTTCATTAATAACAAATTAATTAGCACAGCATTTGGAAACTAGCCCTTTATCTGATATGTTATTTGCAAATATCTTCTCCCATTCTGTAGGTTGTCTTTTAGTCTTGTTGACTGTATCCTTTGCTGTGCAAAAGCTTCTTATCTATAAAGAACTTATTAAACTCAACACCAAAGAAACAAACAATCCAATCATGAAATGGGCAAAAGACATGAACAGAAATCTCACAGAGGAAGACATAGACATGGCCAACATGCATATGAGAAAATGCTCTGCATCACTTGCCATCAGGGAAATACAAATCAAAACCACAATGAGATACTACCTCACACCGGTGAGAATGGGGCAAATTAACAAGGCAGGAAACAACAAATGTTGGAGGGGATGCGGAGAAAAGGGAACCCTCTTACACTGTTGGTGGGAATGTGAACTGGTGCAGCCACTCTGGAAAACTGTGTGGAGGTTCCTCAAACAGTTAAAAATAGACCTGCCCTACGACCCAGCAATTGCACTGTTGGGGACTTACCCCAAAGATACAGATGCAGTGAAACGCCGGGACACCTGCACCCCGATGTTTATAGCAGCAATGGCCACGATAGCCAAACTGTGGAAGGAGCCTCGGTGTCCATCAAAAGATGAATGGATAAAGAAGATGTGGTTTATGTATACAATGGAATATTACTCAGCTATTAGAAATGACAAATACCCACCATTTGCTTCAACGTGGATGGAACTGGAGGGTATTATGCTGAGTGAAGTAAGTCAGTCGGAGAAGGACAAACATTATATGTTCTCATTCATTTGGGGAATATAAATAATAGTGAAAGGGAATATAAGGGAAGGGAGAAGAAATGTGTGGGAAATATCAGAAAGGGAGATAGAACGTAAAGACTGCTAACTCTGGGAAACGAACTAGGGCTGGTAGAAGGGGAGGAGGGCGGGGGGTGGGAGAGAATGGGTGACGGGCACTGGGGGTTATTCTGTATGTTAGTAAATTGAACACCAATAAAAAATAAATTAAAAAAAATAAAAAAAATAAAATAAAAAATAAAAAAAGAAGAAATTATAAAGAGCTACACAAAAGAAAAAAAATTAGCACAGCAATAAATTTGTTCTTGCTGTTCTTCATGCCAGGAATGAACTACTGTCCAACTCGCTTCTTCCTAACTCATTCACTGTCTGCTCAAATGCCTCAGCCTTCCTGGACTATTCTTAGAAAAAAAAAAGTCCCAACACCTATCATTTTTTTCATTTTCTTATCCTGTTGCAACTTATCTCTGGCAACTAGAATGAAAATTCCACAATGGCAAGAATTTCATCAATGTTCCTATCTTCCATACCCCCAAAGAACAGTGCTTAGCTCATAAAAAGGTTTTTTTTTTTTTTATTTTGTTAAATTAATGAATGTTTGCACAATTAAGGGTATTCTTCTCTAAGAGAATTTAAGATCAATTTTACCCAAAAACTTACAGCTAAGTATTTAGAGAACTATAGAATAATGGCACAGTAATAATTAGAAAGAAGACTTGGATTAGAATAAATAATTGTAACAATTAAAATTTGGAAATAAAAAAATCACTTTTAAGTGTCACTATCTTCCTATTTTTCAATAAGCAGGAATTATTGGAACAATTATACTGCTTAATATTTATGAGTTTTTTGTTGTTTGGTTGTTTTACAAAGAGTAGTTTTAATGTAATCTAAAAGAATAGAATAAATCACAGCCTACTTCTCTGGAAGTGGCAAATTATAACTGAGATCCCACATATATACAGGAGAGAGAGAGGGAGAGAGAGAGAGAGAGAGAGAGAGAGAGAAGGAAAGAGAGATAGAAAGAAAGAGAGAGGGGGGAGGGAGAAGGAAACTATTTGCATTGTAATAGCATAATGGGATACATATACTTTGTGTCTTCTAAAATTATGTGTTAAATGAAGCTTTTTTTAAAGTATTGTGAAATTGGGGTGCCTGGGTGGCACAATCGGTTAAGTGTCTGACACTTGGTTTCAGCTCAGGTCATGATGTCATGGTCCTAAGACCGAGCCTGACAACAAAATCTGCATTCAGCACGGAGTCTGCTTGAGATTCTCTCTCTCCCTCTGCTCCTCCCACTGGTGCTCTCTCTTTCAAATAAATTCATAAATCTTAAAAAAAGAGTATTGTGAAATAAATCAACCAGGGGTTTAGAATCCAGGAAGCTGATAAAATAAGAAAATACATATACTTAGAAATATCCGAGGAATGAAGATAATATATTCATTATGATGGACATAGTATATTTCCAGGAATTATAACTTTCTCATAATTTCATTCATAGTAAACCATTTTGAATGATGTTCAGGATGCATTTGTTGAAAGAAAAAGGCAACAAAATAGCATGTGTCATTTGATTTTAACTTTGTTACACTATACAAGGCACACTGTCAACCTTATTAATTACTCTATTAAAATTTATTTATTGCATTGGTTTGCAGCTGTGTCTCTGAAATACCTGAGGACAACTTTTCACTCAATTCATGAGTTCCTTCATCTAAAAGATCAATTACCTTGCTATATTTTCTAGACCTTACCTAGGATTTAAGTAAGACTCACAAGATAATTACTTAGGTTGTTCTTCTACTACTTTTAAATCTGAGTTTATTAGCTTTTGTTAAGCCAAGAGAAAATTTACAAGATTTCTAGAGATTTATTCATAACTGTTAGTTTAAACATTTTTGATAACTTTTCATATTTCATCTACTGTCTCATTATACATATTTTGATTATGCATTACTATTTTATCTGAAACATAGCAAATAAATACATTTTAACATAACTAATTTACAAGCATAAAAGTTTTGTTAAAGAAAGATGGAATAGCTCTTAAAAGCATAGTCTGTAAACAAAGTAAAAATTAGTCCATTATGTTCAATATTATCTAATAATAGCAAATGTGATGAGAAATTAATCCAATGACAAGGATGTCCTCTCCTTCCCTTGGAAGATTTATGTTTATACTATTTTTAATACTCTAATCTGTTGTCATTTCAAAATGCTAACCTGTTAACCATACTATATTCTAGCATCCAATTTTTCTTTAATGATTTCTGACTCAAGAGTTCTCAAATTTAGATGAGAAGTCAATTGCTCTGGGAAAGAACATTACAAGTATGTGAATAATTTATGCCCTAAAATATTAAAAAAATGCAAAAAAGTGCTACTTTTCTTATTTGATTAAAGTGTTAGATTACTTTTATAAGAAGAACTATAGAGATGATAAATAAATATTTGGTAGTTTAATATTATACTCAAAGGTCTAGCCAGTGCAGTTTAACAGTGAATCAATTAAGTATACATGCTGAAGCAGGCGGAAGAAAAGAAAATTGCAATCGTTTGCAAATAAGATTTTATACTTGAAAGCCCAGGATCAAAAGTTAATATACTTTACGATGCTAAAAAATTCCATACAAAATAGCTTTTCTACACAAAAATAGCTTTTCTACAATAAAAGTACATATGTAGAAAATATATTTTTAAAATAGACAACAAAAATATAAATTATAGTAGGGTAAAAACAAGAGACATCCAAAAACTATGATAAGATGAAAACTTTATTAAAGGACAAAATAGAGACACCTGGGTGACTCAGCAGTTGAGCATCTGCCTTGAGCATCATGGCTGGGGTCATGATCCCATGGTCCTGGGATAGAGTCCCACATTGGGCTCCCTACATGGAGCCTGCTTCTGCCTCTGTCTCTGTCTCTGCCTCTGCCTCTGTCTCTGCCTCTGTGTGTGTGTGTGTGTGTGTGTGTGTGTGTGTGTCTCATGAATAAATAAATTATTAAAAAAGGACAAAGTAAAACTTTACGCAAAATGAGGTATTTTGCTTTTGGAAAGGAAATCGATAGCAGAATCTCATTAATGTTGTTGAGCATAGTTTTATGCAATCTTTTTGGATGTTAGTTTTAATTATTATAATTCAATATGAAATATCCTTCACCTTTGATCCAGCGATTCTACTTCTAAAAATTTGCCATGCAGATATGGCTATAATGTAAAAAACTACTTATGTGAAAATAATTTTTTCAAATCTTTTATTATAACAGTAAAAATTTGAATACATCTTAAATATCCAACAAGAGGGGCCTAGTAATATAAATTATAATATATATGAATAATTGTCTCAGTTAATAAATACTACAACATGATTAGGTACTCTCTCTTTAAAATGATTGTTTATGCATGTATAAAATTAAACATGCACATATGTACAGAAAAATATTCATAAAATTACCACTGTGAAAAAATATAAAAGTATATTATGTAAATATATGCATTTAGTGAAGCAAAGCTCATCAAAATGTCAAACATGATTATTTCTGAAAGGTTGCATTTCACATAATGATTACATTCTTCCATGTCCTTTACTGTATGATTTAAATTGTGGATGCCATGTATCTGCCATTTTTAAAATCTCTTTTATTAATTAAAGAGTAAAAATTAAAGTGCAGCTAAGAATGCATTTTTGTTTATGTGACTACTATTTATCAGTACATACATAATGATCAGAACAATACAGCACCATATAGTTTTAACACTGATATCTAAAATAAATGATGCATTACTTTTTTTCAGAGATTTATGTATTTATTTGAGAGAGAGAGAGAGTACATGCATAAATGGAGGGAGGAGCACAGGGAGAGGGAGAAGCAGACTCTGCAATGAGTGCAGAGCTCCATGTAGGGCTCCTTTCTATGACGCCAAGATAACCATGGGAGCAGAAACCAACAGTCAGATGCTCAACCAACGCACCATCCAGGTACCCCAATGATGCATTACTTTTAAAGTTATTATTAGGGATTTAAATTTTTCTTTTGAAATTATATTGGCATTAAAAGCCATTTAATAATGTACTACTATTTTATAGAATATTTTATAGAGTATATACTTCTTTAAAAGATATACATAAATCATACAGACACAGAAAATTGTCTCTAAACATATGGGAAAAAAATAGTACTATGACCATACCTGATAGAACTGGTTGTTTTTTTACCTTTAACAAAAGTCTTGATTTGGAAATAGACATTCATTAAAGATGTATTTAACTTTTGAAAAAAAATAGAAATAACTCTTTAATACGAAACTATATAGTAAGATGATATAAACTATATTTCTATTATTTATATACACATTATTCCCTTTAATTATAAACTAAATTTGCATGTTTTTTTTCTTTTCTGAATGAGGGGCTAATCACATTATGATGCAGAGGCAGAACATTCTATTCCTTATTTCTATTTTGTTTTGTTTTAGTTTTAGTTTAATCTGTGCCTTATAAAAATGACATGTTATCCTCCTCTTTAACATATAATAATTTTAGTCTCATAATGATTAGATATTAATTCAAACATTAAATGAACATGTATTTTGCACCAGCCATATGCCCAACACTAAACTAGGTACAGTGGTCTGTAAAAAAACATAGAAATGAAAATTCTTAACTTTGAGACAAATCCATAATCCAATAACTATAATAAAAATATGCTAGATATATTAATACCGTAAGTAAAATGTACTATTGTAGTACAAAGCTCATGATAGGCAGTTACAAATATATTTCCCTTGTCAAGAGATATAAACCATCTTATAGAACATATCTACAATTTGTTGTAAAGATTAGAAGATCTAACATTTTCCCAAAATCATAGAAAACACAAGGTGTAACTATTAGACTAATTTAGGTGGTGTTATTTTGATCTATATGTTTTGGAAGGTAACTACTTTGAATTTCAAATAGAAAGCTTAGTGAAAAAGTTTTGTCTCTTTCAAGTTGTAGCTCTCTAAACCTGTGACAAGATTTGAAAACCGCCCTCTGGTGACGTCTGAGGACTTCCTCTGCACCATCTGTGCTTTTGAAATGTCAGCACTATAAGTATCCAATACTGAGAACAAACTGCAAGGAGCTCACAGAAATAGGACTACTAACTTTTATCAGATTCAGCCCACTGCTTGCCATAGATGGCAACAGCAACAACCTGATGTCCTTTACTTGATGAAAATGGTCTTCATCAGAAACTGCTAGAAATTTATGGATTCATGGGAATTTGCTAACAAAATATTAAAAGATTTTGGATAAAAATTAAGTTATATGTGACACATTAAAATTTTATTACTCTTTTGCTGAGATGGTATAAAGAACTCAATAAATTTGAATGTATTTAAAGATCATTAAACTTTGAAAAGTTCATTAATGACTAAAAAATGGAATTTGCCTGTATTTATATCAAATAATATTTATAAATAGCTTAATCAATAAAAGGACATAATGATGTTCTGTGTATTATTTAATAGCTAGTGGATAAGAAAAAAATACAGAATAAAATCATTTATTATCTCAGCCTTAATTTTACTTGCAATCAGAATTTTGACTATAGAGAACAAACTGATGGCTGCTGGAAGGGGGGTGGGCAGAGGGATGGGTTAAATGGATGATGGGCACTAAGGAGGGCATTTATGATTAGCACCATGTGTTGTATGTAAGTGATGAATCACTCAATTCTATACCTGAAACCGATATGACAATATATGATAACTAACTGGAATTTAAATAAAAACTTGGAAAAAAAAGGAAAAAAAATGCAAGGGAAAATAAATAAAAATAAAAACCAGGCAAAGGGTCTGAATAGATATTTTTCCAAAGAAGACATACAGGTGGCAATCAGGCATATGAAAAGATTCTCAACATCAGTAATTATCAGGCAAATGTAAATTAAAACCACAATAGTGTATCACTTGCACCTGCCAGAATGACTATTATGAAAAAGACAAGAAGTAGCAAGCATTTGGCAAGGATAAGAAAAGTAGGGAATCCTTGTATACTGCTGTTGGGAATGTGAACTGGTACAGTATGGATGTTTTTCAAAAAACTAAAAATAGAACTATTATATGATCCAACAATACTGTTGGGTATCTAACTGAACAAAACAAAAACACTAATTCAAAATGATATCTGCACACCTATGCTCATTGTAGTATTATTTATAATAGCAAAGATATGGAAACAATCTAAATTCCCATTGATAAATGAATGGTTATGTTGTACATATAATGGAATACTACTCAGCAATAAAAAGGAATGAAATGTTGTATTCGGAACAATGTGGATAGACCTAGAGGTTAATAGGTTAGGTGAAATAAGCCAGATAGAGAAAGACAAATACAATATAATTTCACTTATATGTGAAATCTACAAATAAAAAAAACAAACAAACAAATCAAAATAAAACCCCAATTCACAGATTCAGAGAACAGACTGCTGGTTGTCTGAGGCAAGGCTAGGGTTGGGCAATATGGGTGAAGCTAGTCTACAGGTACAAACTTCTGGGTAGAAGATAAAAAAAACACATGGGGATATAATGTTCAGCACGAGCAAGAAAGTCAATAATATTGCAATAACTTTGTATAGTGACAGATGGTGACTAGAATTATTGTGGTGAACACATTCTGCAATGTATACAAATACCAGTCACTATGTAGTACATTTGAAACTAATGCAATATTGTATGTCAATTATACTTCAACAAAAAAAATCACATGTAAAGAATTTTTAAATTGCTAACCATCTTGTGGGATTTTAAAAAAAACAATAATTTATTCATACATATGTATTTATAAATAAGTTTCAAAACCTGTCATACAGGTATCTTGAAATAAAAATATGTAAGCTAAAATAAGAAGATCAGTGTAGTAATATTTTATAACCAACCATGTAGGAGTAATCCAATTGTCAATTGGAAAAGTTATAAACTTCAAAAATATGTTTTTTTCAGAATTAAAACCTTTCCATTTAATATAGACAATGTTTTCCAATAACTACATTATTATATCAAAAAGGAGAAATTGTATTTTTGTTTTTATTGTAGTTAACACATTTCTAACTATCAACTTGAAGAGTTGTGTAATATAACAATGGATGAATGATCAAATTGTGGACTACAAACTGTCAATTTCAGAAGAAAGAGCAGCATTGCTTTCTGAAATATTAAGTTTAACTGTTCTTTTTCCCTTTCAAAACTGTCAACCGTGACTAATATGCCTTTTCTGGTGCATTACCTAATTTAAGGATTTGTTGGTATATTTTTCAAGTGCTTTAGCTATTTGCATAGCTTGGTATATGAATTAAAGTTGTGTGGTAAATATGAATCCCCAGCTGATGAGTATATTCCTTACTTGTTTCCACTCATGAGGACAATAATTATTTGTTTTAAAGTCAGGAAAAATTAATGTTATATATGAATCTTTGCACTATAAAATGATTTTAAATCAAAGAAGAAGGGAACATCAATATTGATCATATATAAACAATATTAAATTTATATTAACAAATTTTAATTTAGCTAAATGATAACTTCTTGATGTAGCCAACAAATCACCTTTCTAATTATATAGAAATGACCTTTCAATAAGTATTCTTTCCTAGATGAAAAGACACTCATTGCAGATAAGTTCTGTACAAGCTGTTATAAAATGTCCAATAATTGTGATTTTACCTAATTTATGTTGTTTATAGTCAACGTATGAGCAGTTTGAAATTTTATATTTCTAATGTTTTGGTTCAAAGAACAGACTTCTGTAAATTGTTAGATTTAAGCATAAAATAACATAAAAGTGTGTATAGTACTTAAAGAGCTAAGACTGATCACAATTCAAAATTTGAAAGAAATTTAATTTTATATTGCATATCCTTTAATTATTTATTTTGTTTTTATTGCTACAAAAGATATTTCTTACAATGCTTCAAGAATGGGATTAACATTTTTCTTTCCAGTAGACTATAAATATGGATTTCCTATAGTTCTTATGGAAGTAATTTAGGCCACCTCTTTTCAGATGCAGACTTATTTCTCCCTCCTCCTGATTAGGTGATATCAAGCCAATTAACTCTTTTTGTATTATAACCAGTTTATTGGCTTTCTGGCACACTGCTTTTCACACAACAATACAGAAATAAACACATTGATTTTATTACTATTGTGTAATATTTGACCTCAGTGAAAAAGACAGTTTACAGTGACAGCGCAGGCAACAGTGAACAAATAAATGAAACTGATGCTTATCAATAAACCTAGAGGCAATGAATTTAACTATGAAACTATTTCCAAACAGGTTTGGAAACTTTTATCACCATAATTACTGGTTTTCAGTAAAAAAGATTTTGCATCTTTCAGCTGAGGGTGCTATGAAAAGTATACATGGGATAATTCAGAGCAAAAACACAATGAAAACTCACCAAGAAAATGAAATAATAAATCTTGCATTGCTGGAAGTTGGTACACTAAAATACAATGAAACAAGTCCAAACAGACAAACCTCCTTTGGAAGAACAATTACATACACTTGACAAGAAACTTAACACAAAATGAAATTAAAAAAAAAAAAAAAACTACACAAAGGCAGGTTATCTTAAAAGGAGTTAAAACTTGGAAGAAGGCAAAGATAATTTCCTAAATTTGGGGCATTGGCCTGAGCAAGAGGTGCAAGGCATAGTGGTATTTGGTGGCTGAAGCCCCAGTAAAGAC
This sequence comes from Canis lupus baileyi, assembly GCF_048164855.1. Classification (NCBI taxonomy): domain Eukaryota; kingdom Metazoa; phylum Chordata; class Mammalia; order Carnivora; family Canidae; genus Canis; species Canis lupus. Next base: position 25,749,479 of record NC_132854.1, read on the forward strand.
CCCACCATCCTTCTGACTTGACAACAGATGACATGGAAAAAGCTGACCGCTGCAGCAGAAATATGGGATAGGAATCCCAGAAAGAGAAAGCCTCAATTTATCTGTTCAAACTTGGCCAATTCCCTGGCTGAACTCTGAATTTCACATGGATAGTATATTCATGATGCCAAACTAAGGCTCAAAGAATTGAACTAAGATTTGAATTACCATCCACAGTTCAATAGCAAGAGTTGGCCATTTTTACCTTACCAACTTAACTTCTTAGTCAATACAATTATTACCACTCTCAAAATCTATAGTCTACAATATTTAACATCACAATGTCCAGAATATAATCCAAAACTATTTGACAAATGCAGAGCCAATAATGCCCAATCAATAATCAAGATGTTGACAATATTAGACAAGGATCTAAAAGCCGATATTATATCTATTCACAATGAAGTAAGGAAAAATGCTTTCGGAATGACTTTAAAAAATAAAAATAATAGCAGAGAAATAGAAACTTTTTAAAATTGAATTATAGTTGACATACAATGTTACATGACTTTCAGCTATGCAACACAGTGATTCATCTGTATCTGTATTTCTTTTTTATTAATAAAATACTATGTTAACCACTGAGTCTTTATCAAATATGACAAAAGTTTTTGAGTGAAATTGTTACATTTTATTTGCTAAAGGTTTATATTTATCTATTTCTATTTTGTGAGTTCCTTTTAAATTAGGAAAGGATGTGGTATTTAATGAATGCATGTTAGGTATCTGCTCTGAAGACTAAGTGATTTTTTTTCTCCTTACATCTATTGATTTGTTAAATTATTTAACATACAGCCTCTAATATTATATTGCTGGGATAAACATTACTTGCACATGACATGCTATCTGCAAAAATACTGCATGCTTATGTTTTCAGATTGGTTTACTTAGAATTTCTACATATTCAAAAAAGAGTTTGGCTGTATTGTCCATATCATATCCTCTTCAAAAGAGAATTTAGAGAATTTTCTTCTTTGACCATGGTCTAGAAAATTTTCATTACTATTATAAATATTTGGTCTGTAAGCATTTAGAGAAATTTCTCTTGTGAAAATATCTGGATATGTTGCATTTTAAGAGATGAGAAATATTTCAAATATCTGTATTTATGTTGTGAAGTTGGTCTATTTAGATATTTTATTATTTTAAAGTCTGTTTTGGTAATTATATCTTTATTTAAGATATTCACTTTATACAGTTATCAAATATTAATTTGAGCAGAAATAGTCTAATGAGTTCTGAAATGTTCTTTCTATGTATAGTTGTTTTCTGTGATCCATTCCTATCTTGCATCCACAAACTACCAATGTGCATCAAGGGTTTATTAGAACAGTAGTAGGAAAACAGTGACCTCTTACACTGCAATTGTTAAGGGTTTGACAGGGCTTTCCTGCACTGGACCTAAGGCCTTGTTTCCCAAGATCTCTTTACCTCTGTTAGCAGAGGTCAAGAGATAACTCCAGCCTCTATTTCTCCCTAGCTCTAGAACATTATCCATTTCACCACTGCTGAATGCATTGAATTAATAATGAATGATCTAATGTTCTCTATCATTGTTTTTCTCAGATCCTACCTCTTGCTGTGTAGTATAATCTCCAAAAAATTCTATGCTTTCCCTATTCTGTCCTACTCACACCTCCCAAACTCTGGACAACCTACCACTCTACCTTCTGAAGTTTATAGCTCATAGTCAACAAAATACCCTATATTCCCAGACTTTTCCCTCTTCAGTATGTAATAGTATCCAGGCTGTCTTGAGAGTATCACTTTTCTACACCATCTTAACATTTAGCAATTATTTTCTCACAAGACCCTTATAGTGGACTGGAGATGAAGTTGTTATCTTCCTTCACTTTTTTGGAGGGGATTGTATTTAAACTATTTTTCTTTTCTTCTTCTTAATATTAACCAGCTTTGGATATCATGCAATCAAAATATAAGACTAACTCCCCTTATTTGGTTGTTCAGTACTTACCAGAGATATTTGTTCTTACTTCACAGTGATTCTATGTTTCTTGTTTTATTGTTCAATACTGACCAGAGATATTTGCTCTCACTTCACAATGATTCATTTTTCTGGCTCACTTCCATTCTTTGTAGCAAGACAGAGCCTTTCAACTCAATGGCAAACAGCCTAGACGAATTGACTTTATCAATAACAGCAATACTTGAGTAAACTCAGATTCAGAGAAAAAGCTCTCTATTACTTCCTCCCTTTCCAGTTCACTCCTTTTAGTGCTCTCAGTTCAACAATTATCTAGCCTTGCAGAAACATCCAATGCCTTTGATAACCTCTTTTCCCTCCTTTTTGCTTAACTTCCATGTTTACTATTATAGTAATTCCCCTGCCTACTCTTAATGTCCTTATCCTCTCTTGATGCTTAGTCCTTAGAAGGCCCCAGCACCAACCTGCTGTTGAATGTGAGAGTCTTGGCTTGTGTCTACCCATCAAGGCAGAACATGAATCAAGTACTTGCAAATAGTTTATTGTGTAAAGGGTTCCAAGGAAAGCGGGTATTGATGAGTGCAAAACCTCAAGAGAGGATACTCTGGTTTAAGGATATATTCATACTTTTGTTACCGCTTGGATAAATGTAACATGATTCTGGGATTATGAGGAATCATGTAAAACATGCCTCAAGTTATTTATCTGAGAAATGCAAGAGGGGGCATTTAGCCACTGACACCCATCCCTTATTAGTCAAAGATTTCTCCACAGAGGATAAATCCCTCCAAATTCCAGGTTGTGCACTAAGAGTATCAGACCGATTCTTGTAGGCATTTCAAAAGAAGCCACCCAGAACATAGTGTAAAATTTATGTAGTGTAGGTGAGATGAGGTGAGGTGAGGTGCCTTCAGGTAATATGTGCATGAAGCTGAATACCAAAAATAATTGCTTGAGTAAAATACAGTCAAAGATGATATGAGGTGGAAGGGGGTGAGTATCACACATTTTTCCCTTAGCTTATTCAGAACTTTTTATTGTCAAGATCATTGTGAAGACCACCATAGATAATGCTGTTGTTAATTCCAAAAATAAAATTAATACATGATTTTAGTGGAAGAAGCTAATTCTAATTGCTGCAACTGGACTCACTGAAAATAATATTCATCACCTCCCTCCTTAATCGACAAGCTTAGGTTTATTTACCCTTTGCCAGAACGACAGCATGTTTACTTAGCATGCATAGGATGTCACTCTCAAAGTATATGAACATTTAGTTGCTTTATCCTTGTATGATCATAGTTGCTTCAAATGCCCATTTTTATGTATCACTGTGTTTTACAATCATTAAGATGCTCCAGTGAATACCTGGGATTCCAAACTTATTGTTTCTAGTCCCATTGTGTAGAGTTACAGTATTCATTGTGGATATCTGCACGGTCTAACCTTCAATATATTAACTTGTTTACTACCCTGCTAGCCCAAATACCAAATGATAGAGTTTTGAATTCATTGTACCTCTTCCTATATCCAGGAGAAGCAAGCAGTTACCCCCTTGGAAATCAGACCCTCCAATATAGCAAAGTTTAAGTTGGGGGAATACAAATTCTATAATAAAGAGGAGACAATTTCCTTCCTTCACTTTTTCTTAAACCCATGTATGGTGTATTCTTTTTAGAGCCATTAACATATTACATAGATTGTTCATTCAATGCATATATCACATGCTGCAGGACAGAGGCTTGACCACTTCACACAGGACATTGTTCACCTGCCAATATCTGAGTGATGGATTACGTGGTAGAAATATTTGTTGTTGATTTTATCATTCTGTTTTCTCTGTCACCTCTCTGCTCTTTAATAGGTCTCTAAGTCAATGATGTGAGGGATCATATTCCAGGAAATAATGCCATCTACAAACCTTCAGTTGATGATATTGTTAGAAGCACAGTGAGCAAGGAGAGCAAATTTGTATTCAGAGAAGGTGTGAAGTCCAGTAATGACAAATTACTGTCCTCTCACTGGTTGAAGGAGTTAGATGTAATCAATTTGCTACCAAGTGACTGCCTGGTCTTCTTAAGGCATATCATCTTGAGGGCTAAATGCCAGTTACTGTTAAACATCAGTCTCTGTTATTAGAATGTAACAGCAGTAGTAGTAGCTGAAGCAGCCTTGGAAAATGGGGTCTTGTGCTTTCATACAAATGTATAACTTCAATCACTATCACCATGCCCATTGTGTTCATGAACCTGTTATAGTAGCCCAGAGGGGTTAAATATTCTGGCTGGCATGTATACAACAAGCCACTCTTCTACTTAATTGTTTAGTGTCTCCTCCGCAATGGATGTTTTCTGCTAAACCTTAACACAAGACATAAATATCTGTGTTCTTCATGTCTACTCCCATGTGTTCATCTACATGCTTTGTCCCCAAACCTTTGAATGTGAAATTATTATCTTAGAGTCAGGGCATATACATAGCATTGGCCACTTCTCCCTCCATACAAGATAAATATGTATGTTCCCTCTGGATATTGGGAGGATTTTGTCCTCATGAGTCTCCTTCAAGCTATTCTTGAATAGGACTTTAGATAACCTCAAAATATTTTGCTAGTCCATTTGCATTGCAGGCCTTAAATTAGTTTTCCTCTTTTCTGTAGAAAACCCAGCATAAGTACATGCCGATATAAGAGGAGAGACATGACTTCAAAATAAATAGAGACATGGAACTCTGTGCTACCTGCCCTGGTCTGTTTGGGGTGATCCTGAAAGTTACAATTCAGTCATATGCTGGACTGCTACTTAGCCTACATGGCCATTATATTTTTACTGCATGTGACAACACTTGTGTCATGAGGGGTGGTCCCAGGTACAGAGTCCTTTGATGCCCTATAATCAGCCAATTCTTGGTCTCTTGTACTATCATTTTGTCAGGTGTGTCATACAGATTCAATAGCAAGACAGCTTTAACCATACTCTGAGTTCTGAAGAGCCCTCCTGCTCTAGGACCTAATTAAAATTAACAGTCCTTTGACTGTGTTCATTAATTGTTTTGAGCAATATGTCCCAGTGTCATAGGTATTTCCATTAATATTTAAAAGAGACTCACCAAGTTCTGTGTTTCTTTCTTAATGGTAGAAAACACAATATGCAGAAAGGTGTCTATCTTAAAGGAAATATCCTGTCCTGCCTCATATTATTGGATACCTAAAAAATTCATAAATGTGATCAGTACCTCAGTCTTCATGCCATTTATCTCTTACCATCTGGTACATTTATATTTTGTGGGTTAACCCAGATTACTTACAACCCCCTGCTTATCAGATCCAATGAGTGTCATTGATGATGTAGATTTAGGTGAATTTTTTTATGAATGATAAGATAATCAAGTTTTTGGTGGACCATATCACTACAGAATCAGAATGGTTAGTAAGTCTTGAAATAGTGAATGTGGATAGCATTCCTTATCACATAAAAGTTGATTGTTTTTGGTCCTACTTATTGTTGGGGATGGAAAAAACAAAAAAAAAAAAAAATAAAACACTTGATTTGACAGAGAAGAGACTAAAATGTCAACCTGCTTAAGGCTCTATGGAGCTCTGACAATTAAGAAGCAAATAATAACAATATCAACAAAGAGAGAAACAGACTCTGAGAACAAACTGGTTGTTGCTAAAGGGAAGGAGACAGGATATGAGTGAAATAGGTAAAGGGAATTAAAAAGTACAAACTTCCAGTTATAAATAAGTCACAGGGATGAAAAGTGCAGGGTTAGGGATATAGTCAATAATATATACATTTATCATGATGAACATTTTGTAAAGTATATAATTTTTGAATTGCTCTGTTGTACACCTAAAACTAATTGTTTTTTTATTTTATTTTTTTCTAAAGATTTTATTTATTCATGAGAGACACACACACACACAGAGAGAGAGGGAGAGAGAGAGAGAGAGAGGCAGAGACACAGGCAGAGGGAGAAGCAGGCTCCATGCAGGGAGCCCAATGTGGGACTTGATCCCAGGACTCCAGGATCATGCCCTGCACTAAAGGCAGGGGCTAAACTGCTGAGCCACCCAGGGATCCCCCCTGAAACTAATTTAATGTTATATGTCAACCATACTTAAATTAAAAAATAATTTAACATTAAAAAATAAGATACCTCATGAGTCACAACATCTGGTGTTATGACTATCACTTGGCTAAGTTTAGTATAGTCCATAAATGCTATGATACATTTCCTCCCAAAAGATCAAACAGATAAATGAATTAGAGAATGACAGTATCTAAGTATTTGAAGATGACATTAATATTAGCATCTCCTTCAAGGATTAAGCAGTACTTTGGATTTGCTGTCTTGGTTGGGGCCTGGAATTACAGGGCATTTCACTTGGCTCTTCCTCCTACTCTGACTCTTACCTTCAGATCCAGGTAATAAATGTGAGGGTTTTTTCAGATGTCAAACATATGTATACTATTCATATTAGGAAAGATAGGGAGCATGATAATGAATCTCTAAGTGCACTAGATCCACTGTGGGATGCACTTGGGCTCTATTCATCATTTAGCATCTATAAATCACCACTTTAACCCAGGGGGCAGTGACTGTGATTTCATTTCAAGTACCCTGACCTCAGTATTAGCTTAGATACCAAAATTTAAAAAACAAAAAAACAAAAAAACAAAAAAACAACCTCTTAATATTTGGAAAGTCCTTCACCCTCAATAATTAATTACTATGGTAAATCACTATAGGCCCCATAAGGGAAGAAATGGAAAAATATTTATTGTGTATAGTTGCCACATCCTTACTAGATCTTTCTTTAAATAGTCTCATTCTTCACTTTAATTGGTAAGCTTTGGGGTTGTAAATTGGCTTAGGTTAATAATTTTTTGCACTGAATATCTCTTGTCAGCTTGTGCTCACCAATTTTTGCTTCTCATTCTTTTCCTTGTTACACAATTCAAGTAATACTATTAATGTATTTAGTTAGTCCTTCATCTAGGAATATCATGAGCCATTAGTAAATTCCATAGACTCCTGAAGGTCAGGGTAACTTTGTTGCCTTTCTGACATTATTTCCTATCATAACAATTTTAACTCTTCATTGTGTATAAGCACCACCACCAAATATCTTCCTTTCTCAAATCTTGTACCCACTGAGACCTAGGAGTGAATTTCCATGATTGTATCTCGTACAGTTAATATCTACAAAGGACACCAACTTTAAACCTTCCAGAGAAGCAGATGCCAACTTCACCAGCACCTTTCTCATTGCCTTCGTAAAATGATGCTCCAGAGAACATACACACTGGGATCTCTGGTCTCCAAGTAAATCCATCTTAACATTCCCATTTATATGATCTTTCTCAATTTTCCCTCAGTACTCTGACATAGCACCCATTTATTTTAATTACCACCCTGTTCAAACCTTAAAGGGCCATTGAATAGGCGATTAGAATCAGTGTGAAATACTGTACTCTGATATTAACCAAACATAATCTTGTGAGAGAATGCTACCTTGTCAATGAAATGTCTTCTACCCAGGGCAGCCCCATTGGTGCAGTGGTTTAGCGCCGCCTGCAGCCCAGGGCATGATCTGGAGACCCTGGATCGAGTCCCACATCAGGCTCTCTGCATGGAGCCTGCTTCTCCCTCTGCCTGTGTCTCTGCCTCTCTCTCTCTCTGCATCTCTATGAATAAATAAATAAATACAATCTTAAAAAAAAAAAAAAGAAATCTCTCTTACCCAGCATTTTGTCATCTCTTGCCCAGCAGCCTTAGGGGGCACCTGAACACTGTACCTTAATCTCATCATCACATATTAGCCAAAAACAGTGACCCCAGTATTTGATGAGGTAAATGAGTTAAAAAGAACAAATATGTTCTGATAACTTACTTCAGGTGGTTATTTACAGAGTTTAAGGAATTTGATAAAGAAAAAAAAAACAAAAAACAAAAACCTACCACCACAAGTTGGTGGGGACACACACAAGCTTTACTAGGTGACATTTTTACAAGGTTTCATAAGGTGGGAGGAGGTGAAAGTCCCTCAGAAGACTTTCTATTAAGATCTTTTTCTTACTTTTATCTCTCTCTATTCCTTCCTTCCTCCTTTCCTTTTCCCTTCTTTTCCCTGTCTCTCTTTCTTTCTATTCTGGCTTTCTTCCTCACAGCTTCTACCCAAATCCAGCTGCCTAAAAAACATTTTCGTACAATCAGGAGGATGACAAACAGTTATGTCTTCAAGTTTCATTGAAAAGGGACATTATACTTTGTTTTCCACTCTCTTGCTTTTGCATAATTTCTTGAAGGAGAGGACTTTACATAGGTAAACTGTTCCCAGAAGATCCTTTATTTTCAACTATAGGATCTTCTCTGGTTTATTGCAGGACTTTCTAGTTAGATTATGTTATTCAAATCCAATCCTATTTGCATTCCCCCTGTTAGTACCATCCTCCAGCTATTGAATCAAATATTCTCTCCCTGGTACATGTTTCAGATTAACTAAATACTCTTAATGAGTACATTCTAAATTTGCATTGCTAAAGATAAATCTCCTAAGCAGCAATATCATCTGCATGGGTTTGACTGATATAGATTATTGTGCAAACGTGTTGTTTGCCCTTTCTGACTCCTCTTTTTTTCTCATTCAGAGCATAACTATGTCTGAGCCAGTAGTTTAGAATAATCTATTTGATAATGCCCACCACTCAGCTATATAGAAATCTGACAGTTTTTTCTCTTATGTTTTAATTTAGTTTTTTAGTAATAGTATTATCTTAATAGCTTAATGATAACAATATGTGGTTATTACAGATCAGTTAGAAAACATTATAAAAGAATAACAAAAATTCATAATTCTATTCCCAAAAGATAAATAGGTTAACAATTTAGTTTGTTTCTTTCTAGCCCTTTTCCAATTCTTATGTTTCATATATTCCTATTATATGTATGTGCATGGGATGTGTGTTTGTTTATGGTCTCTTCCACTGAAAATATGTACATACAAATACAAATAAACTTAGCTTTGAATAGTTTAGATTGACAGAAAAGTTGCAAAGATAATAAAGAATTCCCATATACCCTACACCCAGATTTCCTTATTGTTAAAATTGTATATTACTATGGTAGCTTGTTGAAACTACTGAACCAATATTGATACATGATTACTAACTGACCCATTAATATCAATATTCCCTAAGTTTTCACTTAATGTATTGTTTATTGTTCTAGTATGTCATCTACAAAAACCACATTACAGTTAAGCACCATGCCTCTGTAGACTCCTCAACTCAGACTTTCTTTTAATTTGCTTAATCCTTCTCAAAAGTACTTCTCAGGTGTTCTGTAGTGTGTACCTTCCTGGGGTTAGCAGAAGAGGATAAGATCTTTTGAAGTAATTTGTATTACAGTAATTATAAACCATTCATACAGTTTAAGTTTGTTTTGCCTAAATTCTACCATGATATTGTCTGTTCATGAACTTTATCATCTTTTCTTTCTGTTTTTCCCCTTGTGAATCATCTATATCATTTACTCATTTTTTAATCTTCTCTTTTTTTAAGCTTTAAACTTTAAAAAAACCTTTTGAATAATTTAAGGCTTATAAGAAAGCTACAAAAATAATACAGAAACACTTGGTATTCTCTCATTCATTTCCCCATGCTGCCTACATCCTACATACCAGGGTATGGTAAGAGAAAGTAAGAAATAAACATTAGTATATTAGTATTAACTAAATTCTAGACTCCATACAGATTTAGTCCAATTTTCCATTAATGTCTTGTTTTGCTTCAGCAATGAAATAGAGTATATGTCATTCCTTTTAGTCATTGTGTCTAACTTCATCTCCTCTGGTCTATGATAGTTTCTGTGTGTTCTCTCTCTTTTTCCTTACTCGTATGTCCCGAAGTCTTTGAATCAAAATAATCATTAGTCATTTATACATGGCATGTTATTTCTTTATGAGGAACTGAGGAGGTATAACTAACATTATCAGATGATTTTTCTTATGTTTCATTAACTTCATATTATATTTTTATGCCTCTGTTCTGTTTTAGCAGTTTCAACCTAGTAAATCATAACTGCAGAGTTTTCACTTGTCTTTTGTGAAAGGCATGTCTCCTGTACATGGCATGCTGAATCTCTCTGTCTAATCCCTTAGTGGCACCTTAATGGTATCTTAATGGTACCCTGAACAGATTCTGTAGCTTGTCAGCTGTTCTGTGTTTTTCAAACACAGTTTGGCCTAAAGTCTAATTTCTATCTTCATTTGAAGCTCATATGCTCCTCTCATTCCTCTGAGAAGACTTGGATCAATGAGTGCTGGTGTTGGGAACCTTAGTGTTATTTTCTGGTTCCAAATTATCTTCTCTTCACTCCCTCTCCAAAACTTAGTTGTCTGAAAGCAGAGAGAAGAATTATATGTGGTTCTTCACCTAATTGGCCATTTAATGGTGTTCTTTCTTCATTGTTATTGATTCTCAGGCCAACTGTCTGATCGGTATACATCAAGTGGCTCAAATCAGCTTAAATGCTGATTCCCGCATGGGGAAAACTTACGTTTTTTAGATAGTTCATAGAGGTTACTTTCTCTCATTTCCTGCATTCTCTGCTTGCCTTTTTATATCCTTATTCACTTTCTTCCCCTGAAACCCTGAGTCAAATTCACTTGCTCTTCTGATGCCTTAAAGCAGCAAACTTTTTTTTTTTTTTTGAGTAAACATCATAGCTGGGATAGCATAAGTTGAGCAAATGCTGACAGTGTCTTCTTGAACATAAGAAAACATGGGGATTTGGTTGCTTATTTTTGACCACTGTCTCCGTCCTATCATCTCTCCCAATATATTTGCAGGTGATGTAGTGGTGGTTGTTAATACAACTAATTCAGGCATAAAGGTCAATCATCAAACCATTGCCTAAGTAGATGTTCAACTGGAAAATGACATGGCACTGCTCTCATTGTCCTCCATCCCCTCTCTTTCCTCCTTCCACAGCTAATTAATTAATTAATTAATTATTTGTTTATTTATTTATTTATTTATGTGGTTATTTATTTATTTTTTTTTTGAGACAGAGAGAGAGGGGGTAGGGGCAGAGAAAGAAGAAGAGAGAAAATCTTAAGTAGTCTCCATGCCCAGCACAGAGCCCACATGGGGATCCATCTCACGACCCTGAGATCATGACCTAATCCGAAATCAAGTGTCAGATGCCTAACTTAATAAGCCTCCCATGTACTCCAATCTTCCTTATTCTTATCTTTCTAAACTTACTTTTTCATCCCCACAGAGACATGGAGGGAAGGAGCAGTTTGGGATAAATGTCAGGCTTTGAAAATTTGGGCTGAAGGCCATGATTAGTAATACCAGCGTTCTTTTTGTAAAGAAAGATATTATGAACATGGGGCAAATAAATAGTTTCGCAGATGTGAATCTGGCATAGATTCATATGTGATCCTCTAGTACATGATTAGGGGAAATTAAAGATCATGCAATATGTTAAATACAACTAGAGGGAACCTATGATGTTTGGTGAGATAATTTATAATTAATCTATAGAATGAACTTAGAATTTGAATGATATGACATAGTAAAAAAAAATCACAGAGAACAGAGTGGGAAGAATTATGTTCTGGCCTACATACAACTATTAATTAGCTGTTTCTTCTTAATAAACCTAATTAAATTTTCCCTCTTCAATTTCCCCATTTGTCTTTTCAGTAGACAAGTATTAAATTCCATTTATTATCTAAAACTGCAATGAAATAGCAATATGATAGTAGTCATTGATGTCATTAACATCACTTATTGACTCCCATTTGAGCAAACACCCATTAAAACAAGGAAATACCATGTGTGAATAAATAATACACATACCTAGTGTGGATGTATGAATATTCATATGTTCACTTGTTTTCTAATAATTGCCTCTCACTTATTTTCCTACAAAATTTTAGAAAACATTGGTTTCTCTTGAATATCAGTACTGTAGGTAATTTTAATTATATTGGCACTATTACAACTCACAGTTTAAAATATACACTTTGGACCTTTCAGTGGGAAGAAATAAACCAAGCATAATAGTCCTTGAGGCTCAAGATATTTATTACTTCTCCTTTACAAAATTACAGTGCAAGATGACAAATGAGCCCCATGCAAAGAAAACATATATTTGAAATAAACTTTTTAATTGAATTACTTCATGGTTCCAAATAAACCATTTCATTTGAAATATAATCTCAATTACCCTAGCACTCAGTTGCCAGTATATCAGCAAACAGTCAAGTGAGACAGTACATAGCATGATACTGAAAGTACTTAATTATTTTCATCTAGTGATACTTCTATAATAGGACCCTGTGGAAACTATTCCTCTTATCTCTGCCAACTGTTATATTGGTTCAAAATGAATACGCTGAGAGAGTGATATTATTTGATTTAATTTGTCAGAGATAGTGGTGGGCCCAACAGCCAAAATTATGGAGATACCCTTTGACATGTGTGATCTGAGGACAAGTTGGCTGTGACAACTAATATACTGCTTCTGCTGATCTGGCTGGCTAAGTGGTTCTTCTGTAGTCACCACTCCATTTGCTTCTCTTATAAAATGAAGTAGCTTAATTTGACATGATCACCTCAGCTAGAAGAGGATCTATTTCCTCATTTACAATCTCCAAATGAAAATTTCCTTTCTGACTTTAGGAAATCTTGACTATGACTTCCAAGACATTCCTCAAATTAAACTTGAGATGGAATTATCAGAGACATCCATTAAAAAATACATAATTGGTTCTCATTTAATTTTACTCTTCACTGTATGATCATGTGTCAAAAAAGAAACATATAAAAAAGAAACATATTTACATAATAATAGTAATAATAATAATAATAATGCCTCAATTAGCATGTTTGTTCTCAAAGCACCATTTTGTTCTTTTCCACTTCAGTATAATTACAGATACATCTATTAGTGTTCAAAGTAAACGTGAAGAAACCTGCCTGTTTGGAATTGGATGTTAAATTTGGCAAATTTTTGCTGCAATCAAAGTCAGTTTTCTTACGCCATCCCATCAGAGTGGCAGAATGGAGAACCAGGGTGTTCTAAGGGCACCACATACCTGCTAGAGTTCCCATTTGTGCTAGTCTCCTTTCCTATCCACAAGACATATATTTTTTTTAAGATTTTATTCATTTATTCATGAGTGACACACAGAGAGAGCCAGAGACATAGGCTGAAGGAGAAGCAGACTTTTCGAGGGGAGCCCGATGTGGGACTCCATCCCAGGACCCCTGGATCAAGACCTGAGCAGAAGGGAGAAGTTTGACCACTGAGCCACCCAGGCATCTCCCCCACAAGTCATCCTTAATATTGGTGTTTCTTTTTTTTTTTTATTTTTTAAGATTTTATCTATTTATTCATGAGACAGAGATAGAGAGAGACAGAGAGACAGAGAGACAGAGAGAGGCAGAGACACACGCAGATGGAGAAGCAGGCTCCATGCAGGGAGCCCGACGTGGGACTCACGAACAGGGTCTCCAGGATCACGCCCTGAGCCGAAGGCAGGTGCTAAACTGCTGAGCCGCCCAGGCTGCCCAATCTTGGTGCTTCTGATGCTGTTAGCATAATCCTATGAGCAGGAGTTTTCTACAAAGATCTTTGGTGCAAACTGACATAGGCAGGGATAATTAATTTACTCTTAGAATTAATGGGCACAAGATCTCTGCATACTACTACTAATTATTATTATTATTATTATTATTATTATTATTATTATTATTTAAAGATTTTATTTGTTTATTCATGAGACACAACACACAGAGAGAGAGAGAGAGAGAGAGAGGCAGAGACGCAGGCAGAGGGAAAAGCAAGCTCCATGCAAAGAGCCCGATGCGGGACTTGATACCGAGATTCCAGGATCACGCCCTGAGCCAAAGGCAGATGCTCAACCGCTGAGCCACCCAGGCGTCCTGCCTACTACTAATTATTGGAAATTCATCATCATTTGCAAGACAAATATGTCTGCTTTTATCTTTAGATGATAGTCCTATTTCTTTCTTGCACACTATGAGAACTAGCAGATTCAACCTTTTCCTTCATATAAAATTCCTGAAATATTTCAATACAACCCAATGTCAATATAACATTTTTAAAAACTTTTGTCTGCAAAATCACAGAAGCATCCATCTTGTCCTTCATAGTTCATACTCTGTGGTTTCAACTGAAAATAAGTTATGATTTGACTTTTCTTGTACAGGAGCTTATTTATCCAGACATATGGAAATGTATCCTCACTTCAAAACTCATAAAGCCTAATTTAAAAAAAAAAATTGCAAAGAGACAATCTCAAGGTCTTGAATTTATGTGATTTCATAGCATATTGCAAAAGCACACAGAGAAAATCTGTTTTTATTTTGTAATTACATCATATTCAGAGTTTAAAACTATGAAATATTTATATTCCAGGTAGTTGCTATTTGCATCAATCACCTACCAAGAGAAATACACTGAAGTATTAATTCTTCCATAAAATGTTAATTTGTCTTTAATTTGATGAAATGACTGAAGCAAATATTTCATACATATTTTAAAGGATACCGCCACTGATCACATGTAATGACTGACTGACTTAGTTACTAAGTATAGAATATATCACCAATACAAGTTTCTGTAAGAAATCTATTTAACAAAATAAAATTTAGAATTGTTCTAAATTATATATAGATAGTTAGATAGTTACAAGGGAATTAATAATCACTCCAAAGATTTTCTAGAAGAAAAAATATGCATAGAAAGATAGCATCTGCATAAACTGATAGAAAATTATAAAATGATTTCATTCTTTTTTTTTTTATTGTTACTATTTTGTGATCTTACTAGAAAATGTAGGATTTTTTTTTGGTTAAGAAAAGAGACAAACATCCAAAGTTACTTATATACAATACACAAATGTTCTCTTTTTACTCACATTATATTGGTATAAGGTTAATTACTGAGCTCAAAAGAAGAGACTGCCATTTTATCACTTGAGCTACACCTGTGATAACATCGTATAGACCAGTTTCTGAATCAAATTTTTCATGTTTCTAGTAATATATGTCAATTTGGAATACATGTTTGATTGCTTTGTTATCTTAATAATTGATTCAGTCAATTGAAAAGAAAGGCAATTTCAAAGCGTGATGTGTGTGTAAATAGCAAGGTATAAATATATATATGCTTGTGTCTATGAACATATAGTCACAGACATATAAGAGCAGATATAAATATGCTCATCCCTTTTTCCTGTATATTAGCATAATTCTAGTCTAACTATTAAATACCTAAATGCATAGGCCTAGTTCTATAAAACACCCTTATTTCTTTCAAGATTGCTTTATTGATATCCTTTATAAAATAATCACACTTGGGTATTTCATTTTTATAATAAAATTCACATACATACATATTCAGGCAATTTTATAACATGTTTAATATTATAATTGTAATCATTCTCTAGTGTAAATGAAGTCTAATTAATCAAACACATTAAAATGTATCTAAAGACAATATGCTTCTCAAGAGGGTAATTATTATTGAATTGATGATCTTCAAATATTGGTAATGTCTTAATTTCTATAATATATTTGTAGAACATAGACTAAAAATATCCATAACCTCACAGTTCATTTTGTTGGGTGACTTCAGTTATTTTTTTTTACCCCCTGAATTTTTTTTAAAGGCATTAAGCAAAAAAAAAAAAGAAGAAAGAAAGAAAGAAAAAAAAAAAAGGCATTAAGCTTTATTCTCTTATTTTTTTTCTTTTTCATATGGATACCAAGAGAACAGTTATTTTTGCTATCATAATGAGAATACATTACTTCCAAAATTTGACCACATGCTTAGCATATAAAAAAACATAAGCCTTAGTGGAAACATACTATAGTAATATGTATAAATATATTATAGAAAATAATATACCCAATTACACACATATAGAAAACTAATATATCCAGTTAGATACAAATTCAATCTAAATTATTGGATATGAGGAAACTATTCATAATACAAAACATGAAAGTGACCAAGTTACACATTAAGATAAATGTGGAAATTACTAATAGGCTAGCTACTTTATAAACGACATTTAATGTTGCAAGCCAGATTATAAAATTTCTTCAATAAAATTTAAGCTGCCCACAGTCACCAAGGATAAAATTTCTTGGTAAGATTGCTAGTACTGTATTGAGTGTTTTTTTTTTTTTAATTTTAAAAATATTTAATTTATTTATTCATGAGAGACACACAGAGAGAGATAGAGACTCAGGCAGAGGAAGAAGCAGGCTCCATGCAGGGAGCCTGATGTGAGACTCAATCCTGGGTCTTCAGGATCATGCGCTGGGCTGAAGGTGACCCTAAACTGCTGAGCCACCCGGACTGCCCTTAAAATTTTTTTTTAAAGATTTTATTTATTTATTCATGAGAGACGGAGAGAGAGAGAGAGAGAGAGAGAGAGAGAGAGAGAGAGAGAGGCAAGACACAGGCAGAGGGAGAAGCAGGCTCCATGCTGGGAACCCAATGTGGGACTCAATCCTGGGACTCCAGGATCACAATCCTGGGCCAAAGGCAGGTGCTCAACCGCTGAGCCACCCAGGCATCCCAGTTCTTTTTCTTTTTTTTTTAAATTGATTCAACTAGAATGGGGATTTCCTCTTAAAATCATGCAATGAGGAACAGTAACCTGTAAAATTTTGGAAATTATATCCCTTTTATATATTAGAAAATACATTAAAATATTTTGTGTATTAATTTTATATGTTAGGAAAATACTCATAATTTATGTTGATGACTTTTAAAAATTATTATAGAAAATATATATTTATTATGGGAAAATATGAAAATTTGTTAAGACATATGCTAAATGGCAAATACAATATTTTCCATAAATTTTCTTGTTTATGTAAAAATTAAGTTATGATTATTAATACAAGATTATTTATTATAAATATGCTTTTATTTTTTGCCCAACCACCTCTTATTCTCACCTCATGAGAAGAGACAAGATAAATTATAGAAGGAATGGGAATACTGAGATGTATTCTAGAGATGTATACAGAATAGATAATGTTTATGTTCTTATATAAAAAAATACAGAGGGGGACAATGGCCATGTAAATCAGGTTATCATGAGAGAAGATTTTCTGATTTTTTTTAACCACCATTCCTATTATTATGTCAATAATGAACCTAAAGGGGACAGATAAGGATATCCTCCCACGGGTAGAGGGTATGTATCACCTACATGTGTCATTATGCCTGTTTTTGATAGAATGAGATTGAGTCCTTTTCTGACTTCGTGATATTTCAGATATGAGAATGAAAAAAATGTGTGTGTGAGAGAGAGGGAGAATGAGGTTTGAATGTGAGTCCTGTTTTTTCCCTAAATAGTCTTTAGCTCAAAGAGGGGGATTTGTGTTGTATTACACAAAATGCTATAAGGGCAGAAACTGGATAAATAGCGATTGCTAACGAAGAACCAGGGAAATTGATACTTAGAAGCTTCCATGCAAAAAATTTGGTGCACAAATACCACCACAAAACCTTGGAAAGCTCAATGTACTTAGGTGCAAGGAGTCATGAACCTTTCAGAACCTGAGGGTTTAGAATTAAAAACTAGTACACCAGCACATGGCTCACATTAACATAGCTATGACAAAATGCTGAGCAAAAGCTAGTGGCCTATTATAGTGAGTCAGATGGACAATTTGGTAAAATGTAGAGTTTTCATTCACCAAGAATGGAAGAGAGACTGAGCTAGGTATTTTGGAGCATGTCCCCAGTTATGTCTGTTGTCTAGGTGTGATTATTATTAATAACAACTCCTATTACTGTCAAAATATTCCAATTTGGACAAGCAGTCAGATGGCCACCATAGACAGCTGATATTCTCCAAGGGCTTTGCCAATGAAATTATAGAAATAGCAGGAGAGAAGAGATGCTGAGTGCCCACACAATTTTATTTAATAGATACTAAACACTATTTAAAAGGATTATTAAATATAATGTATCATCCAATTTTTGAATTTTATAGAACAAAGTTAACTTATTCTTCACTCCTATCCACACATTGAGGCTTTCCAGGCACATCAGCATTGTAGTATGAAATAAATTTTGCAAGTCCACTCTGTTGCACTATTTATAAGGTTTAAGGATAACAAAATGAAATAGTATTTTTAGAGGCTCTGAACTACATATGGGGAACTGAAAAGCATTATTACTAAAATGGTTTCAAAACTATCTATTCCCCCATTATGAAACATGAAATAAATATTAGTTACATTTATTTTTATTTTCTTACTTATTGTATCCCCAATAGTCTTCATGGTTTCTGAAACTACTATGTGTCTTTGCGTGCTACTATAACTACAAAAAAAACTTGCATTTTTATATTACTAAATTTAGTTATTTACTATTAGAGTTCATAATTCATTTTTTATAAAAATGGTGAAAATTACTTTGTACTTGTCATATTTTTATATTTGTTGTTAATTTAACCTGAAGAAAAGCTGACCCATTCTCAAATTACAAAAGAAACTAAAATTCATCAAAAATGTTTCATAAAAAATAATTAAATCTATGGGGATTCCTGGGTGGCTCAGAGGTTTAGCGCCTGCCTTTGGCCCAGGGTGTGGTCCTGGAGGCCCAGGATTGAGTCTCACATTGGGCTCCCTGCGTAGAGCCTGTCTCCCTCTGTCTGTGTCTCTGCCTCTCTCTATCTCTGTCTCTCATGAATAAATAAATAAAATCTTAAAAAAAAAGTGGATAGTTTAAAAAATATAATTAAGTCTTGCCATTTGCAATAACATGGATGCAGCTTAGAGAATATTAATGCTAAGCAACATAATCCAGTCAAAGAAAGAAAAATACTATATTATTTTACTAGTATGTGGAATTTAAGAAACAAAGGGAAAAAAAAGAGACAAATAAAAAAACAGGATCTTAACTAGAAAGAACAAACAGTTACAAGAGGGGAGGTGGGTGAGTGGATGGGTAAAGTTGGTACAGAGGATTAAGAGTATACTTATCTTAATGAACACTAAGTAATATGTAAAATTATTGAATCACTATATTGTACACTTGAAATTAAAGACACTGTATAAGTGCAGATTAAAATTTTAAAAAGTTCCATAATTATTTCTGAAAAAAACCTCTCTACAGAAGAGAATAAACTTATCTGAATGAGTGATAACTTGAAATATTTTGCAAAGTTGTGTTAAAATCATACTTTTAGAATTATTCGATTTTTATTAATGCCTCTAAGCTACATTCTTTCAGTGTCATTTTTTTACCAGACAAAATATGAAAAGACAAGAAAGTCCTTTTACTTTCACTTTTAATTTTAATATTTTTATAAGCAAACAAGAGTCATGGAAGTCATTTGTTAGCTTAAGATAAATGTTACAGCAACCTTGATAAAATGTCAATGTTAGTAGGAGAAAGTCAACATATGATGCAGTTCAAGTGTATGTGCGCCTCTGTGTATGTGTGTTTCTTTCACTAAAAAACATGTGCCATTTATAATTTTAATCCAAGCACAAAAATAAGTTGGGAAAAATAGCATATTTTGAAACAAGTTATATTTCACAAGTATATTTTATATAATTTTTATATTTTGACACTGGGTTATGTTTTGAAATTATTATATTGTATGTGAATACCTTCTACCCATCTATAACATAGCTATCAATTGTTGTATTCCAAAAGCAAAGGATTTTTGATGATATTTTTCTTTTGGAAGTTACTGTTAAAACTTAATATCAGATACTATATTTGTATACACCTGCGTAACTTTTGTGTGTATAACACACACGCACTTTTAAATGATTTTTTTTATGGTACGTAGCAGGTGAATTCCACTTAGAACCTGTTATATTGGGCAGCCCTGGTGGCTCAGAGGTTTAGCACTGCCTTCAGACCAGGGCCTGATCCTGGAGACCCGGGATAGAGTCCCATGTCAGGCTTCCCGCATGGAGCCTGCTTCTCCCTCTGCCTGTGTGTCTGCCTCACTCTCTCTCTGTCTCTCTGGTGTGTCTGTCATGAATAAATAAATAAAATCTTAAAAAAAAGAACCTGTTATATTTAAGGTTATTAAGTAGATATAAGCATTATATTTAAACTGCAGATTAGGTTAAATTAGATAGTTTATGAATGGTCATCTTTAAATATTCTAGAAGTATTTAAGTACTTTAGTTAACAAAAGGATGAAGAAGATTTTCAGGACAGTTAAAATTGTCTGTATAATACTACAATAATGTATACACAACATTGTACATCTGTCTAAACCCATAGAAATGTACTACACCAAGAATGAACTCTATGTAAAAATGAAGGTAAAACTTTAGGTGATTATGTGTCAATGTAGGTTCATCAGCTGTAATAAATGTGCCACTCTGGTTGGGAATTTTCATAATAGGGAAGGCTATTTATATACTTGAGCAGTAAATGAGGAATCTCTGTACTTTTGATTTTTCTGTAAACTAAAAACTACTCTAAAAATAAATCTTAAAAAATGGAAATAAAGTAAGATGGTAATTAATTATTTCCTGATTTAAAACCAACATTTATCATGTTTTGTGGAGATTCAGGATAAATGCTGCAGGTAACAGCCTGTTACATATTTACTTATTTTTTATTTTTTATCTTTTTAAAATATTTCATTTTATTTAATCATGAGAGACACAGAGAGAGAGAGAAAGAGAGAGAGAGAGAGAGATGCACAGGCACATGAAGAGTGAGAAGCAGGCTCCATGCTGGGAGCCTGACGTGGGATTCGATCATGGGTCTCCAGTATCATCCCCTGGGCTGAAGGCAGCGCCAAACCGCTGAGTCCCCAGGGCTGCCCGCATACTTACTTATTTTTAAAAACTCAACCAGAGTTTATTTTCAATAGCAATAAGATATTATGTAAATCATCAGCAGATCCATTTAATCTGAGATGGTAGAAGGATCTTGGCAATATATATTGCTATATTATTTTAGTTTTCTTTACACTTTCAATCTAAATTTCATCCTAAAAAGGACAAATCCCATTCATTAGCATTATGCAATGTATTTTTCAAACATCAAACATAATTTTGCAATATGGAGTTGCTCAAAAATTCCATAGATGTCTACAAATTTGTTATTATCAAATTCTTTTTGCAGGCTAACTTGTTAACATCACATGTGTTGAAACCTATCATTAAAAACAACCAATAGGGGACACCTGGGTGGCTCAGTGGTTGAGCGTCTGTCTTTGGCATGATCCTGGAGTCCTGGAATCAAGAACCCATCAGGCTACCTGCATGGAGCCTGCTTCTCCCTCTGCCTGTGTCTCTGCTTCTTTCTCTCTGTGTCTCTCATGAATAAATAAATAAAATCTTTAAAGAAAAACAAATAGAAAATTTGACAGAACACAACAAACACTTTACATAAATCACATCTAAATAACCAGTAGGCATCAAAAAATTAGGCAATACCATTAGACATTATAAACATTGAAGTCAAACCCAGACATTTTATCATCACATATCAAATAATAGATTAGAGATATCAAAGATAGCCAGTAATGGTGAGTGTGGTTCAATCAGAACTCTTATATGTAGTATCAGGAATATCAACTGGTACACTCAATTTCGCAGAATGAGTGGCTGGCTCTATGTACCACAGTGGGGCATGGGCATATTCTATGACTTAACTTTCTATCCTCTGATATGAACATATATTTCTCCAAAACACATGTGTCATCATTTTCTTAGCAGCACTATTCATAATAGCCCCAAATGCCCATCATCAGTAATACAATGATAAATAATTATGGTATATTTATACAGTGGAGTTGTATAAAACAGAGGCAGTGAATGATCTACAACTATGAAAAACAATGTGGTTATAGTTTACAAATATAATGCTGAGGAAAAGAATTCAGACACCAAAGAGTAAAAAGTACATGATTTCATTTTTGTAATATATAAAATTTGGCAAAACTATTCTATGCTATCAGAAGAAAAGAGGTTTTCCCTGGAAGTTGAGTGACTGGAAGGAATGGAAAGAAACACAAAAGAGTCAACATAAGTGCTGAATATGTTTTTTGTTTTGTTTTGTTTTGATTTGTTTTGTTTTAGAGAGGGAGTAGGCAAGGGCAGTGGACGGAGGGGTGGGGGTAGAGAGAGAATCTCAAGTAGGCTCAATGCCCAGTGCAGAGTCTGACATATGGTTGATTCCACAATCCCTTTCATAACCTAAGCTGAAATCAAGAGTTGAATGCCCAGTCAAGTCACTCAGGTGCCCCATAATTCAGTAGCTGAAGTAATTTACCTGTAAGAGATTTAAACAGCCTTTGAATTCAGATAGGGTCATAGTTACATTATGTTGGATGAATTAGGTATTTTTAAGCTAATACATAAGTATTTTAAATGGTTGTACATTTATAAAGAACGCATTACAGTGTTATAAAATATGGCTTTTACTTCTTATACCCAGAACTCATTTCTTCAAGGTGTTTTTTATGTATGGACTTAGGAATTTCACCTGTAAATGGGCTTACAGGATAATGTAATAAGCCAATTATGGGAAATGGTAACAGTAGAGGAAAACATGTAAATTACCAACAAATGATAGCTATTATTATTTTTATATGTATAAATGTTTTTGTCTGTCTTTTGTCTGCCCTAACATATTTGATAGCCTGTCACTATGTCCAACTTCCTGTTCATTCCTAGTAATAGCTTCATAAACTCCAGTGATCTCCCAAATAAAATGCCCTGTGTCTGATCAGTTAGTTGTCCAGTGATGTCAGAATAATAGTCAAAAAATATTTTCCAAAATATATTCCACTGAATTTTAGTCTTCTTTATGTATCATGGGAGGAAAATGTTATGTAATATAATTTCAGAGAGTACATATTTTATATGTGTCTTGGAGATCCATATGAATTTTAGCAAATACAGCACCTGGGAGTACTGCAGTTAAACTTTATTTAAGTCATAATTTCACAAGTTTATCTTAGCACAAATATCTTTGTTCTAACTAAGATAAATTATTACTATTGTTAACTACTCTTCTGAGGAGGATGTTATAAAAATAATGCAGATAGGTGCTCTATTTTGAATTAATACTTTTATCTCAAAGTGTGAAACAGTGGTTTCTAACACATTCTTTGGATTTCTGGGCAACAGAATTATTGCAAATATCCACAAACACAGATGAGTATCAGACATTGTCTATGTAATTAAATAGAACATTGCATGCATATATGAACTAATTTTCAAATGTATATCTGCTTACATTATTAATAACATACTCATCATAGCATGCTATTTAATATATAGCATTTCAATATTACATAAATATTAAAATCTAATTAAAATCGTGTGATGCTCTACAATACACTTCACTGTTAGAAGAGTAAAACTACTTATGAGGATAAAAGGACTATGTTTTGGGGACACCTGGATGGCTCAGTGGTTGAGTGTCTGCCTTTGGCTCAGGGTATGATCCTGTAGTTCTGGAATCAAGTCCCACATTGGGCTCCCTGCATGGAACCTGCTTCTCCCTCTGCCTGAGTCTCTGCCTCTCTCTCCCTGTGTCTCTCATGAATAAATAAATAAAATCTTTTTTTTTTAAAGGGCTATGTTTTGGAAATCAAGTAAACATAAACTGAATCTCTTTCCCTTTAAACTACAACATAATCCACTATATGACTGTAGACAAATTACTGAGCTTTTCTAAAATCTCATTTATAAGGCTATTATGAGCAATAAGTTTGTTAATATGGGTGAAGATTTCTACAAAGCCCATAGCACCAAGTACATTAAATAAAATATTAGTTCTCTCATACTTTCCTTTTGTTTCCCAACAGTCTTTTTCATCTCTCTATTTGCAGCATACATAGTTCACTATAGACCTTATAATATTTAGGATTTTTCCAATCAGTATTTGCTAAACTGAGCTGATTGTAAAGTCTGGATGGCAGAGCGTTACAAAAAGCTACTAAAATAGAAATAAAATATGTAGCTAATACTCATGTCTCTAAAATGTATGTTAATGGAACTTTAATTTTTATTTATTAAATAAAGATAATTATTTATTCTATTTGCTTTATTTTTCTACAATTGCCTAAGCACTTGTAAATCTACAGCTGCTTACAGAGTCCCAGCTGGCAAGAAATGCAATCTTCCATGTGCATTTGTCACAGATATTAGAAACAGGTACAAACCTCACCTGAGCACTCACACTATTCAAACTTCCAACCTGACTGAGAGCATTAACATTACATCTTCACACTCTTAGCAGGAATCTATCTTTATGTTTAGCTTAAGACAAATGTATTTGTCTGTCTGAGAAAGTGAACTACATATAGTCACCCCTCTCTGCTTTAGCTGCAGGCAATCACTTTGATAAAAACTTTGTACCCAAAGCAAATCTATGAATCATAAGAGAATCATATAGTACATACTACCAAAAGTAGATTGGCTCAGGTAGGCTGACTTTCTATTGCAGCGTATGGGCTAAAAATTGAAGATTTCTATAAATGCTTATGGTTTATTATCATTACCATTTAAAATAACTAAGAACACACTGTTAACATCAAAGTGATTAGTGTTCAGGACTACAAACAATGTAATCCTCTCAGAGTTACTTAAACAGGGACAAAATTCATTAAAGGATATTTGGCAGCTTCCAGAATCTCTGATAAGGTCAACAAGCCAGACAGAAGCAGCAGCAATGCCCCACATGGCACATAAATTCTGTCCCTAAACCTGATTGCCATTATCAGTTGGCTACTATGGCATTCAATAATTGGCATCAGAAACTCTATTACTGCCACAGGACACTCTATCACAGTGGTTGCCAAAAGACTTATTTCCTTTTAGGTGTTGATTATTTCCAAAACGAAGAGTGCTTGATTGCACCTCATTAGAGTAACTTCCATTAAATGAATATGTTCTACTTGAAAGGGTTCTTGTGAATACAGTCTATCCAATTCTGTTTGAGAAGGTAAAACTAAAATGTGGCAAATTATCAAGATGTAGAAAGAGTATGCAGAACATATTGGATAGTTTTAAATAACAGATGACCTCAACAAAATTAAAACCAAGATTACATAAGTATGGATTTCATTTCCAAGAATACATGCTTTTTTTTATCAAAACAATAAATGTTTCTTTAAAACACTGATTTATTTCAATAATATATCTAGCTATTAAGTGATTAAGTAAATATTTATTAATTGTGACACTATAATGACTGTTAGTGGCACAAAGTTATATAGATTCCATACTGAACTATTGTCAATATAGTATAAAAGGTAGATATATGGTTTTAAGTTCACAGAAGTAAAGACAAGTCTGTAATAATGGTATACACATGGAAAAATCAGATAGGTGATTTGTGGAAAAGTCAGAGTGGAAGATACACAAATGTCTTCATAGAAATGCCAAAAATTATCTTCAAAAATAAAACACTGGGGACATGGGATTTTGTGACAATGAAAGCATAAAAGTTCTCAAGCTGGACAAAGGGAGACAATGTATGCTTTTATATCAGGAGAAAGATGCAGTTGAAGTTAGAAGGCATTCTATTATATCTAGATTTTTTTTTCCTCTGAAATATAGTCTATCAGATATTAATATAGCCACTTTCCTTTCCCATTTTTATCTTTTTTTTTATTTTTTCCCTTTCCTATTTTTAAGTTAATACTTTCATGGCATACATGTTTTCATTGTTTTATTTCAACTATTCATGCTTTTGAATTAAGATCTTTGTGAGCAATATATAGTTGGGTCATGATTTTTTATTCATTCTGACAATCTGTCTTTAGATGGGACTTAAAAGACAAATGCAGAGACTTACAGAATCATGATAGAAACAGACACTGGCAAGCTTTAAACTCAAAATTCCAATTTCTAATACCATGACACAGAAAGCAGTTTCCAGGTTTCCTGTATTTATAACTCCTCTCTCTTAAAGCTTGAGAATAGCAGGAAATCACAGAACAAAACTAGATTATTTATCCATCAAAATATTGTCAATGCCTACCATCTGACAGGCAGTGAAAACTGTTTGAGTAAAGGTCATAAAAATTAAAATCTGGGAGTGACTGAGTGGCTCAGTTGGTTAAGCATCTGACTCTTGATTTTGGCTCAGGTTGTAATCTCAGTGTTGTGGGATCAAGCTTCAGGTCAGGCTCTGGGCTAAGTGCGGAGTCTGTTTAAGATTCTCTTTCTCTCTCTCCTCTGTCCCTCCTCACACTCATGCTGTCTTTCTCATTTTCAATCAATCAATAAAATCTTAAAAAAAATAAAAACCTGTATTTGCTGTCAGAATGCTTACAATTTAATGGATATAGCATCAGAGCAAGTTCTATAATGTATAACTCACTGAATTGTCTTAAATATATACTTCCATTTTCAAGACCGGTCCTAATGATGAGCAAGAAATGTGTGTAGAGTTATCAGTGACCTCAGTTGGAGAAAGAAGAGGACCTCAAAAGTTAGAAATAATGTAGATAAACCACTTACTAATCCAGGATATATCTTCTTTTTCTCCCATTTTTTGGCTGTTAAACAGTCAAGAGTTAAGATATTTTCCTTTTCTTAAATGCTCTGCTAAAATTCTATTGAAAATTTTTCCCTTGATATAAACCATATGAAATTTTATATTAAGTGAGTTAAAATTTCAAAATCAATTAATCTCTAATTAAAATATCAGATTTCTTAGTCCTATACTTTATTTAAACTATAAATATGTCAACCTCTAATGCTGAGTATTATTTTTGGTTAACCTATTGAAGGCACCACAGAAGTAACCGTTATCAACTGAGATTTATCATTGAATTTTATAATTTTGATGATCATTCAAAATTATATTTATTTTTAAAAACACATCAGAAAAATTATTATAACTAGCCATCCTTATTCATCAATTTATGAATATTTACATATAACACATTTTATTTTAAAAAAATCATTAGCATATATATATTCTATTGTATCCCTAGGCACACTATAATTGTGGGCAACATAAAAAAACAATGTAATAAAGACTTATAATATAAACCAACTAGTCCTATAATGATACTTATTTTCCTAATAAATTTGCTATTTGTTATATTTTAGCTTTAATTAACATGTAAATTTTGGTAAGAATATTTTAAGATCTATATTGAAGCTCTTTTTATTAAAACACATTTTGGTTATATTTGGTTATATTAACTTACAGAATAAAAGATCCAAGTATTACAGAAAAACAACATACTCTTCAGCTAAGCTAACAGAAATGGAGAACTTTTTTTGGATTTAGTCATGACACTGGGTGGTTGAATGACAGTTTGATGGCCTTAGGGACCAATAGACTTTACAGAGCCTCAGATCTGTCAATCAGGGATGAGTGGACAGTGTTAAGATCTAAAGGCCATGAGAATAAAGGAAACAAAGTAGAGAGAGCCTTGTCTCCTAAAAAGGATATGGATTTTTGAAATGCATACCTCAGTAAAAGAAGCAGCAGTGGATAACTATAACAACTGCCTCATAATGAAGGCAGAAATAACAAACTAGGTTATTAAACATTCCCAATTTGTCATCTACTGCCACAGGAGAAAGTTCGTGTTTAAAATTCAGCAAACTGAATTCCTAGGGAGTGTGATGTTTTTATTTCTATGTTTGAAAGTAATTGGGCTTTTGCATCCACTTTCAAAACAATTGTTCTTTTCCTTTTTGACACTTCACATCACTGAAAACAGTGGCTTCCATTGTAATTAAATTACAAAATAATAAAAAAAAATTCTCTCCACAGATCAAAGCTAAAGGAGCCAAGTCAGTGTTCAACAGAACATTTTCCACATGTTCTATTATAGCTAAGTACATGAATCCACCCTTCATTTAAAGAAATGTTTTCTGTGTTTAAAATTTCATTAAAAACTCTATTTTATGTATTTGAGTATTTATCAAATTATATAAAGTAAATTGGACCACAGACATAATAGAGTTTAGAAATTCACACAAGTTGGATGCACTGCCTCTTGCTAAAATTCTTTCATGGAAAAATGTCACAAAAATAGGTTTTTAGAAAAACAAAATGTGTGGAAAAATTATTTTGCTTTTATTTATTATTTACTGACAAGCTCTGAATATTGATGGAGATGAAAAAAAATCTTTAAATCAATTGTGTTTGGATTTATAACTGATTGCTTAAAAAACTTAAAAGAATAATCATACATTTGAAACACTCTAAACTCATAAAAGTCTAAAATAAATTTGAAATATCAATATTAACACAACAAAATCACAAAATCTTACTAAGTACAAGTATACATCATTTTACTGCATTTCACAGATACTGCATTTTTACAGATTGAAGGTTTATGGTAACTCTTTCATGCAAGTCTATGAGTGCCATTTTTCTTTATTTAAATTCCAGTTAATTAACATACACTATTAGCTTCAGGTGTACAACGTAGTGACAACACTTCCATACATAACCCTGTGCTCCTTACAAGTGCACTCCTTAATCCTCATCACTATTTAACCCTCCCCCAACCCACCTCTCCTCTGGTAACCATCAGTTTGTTCTCTATAGAATCTGTTTCTTGGTTTGCCTATCTTTTAATTTTCTTCACCTTTATTTATTTTTTTCTTAAATTCCACATATAAGTAAAATCATATAATATTTGTCCTTCTGTAACTTCTTACACTTAGCATAACACTCTTTAGTTCCATCCATGTCCTTGAAATGTCCTTACAAATGGCAACATTTCATTATTCTTTCTGGCTAATATTCCATTGTATTCATCTACTACTTCTTCTTCACCCATTCATTAATTGATGGAATTTGGCCTCTCCCTATAGTTTAGCTATTAGAGATAATCCTGATATAAACATGGGGGTGCATGTATCCCTCTGAATTAGTATTTTTGTATAATTTGAGTAAATACTTAGTGGTGTCTTTGCTGGATCATAAGGTAGTTTTATTTTCAACTCTTTGAGGAACCTCCATACTATTTTCCAGAGTATCTATCTGAACCAGTTTGCACTCCCACAACAGTGCCAGAATTCCCCTTTCTCCACATCCTCACCAACATCTGTTGTTTCTTGTGTTGTTGATTTTAGCCATTCTGACAGGTGTGAAGTGATATCTCATTGTTATTTTGGTTTGCATTTCCCTGATGATAAGTGACTTCGAGCATTTTTTCATGTGTCTCTTGGCCAGCAGTATGTCTTCTTTGGAAAAATATCTATTCATGTCTTCTGCCCATTTTTAGGTGTTTCATTCACTTTTTGGGTGTTGAATTTTTCAGTTCTTATATATTTTGGATACAAACCCTTTATCAGATATGACATTTGCAAATATCTTCTCCTATTCCACAGATTGCCTTTTAGTTTTGTTGATTATTTCCTTCACCGTACAGAACCTTTTTATTTTGATGTGGTCCGAAAGTTTATTTTTTTCTTTCCCTTGCCTCAGAAGACATATCCAGAAAGAAGCTGCTATGGCCAGTGTCAAAGAAGTTACTGTCTGTATTCTCTTAAAGAACTTTTATGGATTCAGGTCTCACATTTAGATCTTTAATGCATTTTTTTTGTGGGTATGTGTGGTATAAGAAAATGGTCCAGATTCATTCTTTTTCATGATGCTGTTCAGTTTTTCCAACACCATTTGTTGGAGAGACTGTCTTTTCCCACTGGATACTTTCCTGCTTTGTCAAAGATTAATAGACCATATAGTTGCAGATTCCTTTCTGGGATTTCTGTTATCTTCCATTGTTCTGTGTCTATTTTTGTGTTAGTACTATACTGTTTTTATTATTACAGCTTTGCAATATAACTTGAAGTCTGGAATTGTAATACCTCCAGGTTTTCTTTTTTTCCTTTTTCAAGATTGCTTTGGCTATTTGGAGTCTTTTGTGGATATATACAAATTTTAGGATTATTTTCTCTAGCTCCATGAAAAATGCTGGTGGTATTTTGATGGGGATTGCATTAAATGTGTAGATTGCCATACATAGTACAGATATTTTAACAATGTACTTGTTCTTCCAATCCAGAGCATGAAATGTCTTTCCATTTCTTTATGTCATTTTCAGTCTCTTTCATCAATGTTTTATAGTTTTCAGAGTATAGAACTTTTTCCTCCTTGGTTGGGTATCTTAGTTTTTTGGTGCAATTGTAAATGAGATTGATTCCTTAATTTCTCTTTCTGTTGCTTCATTATTGGTGTATAGAAATGCAACATATTTCTGTATGTTGATTTTGTGTCCTGCAACTTTAATGAATTTATCAGTTCTAGCACTGTTTTTGGTGGATTCTTTTGGTTTTTCTATGTATAGTATCATGTCATCTGCAAATAGTGAAACTTTTACTTCCTCCTTGCCAATCTGGATGTTATCTATCTATCTATCTATCTATCTATCTATCTATCTATCTATCTATCTGATTGTTGAGACTAGGACTTCCAGTACTACGTTAAATAACAGAGGCAAGAATGGATATCCCTCTCTTGTTCCTGACTGTAGAAGAAAATCTCTGTTTTTTCCCATTGAGGAAGATAATATCTGTGGGTTTTCATAAATGGTCTTTATTATGTTGAATTATGTTCCATCTAAATACAGTTTGTTTAGAGTTTTTGTATATGAGTGGATGTTGTACTTTGTCAAATGATTTTTCTGCATCTACTGATAGGATCATATGGTTTTTATCCTTTCTTTTATTATTAGGCTGTGTCACGTTGATTGATTTAAAAATATTGAACCACACTTGCAAACCAGGAATAAATGTCACTTAATTGTGGTGAATAGTTTTTTGTTGTTGTTGTTGTTGTTTTTAATGTATTGTTGGATTTGGTTTGCTAGCATTATACTGAGAATTTTTCCATCTATGTTCTTCAGGGATATTGGCCTGTAGTTCTCTTTTGTTAGTGGTGTCTTTATTTGATTTTGGTATCAGGATAATGTTGGCCTCATAGAATGAGTCTGGAAGTATTCTTTTATTTTCCAGTTTTTTGGAAAAGTTTGAAAGAGTATATATTAACTCTTCTTTAAATGTTTTATAGAATTTGCTTATGAAGTCATCTGATCCTGGACTTTGGTTTGTTGGGAGTTTTTAATTACTGATTCAACTTATTTGCTGGTTATAAGTCTGTTCAAGTCTTCTATTTCTTCCTGTTTCAGTTTTGGTAATTTATATGTTTCCAGGAATTTACCCATTTTTTCCAGGGTTTTTAATTTGTTGGCATTTTGTTTTTCCTAATATCCTCACAGTTGTTTTTATTTCTTTGGTATTGTTGTTATCACTCTTGTCTCATTTGTGATTTTATTTATTTTGGTCCTTTCTCTTTCTTTTTGAGAAGTCTGGCTGGGGGTTTATTAATTGTATTAATTTTTTTCAAATAATCAGTTCTTGGTTTCATTGATCTGTCCTCTTGCTCTTTTAGTTTCTATGCTATTTCTTTCTGCTCTAATCCTTATTGTTTCCTTCCTTCTATTGGCTTTAGGCTTTGTTTGTTGTTCTTCTTCTAGTACCTTTAGGGGTTAGGTTAGGTTGTTTATTTGAGATTTTTCTTGCTTCTTGAAGTAAGCATGTATTGCTTTATGTTTCCCTCTTAGGACTGCTTTTGCTGCATTAAAAAGGCTTTAGACCATTGTGTTTTCATTTTCACTTGTATTTTTAAAAATTTCTTCTTTGATTTCCTGGATGACCTAATCATTGTCTAGTAGCATGTCTAGTAGCACAAATCATGTATTTGTGGTCTTTCCAGAGTTTTTTCTGTTGTCGACTTCTAGTTTCATAGCCTTCTGGTCATAAAAAGTACATGGTATGATTGTAATCTTTTTGTATATGTTGAGGACTGTTTTGTGACTAATATGTGATCTATTTTGGAGAATATTTCATATGCACTTGAAACGAAAGTGTATTCTGCTGTTTCAGGATGGAATGTTCTGAATATATCTGTTAAGTCCATCTGGTCCTGTGTGTCATTCAAAGCCACTGTTTTGTATATAACCTCTTCTGCAAATAGCAGTCTATATTAGGTTGATGGCTGTTCAAGTTTGAACTCATTCTTTTCTTCTTTCATCCCCATATTTTAGATATATGTCATTATATTGTATGTCCTTTTTGTGTACGAGTTTCTTGATTGACTTTCACAAAAATATTCATTTATATTGCTTTTGTGTCTCCTAACTTTATACTGTCACATTTGGTTTATCCTCTCCACTCAGAGTTCCCTTTAATATTTCTTGTAGGCTTGGTTTAGTGGTCACAAACTCCTCTAGTTTTTGTATGTCTAGGAAGCATTATCTCTCCTTCTATTCTGAATGACAGCCTTGCTCAATAGAATATTCTTGGCTACAGATTTTTCCCACTCAGTACTTTGAATATATCATGCCACTCTCTTCTGGCTTGCCAAGTTTTTGTTGAAAAATCTCCAGCTAGCCTTATAGGTTTTCCCCTATGAAGATTTTTTTTTCTTTATCACTGTATTTTGCGAATTTATTTACAATATGCTTTAGTGTTGGTCTGCTCTTGTTGATTATGATGGGACTTCTCTTGCTTCCTGGATCTGGATGTCTGTTTCCTTCCCCCAGATTAAGGAATTTTTCTGCTCTTATTTTTTGAAATAAATTTTCTACCACCTTTTCTCTCTCTCCTTCTGGACTTCTACAATATGAATGTTATTACGTTTGATGGAGTCACTGAGTTCTCCAAGTCTAGTCTCATGTTGCATAATTCTTTATCTTTTTCTTCTTTCTCTCCTTTGTTCAGCTTCTGTGTTTTCTATTAGTTTGTCTTCTAGGCCCTTAATTCATTCCTCTCCTTCTTCCAGCCTGCTGTTCACTGCAACAAGAGTCTTTCTAATTTCATTTATTGCATTCTTCATATCTGATTGATTCTTTTTAAATTCATTTATCTGGTAAGGGTCTCACAGATGTCTTCTATTCCTTTCTCAAGTCTGACGAGTATCCTATGATCATTGCTTTAAATTCTCCATCAGGCATGTTACTTATACCTGTGTCACTTAGATCTTACAGTGACTTTAATTTATTCTTTCATTCAGGATAAATTCCTCCCTATTGGCATTTTGTCTTAGTCTCTGCCTTCTTTTCTGTGTTAGAAAATCCAGTTATGTCTCCTGTTCCATCTTTGATATTGGCCTCTTCGCTCCCTTTAGTTGTGGAGTTTGTTTTATCAGTCTTCAGGTCAATTTCTGAGATATTTAGAATGATTTGATGGTATCTAGTTGTGTTAGTGAGGAGAGGTGAGCCTAGAGTCTTCCTACTCTGCCACCATCTTACTATTCTTTTTTCAGTGCCATTTTTCCAATAGGATTTATTCACTTTGTGTATCTGTCTCACATGTTGGTAATTCTCACAATATTTCCAACTTTTGAATTATTAGTTTTCTATGGGGATCTGTAATCACTAATCTTTGATGTTACTATAATAAATGTTTTGAGGCACCACAAATAGTGTCCATATTAGATGGCAAACTTAATCAATAAATATCATTTGTGTTCTGACTACTCCACTGACCAGCTGTTCCCCCATCTCTCTCCCTCTCCTCAAGACTCCCTCTTTCCTAAGACAAAAAATATGAAAATTAGTCTTAATAGTAACCCTAAATGGCCACTAAGTTTTCAAGTTAAAGGAAGAGTCACATGTCTCTCATTTTAAATCAAAAGCTGGACATTATTAAGTTTAGTAAGAAAGGCATGTCAAAAGTCAAAACCAGCCAAAGCTAGGCCTCTTGTGGCAGTAGGTCAAATTTTTAATGCAAAGGAAAAGTCCTTGAAAGAAACTAAAAGTGCTATTCAGTGAATATAGAAATGATAAGAAAGCAAAACAGCCTAATTGCTGATATGGAGAAAATTTTGGTATTCTGGATAGAAGATCAAACCAACCACAACATTCCCATAAGCTAAAACCTAATCCAGAGTAAGATCTAACTTTCTTCAATGCTATGAAGTCTATGGAGGTGAGGAAACTGAAGAAAAAAAAGCTTGAAGTTAACATAGGTTGGTTCATGATGTTTAAAGAAAGAACCTGTCTCCAGTATATAAAGGTTTAAAGTGAAGTAGCAAGTGTTGATATAGTAACTGCAGCTAGTTATCCAGAAGATCTAGCTAAGATAATTACTAAAGATGGCTACACTAAATGACAAACTTTCAAAGTATCCAAAAAGCCTTCTATTGGAAGGAGATGCCATTTAAAACTTTCATAGCTAGAAAACAGAAGTCAATGTCTGGCTTCATAGCTTTAAAGGTCAGGTTACCTCTCTTGTTAGGTGAAAATGCAGCTGGTAACTTTAAGTTAAAGCCAATGCTCATTGACCATTCTGGAAATTCTAAGGCCCTTAAGAATTATGCTATATCTACTCTGTGTGCTCTAAAAATGGAATAATGTCTGCATGATAGCACATCATTTTACAACATAGTTTACTGAATCTTTTAATCCCACTGTTGAGACCTACTGTTTTGAAGGAAAAAAAAAAGGTTCCTTGTAAAACATTACTGTTCATTGACAATGCACTTGGTCATCCAAGAGTTCTGATGGAGATGTGCAACAAGACCAATGTTGTTTTCATGCCTGCTAACACGACATCCATTCTGTAGTCCATGGATCAAGGAGGAATTCAACTTTCAAGTCTTATTATTTAAGAAATGCATCTGTTAAGCCTCTTGCTGCCACAGATAGTGATTCCTCTGATGGATCCTGGCAAAGTAAATTGGAAATCTTCTGGAAAGGATTATTCTAAATTCCATTAGAAACATCTATAGCTAAAATTAACAACTCAGGAAACAACAGATGATGGCGAGAATGTTGAGAAAGGGGAAACCTCTTATACTTTGGTGCAAATGCAAACTGGTGCAGCCACTCTGTAAAACAGTATGGATGTTCCTCAAAAACTTAAAAATATAGCTACCCTATGACCCAGCAATTGTACTATTAGGTATTTATCCAAAGGATACAAACACAGTGATTTGAAGGGGGACACGCAACCCAATATTTATAGCAGCATTGTCCACAATGGCCAAAATATGGGAAGAGCCTAGATGTCCACTGATGGATGTCCATTAACACACACACACACACACACACACACACACACACACACACCATGGAATATTAGCCATCAAAGAGAATGAAATCCTAACATTTTCAATGACATGAATGGAAAGAGGGTATTATGCTAAGTGAAATAACCCAGTCAGGGAAAGACAATTATCATATGATCTCATGCATATGTGGAATTTAAGACACAAAACAAATGAATATAGGGTAAGAGAAGGAAAAATAAGAAGAAAACACAGAGGGAGACAAACCATAAGGGATTATTAACTATAGGAAATAAACTGAGGGTTGCTGGAGGGAAGGTAGGTGGTAAATGCTGTAACTAGGTGTTGGGCATTAAGGAGGGCACTTGATGGAATGAGCACTGGTATTATATGAAACCAATGAATCACTATAGTCTACCTCCATAACTAATAATACACTGTATGTTAATTAAATTGAACTTAAATAAATTTAAAAAAATCTGATTCATGGGTAGAGGTCAAAATATCAACATTAACAGGACTTTGGAAGATGTTATTCCAACTCTCATGGATGACTTTGAGGGTTCAAGACTTCAGTGAAGGATCTCACAGCAGATGTGGTAGTATTAGTAAGAAAACTAAAAGTGAAGCCCAGTGATGGGACTGAATTGCTATCATCTCATGATATAACTAAGTTGCTTCTTATGGATGAGCAAAGAAAGTGGTTTCCTGAGATGTAATCTACTCTTGGTGAAGATGCTGTGAAGACATTCATTGAAATGATAACAAAGGATTTAGAATATTACATAAACTTAATAAAACAGTGGCAAGTTTGAGATGACTGATTACAATTTTGAAATAAGTTCTAATGTGAATAAAACACTATCAAGTAGGATCACATGGTACAAGACTTTGTTGGTGAAAAGAAAAATCAATCAATGCAGCAAACTTCATTCAGATAATGGTTAGGATTTATTAGCAACAAAGTATTTTTTAATTAAAGTATGTACTCTGACTTTTGGGACATAATGCAGCTGCACACTTAAGACCATGGTATAGTTTACACATTACTTTTATATGCACTGGGAAACAAAAAAATTCATTTGACTCCCTTTATTACAATGTATGCTATACTCTGGAGGTCTGAAACCAAACCTGTGATATGTCCCAGGTATGTCTGTACAGTGCTTAATAGGAAGCTCAGAAAGTAATAAACATATTAATATTTTGGCAGCTTTGCCTATTTAAAAAAAATCTGTTGACAAATAAAGGGGTAAAAAGAGTACTGACACATCATTTTTTCCTATGAATCATTTACATAAATCTAATTAATATTTGTATAATCTTGACATGCCCCTTTTGTCTTAGAATTGGCAATTTTTAGTCATGTTTCCTTACATTCTTGGAAGTATTTGATGATTGATTTGTAGTAATACAAAAATAAATAATGCAGGCTCCTAATGCTTTCAAAAGAGAGAGAGAGAAAGACAGAGAAAGATAGAGAGAGAGAGCCTAACAATTAATTTTAAACTGCAACTACAAAAACAATAAAATCCATCTAAATCCTACCAATAATTTGAAATTATCTTAAAAATCTAATGTTTTCCAGTTACCAGTTATGTCTTGCCCTTTTTGAATATTTACTACCCTTATCCACGGTCTGAACTGCTGTTTCTCAACTGGAAACTCCTTGTTCCTTTAATTTTTGTATCTCATCATTATGGATGATTTCAGTTTTCTGTCTTATTCCCAAACTTTCCTGTCACCTGATCATACTCATCTGTGCCTCACTGAGACAAATCAGTCAAAAGATAGCTTTCAAAATCTCAAACCACCCCCCATGTCTCACCAGGTCACCAATATTTTTATTAGACTACAACATCCTCATTCATGGCACTTTCCATCACCTTATCCTACTTTTTTTTTCATAAGTGAATTTACTTACTTGTGTCGTTTTTGGTTTGTCCCCACTGCTCTATCTTCCTACTGCCTAGAGTAGCACCTAACTCATAGCAGACTTTCAATAAATATTTGTTGAAGTAATCATTTATATAAATAACTTCTATTATCTTCACTTTGAGACCTCACTTATGTTTTGCTTCTCAATTTCTATTATTAATCATCCACTAGCTGGAAATGTAAACTGATTTAAATACTCAGTAATCTATTATTTATTTATTATGCATTGAAATTGTTAATTAATCATTTATGATTGTCAACAGCTAGTTATAACAAATTATTACTGGTTAATAATTAATTAGGTATTGATGGTCTCTCTTCATCATTTATTTAAATTTATGAATCATATGATGTGGAGTCAAGACTCTTTGTAAATATGATTTCACTAAATGGATTCCTATATGTATTTTCTAACTGTGTCCAAGATGAATGATCTATGAGTTCCTCTTTCAGTTTCCTTAAATAAGAGTCAGCCATGTGTCACTTGCATCATTTGTGCAGTGTTTTCTGCCTAGAAAATAATGGGATTTTATTTTAATTATATTTATTTATTTAAAGATTTTATTTATTTATTTTAGAGAGAGCAAGAGTGAGCATGGGAGTAGGGGGATGAGCAGAGGCAAAGGGAGAAGGAGGTAATATTCAGCAGACTCTGAGCTGAGCGCAGAGCCCAATGCAGGGCTTGATCCCAGGATTCTGAAATTATGACCTGCACCAAAACCAAGAGTCTGATGCTTAGCCAATTGAGCTACTCAAATGCCCCTCCTGTTTTTATTTTAACATTTTCTGAGCCACCTTCTTCAATTGCCTGTTCCATTCTTCTAGTTACACAATTTTTGCCGATATTTTTCTACTTGTCTTATTTTTAATACATTCTGAAATCAGGATTCTTCTAGATTATTATTAGTTTTGCCTAGTTTTATAGTTGTTATGCCCATTCCTAATTCAACATATTTCCCTTCTCTTACATTTATCAAGGTCATCAAAAGCATAAAAACTGCAACTCTTTCCACATACGCTTTACTGGTTTATGCAATATTTAATAAAATAATATAATTAAAGCTATAAAATAAACAGATGTTAACAAGTTTAAGAACCAAGAACACTGACTATATTATTTTCCTATTGCTGCTATTTCAATGTACAACAAATTTAATGACTTAACACAAATGAGTTATCTTAAAGTTTTAGAGGTCAGAAGCACAACAATAGGTCTTATGGCTAAAATCTAGGTGTCAGCAGAGTTGCATTCTTTCTGGATGATTTGAGGGAAAATATTTCCTTGCAATTTCTAGATTCTAAATGCTACCTGTATTCCTTTTTTGGTGACTTCCTCTATGGCTAAAGCCAGCAGTGCAGCATCTTTTCTCTTCTTTGATTTTTTTTTTTTTATTCTTTCTCTCTCTCACTTTGACCCTGTGACCTCTATCTTATAAGGATTAAATTAAATTGCACCTTTCTGGATAATTCAGGATAATGGCCTCATCTGAATATTCTTAACACATCTGCAGTCTTTTTAATAATATCGAAAGGTTCTGGGGATTAAAATGTATCATCTCTGAAGGCATTATTCTGCCTGCCATACTGACCATACATCTCATCTCTTAGGAAGAAAAGTACACCCAGGTTCAGTAGAGAGTAAATTGCAAGTCTTACTTGCTTTGAGTATGAAGGGAAAAGTTTTAAAGAAGAAAGAATAATATCTATTAATACGTAAAATCTGTTAAATAGAGGACTACTAAAATATCCTTCCCTGAATGGATACTATATTTTATCTTTTGTCATGTATATTAACACTATATGCTGAAGAATCTTCCACATTAATAGAGCTGCCATTAAATTTTCCATATTAAGAATAAAACAGAATTATCTTATTTCTGTATTGATAAGATTTTATATATTCTCCAGCTTTTTTTTTTCTTTTGCAATCAAGAGAACAACAAATATCCTTATACATCTAACCTTATTCCGATATGGACATTTTTTTTCAAAGATATAGTTTATGGAATTCTACTTTAATTGGAATCAATTGATGAAAATCAAGCTAATATTACCCTTGGATCCAGACAATTAGTCCTCCATAAGGTTGTAACAATATAGTCCCATTTCTGCCTTCACATGCCTTTCCTGCATACACTTGATTAAATTGCATGATGCTTTTATTTTTTTCTCAATTTGATTACTGAAAATGATTTTATTGTTTTAACTCACTTTTTTCTCTCTACTAATGAGAAAGGAAAATTCTTCACATATAAGTGTATTCAAGTAAGGCTTTCTAAGACCTTAAAGATAAAGTGACTCAAAATATTATTATAGCGCTATTACAGTGCTGCAAATCTGTTGTGCAGCACCAGTATTTGATGTTCAGGGGTAATAGTAACCAAGGGTGACAGGTGCATTTCAGTCTAGCAACTACAATATGGCAATGTCATGAGCAGAGACCAGGACAGTAGGAACAGATGCAGAAGAATGGTTCTACAGACTAATACTGTGGCATCATTTTGGCACTGTTTTCTATGACCTGAACTCCTCTGATTCTTTACCATTTGCTGAGAAAGGTTCTCCAGCTTCACAACTAATCTGAAATTGTTCAATTAATTTTATGAGATATCTATTGTATTTTGATAATTTTTATTAAGGTCTCCTAGAGTCAGTTTCAGTTGCTTAAAGGTAAGAAAACTATATAAATTAGATATTTTCCTCACCTGTAATATGGGGCTGATAAAATCCTAACATTAAAAGTTGTAGTGGGGATTAAAAGAAAATATATACAAATCCCTTAGCACAGTGTTTGACATATAGAAACTGTCAAACTATTGTAATTTTTTTTTTACTATTTTAATTAGACCACAGACAACATAAACAGGTCATGAAAGAAATAATGTGTCTAACACCATAGCACAGGTTCTAGTTTTCATCGTGTTTTTAATAAGGAGAAAGGCTCTTTATTACTTCATTCATTTAACATGTATTTATTGAAAGGTCATTATGTGCCAGGCCATCTTTTAGGTCATGGAGTGGATCAGGCTGCATGTCAGCTAAGAGTTCTTGAGGAGGGCAGCTCGGATGGCTCAGCGGTTTAGTGCCACCTTGGCCCAGGGCATGATCCTGGAGACCCGGGATCGAGTCCCACATCAGGCTCCCTGCATGGAGCCTGCTTCTCTCTCTGCTGTCCCTCTCTCTTCCTCCCTCTCTCTGTATCTCAGAATAAATAAAATTAAAAAAAAAAAAAGAAAAAAAGTTCCTGAGGAGACGTGCAGGTACAACAGCAGAAATAAGTCAATCATGCAATACTGTAGAGGGTAATGTGTATAAAAGATGTTAAGGAAGATACAAAGTATCAGGACAGGGAAAGAGGGAGTGGTGGCATCTCCAATTTTAAGCAGTCTAGTCAGACAGGCCTCAAAAGTAGATGAATATGTGAGAAAACAGAAAGGAAGTGAGAGATTTTGCCGCGGGGATATAAGAGAGAAAAATTGTAAATAAAATTGAGGATAACATTAATGCAGACTCCCTAAAACATACCAAGCATGTTAAGGAATCATTTGTAGACTTTTTCAAAAGCAATACAGTATGTGGAAAAATATTTTATGTCAGTTCAGGGAAAACAAATTGCATCTAAGTTAAATTAATTATATTCATAGTAAATATAACCAAAATGGTTTTCCTGAAGAATAGCCATTAATCATTTAATTTAGATCAGTAAGTGATATTGCTTAAAAGCAACTTTTACTTCCTATTGACTTAATATTCCCACGTAAGTCTCAAAAAAAATGATAGCTATCTTTTGGGAAATAAATCAAAACATAGTATCAAACAGCATTTTTTGTTTTTGTGTTTCGCTTATCAGATCACTTGGAATCTGCTAAACTCTAATATACCCAATAATATGTAAGAAAAAGGAAGAAAAGTTTACACTGATCTTTACTCCTTTCTTTGTTTTTTTTACTTCCTTCTTATTTATAATATTTCTTGGAATTCTAACTAAAAAATTTATCTTGGGGATCTCTGGGTGTCTCAGCGGTTTAGTGCCTGCCTTCAGCCCAGGGCGTGATCCTGGAGTCCCGGGGTCGAGTCCCACATCGGGCTCCCTGTATGGAGCCTGCTTCTCCCTCTGCCTGCGTCTCTGCCTGTGTGTGTGTGTGTGTGTGTGTGTGTGTGTGTGTGTGTCTGTCTGCATCTCTCATGAATAAATAAATAAAATCTTTAAAAAAATGTATCTTAAATTAGTCTTGGCTCTTAAATAGGAAGGGTTTTAAATTCAGAGATATATAAATTAATTACTTTATTGACAATAAGTATATTAATTGGGTCAACCAAAAACACTCATCATAATTATTACATATAATAATTTTCTTATTACATAAAAGTTTTACTCTTTTACTAATAATAATCAATACAAAAATTTAATATATCTAAAAAGTATTAAGAGGCTGTTCCCAAAAATGTATATTCTGATTCTGTAGTTCTGAGATAGGACTTGAGATTCTGTATTTTTTAACTCTTTCATGATGCCAATGTTTCATGATGCCAATGGTCTTCAGATCATACTGTGAGTAGCAAGGAACTATATTACACATTGGAAGATGTTTTGTTATATCAGAAATTCATGAATAGATTTAATATCTATGGAATATATTAATAAAATATAAAATATACTATCACAGTTCACATTCATGAGTAGCAATTACTTCCAACTCTGAGTATCTAAAAATGAGATCTTTCCAATAGACATCATTTAGCTTCATTACAGAGATCATGATTTTAAAAAAGATGTCTTTGGGCGCCCAGGTGGCTCAGCAGTTTAGGCTGTTTAGGGCGTGATCCTGGAGGCCAGGGATCAGGATGGAGTCCCATGTCGGGCTCCCTGCATGGAGCCTGCTTCTCCCTCTGTTTGTGTCTCTGTCTTTCTCTCTGTCTCTCTCTCTCTCTCTCTCTGTGTCTCTCATGAATAAATAAAATATAAAAAAAACATGTCTTGAAAAAACATGTTAATTGTTGCAAATATCTAGCATTATAGCAGGGTAAATATATTTCCATGATTATTTTTAGTTGATAATAAATAATAGGAAAATTCTTCATCTAATAGTAATATTGCCATTCTCTAGAGATATGTGAAAACCTTGGAAAGGGAATGTTAACAACATATATTTTTACACCTATAGAAATTCCTTTTTTTAACATGAAGTATATTAATTAATTAATGCAACCTACAAAATAACTTCTGATTTTTTTGAAATTTTTACCTACACCACAGAATGATTTTAAGATTGGGAAAAAATTATAAATTATTTAAGTAAATATACACACAGAGTATTCATTCAGAATGAGGAAATTAAAACAGCAATATAACAAACCTTTATTCTATTTAAAACTGTATCATAGGGGTGCCTGAGTGGCTCAGTCAGTTAGTGTCTGTCTTGCTAAGGTCATGATCCCAGGGTCCTGGAATTGAGCCCAGCATCAGGCTCCCTGCTCAGCGAGGAGCCTGCTTCTCCCTCTCCCATTGCCTCTGCCTAACACTCCCTGTGCTTGTGTGCTCTCAATCTCTCTCTCTTTCTCAAATAAATAAATAAATAAATAAATAAATAAATAAATAAATAAAATCTTAAAAAAATAATAAAATTGTACATAGATGCCCCTCTTATACCAAATAGTAGCATCTTCTATCAAAATTGACATTAAAAAAAGACAGAATACTGCAATCAGTTGTTAATTATTTTCAGTAATGGCTGTGCTTTCCTTTCATGGATTGATATATAAATGGCAACATTTTTTATCAGCATATATCTGGTTTTAATTAGACATAATTTACTTATCAAGACAAAAGCATTTCTTTAGACATGCATAAGATCCAGCTCATAGAACAGCTCACATTAGTCTATAAATAACCACAATTATTTTATTTTGCCTTAACTTTACAACATGACTTTCTGTATCTTGCTTTTTCATTTTTAAATACTATGACGCTAGACTCAAGTCAATAGGTATAATCTCCTTTCTGTGGACTTTTAACATGTATTTTACTATATCAGAAGTATAATTATAGCAAATAGAAGTATCTTGATAAATGACTGTTGACTATATACTTTGAATGATGTTAATTTTTACTCCTCCCTTTTATTATACAGTGTTCAATGTTTCTATCTGCTTCCCTTGGGAGAATATTCTATTTCTCCAAGCCATCTTCCAAATTATGAAATCAATCACTCAATCACGGTGGCATCTCTGAAAGTGTGCTATGCAAACTTTCTCTCAGGGCAATGTTATTTCTTCAGTAGAATAAAAATGTACTGTATGTTGGAGCACCTGGGCTTAGTCCATTAAGTGGCCAACTGGTGATTTCGGCCTGGGTGGTGATCTCATGGGCTGTGAGATCAAGCCCCAGCAGGCTCTGCTTTCTGCCCCTTACAACATGTATGTGCGTGTGTGTGTGCGTGTGCACGCAGTCTTTCTAAAATAAACAAATCTTTTTAAAAATGTACTGTATATCTATCCTTTAAAATATAAAGCCTGCAAAAGTATGTTTTCTTATGGAAAATAGTTAATAAAATAATGCCAAACTAATCTTTGGAATCTGGCGTAATATAAGAATTACTTATGTATCTCACTTTAATCCCTAGTCCATGCTTACTCAATCAAAAAAAAAAATGCAAGTCAATAGAATGAATTTCTTTATATTATGATACCAAGAAATGCAGGATAAAATGAATTATAATGAATTTCTTTCCAAGTTTCCAAAGAAGCCCTGACTCTATTCTATGATCAAGATAAGCATTCAGGTACTCATTACATTAAAATTAGAATATTTATTGCTGAGAATGTGTGAGTCATCTATTTTTTCACCTTCATTTTACAAATATATTAACTGAGACAGACAGCTGAACTGACTTAATAAATAGCACATTAATAGTTACAATAGAGCTAAAATTATATTAAATTTTCTAGATATTTATGTGCTTTTTCTCCTCATACAAGTTGGGAATGCAAAGTTTATACTTAAGAAATTTGACACAAATTCTAAAAAAAAGTAAATAGGCATTTTTATTCCTAGATTTTATTGGCTGTTTGTATATCTGACTAAATGATTTTCAAACCATATCCTAAAAAAAATAAAAAAATAAAAAATAAAAACAAAAAAAACCCCAGCATGTCTCTTGTCTACAAAGTTTGAAAAATCATTCTGATGTAATACCTAATAAGTAACAAACACCCTTTAGATTCTTTAGACATAATG
The DNA here is from genome assembly GCF_048164855.1 of Canis lupus baileyi. Lineage (NCBI taxonomy): Eukaryota > Metazoa > Chordata > Mammalia > Carnivora > Canidae > Canis > Canis lupus. Next base: position 25,793,704 of record NC_132854.1, read on the forward strand.
GTTTGACAGTAAGTGCTTTTTCTTATAAAAATTGATCTTCCAGAAACTGTAAAGTGTTAACAAATTTAAAAGAAAATACATTTTGTTTTTGTCCTTCACTTTAATGGTGTACTATTCTTGCTTAATCACCACTATAAAAGAGATTAAAGTCTAAATAAAGTTAGGAAATGTGTTAACTTTATAGTTTTGCTCAACTGGGAGAACAGTTATACTTATCCTTGTATATATTATTAGATAAAATATATGAACATAAACATTTTCAAAACTTCAAATTAATTATCCAGTACTATCTTAACTCATTTCAACATAAAATACATATTTTATGACTTCTATTTGTATCTGAAAACTCTGACAAATTTTTAAAAAAGAGTTAACTTTTATGAAAGAGAAACTGGATATATTGTTACATAAAATCTTCTACAACTTCACTTTAGAAAAACAAATTTACTTTTCCCCTTGACTAAACCTAAAATATGGAATATATATATATATATAAATGGGAAAATACTGCTTTAATAGAGAGCATACTTATACACATAGAAATAAAACAGGACACCGGTAGATTATTATGAAATTATTACTGACAATAAATGTTATTTCCAAAGCTTAGAGACAATGAACAGAAAAACCAAGCCATGGGTGAAGTCAAAAGCTAATATTATAGAGAATTCCATTTTGTGGTATATTTAAGACTTTTTCTTAGTCTTCTATGTTCTATCAATCTTGCATTTCTTTCCTTTCATTTTAATCATTGCATGATGAACTGCTTTATCATTTCTTTACTTTCTGCCTCTTTTTTCTTTCTTTTTAAAAGATTGATTGATTTTGAGAGAGAGTGAGAGAGAGCACATGGGGGGTTGGGAGTGGGCAGAGGGAGAGGAACAAGCAGATTCTCCCCCCACTTCAGAGCCCAATCCCAGCCTGGTGCTTGATCTCAGGATTCTGAACCTGTGACATGAGCTGACATCAGGTGCTTAACTGACTGAGCCACCCAGGTGCCCCTCTTTTTTTCTTTCTTATCCTTTGAACACTGTTATTCATTTTAATTTGCTGTTTTTGTTGTTATTTTTGTTTTTTCTTTTGTTTTTCTAAAACAAGAAAGTCCTACTTTTGAGATTAAATCATATGTAATATATCAATACCTAAAATTGTTTAAAAATATCTCATTGGAAATATTTTATGTGCAATTTTTTAAAAAATATTTTTTTATTTACTTATGAGAGACAGAGAGAGAGGCAGAGACACAGGGCAGAGGGAGAAGCAGGCTCCATGCAGGGAGCCTGATGTGGGACTCGATCCCGGGACTCCAGGATCATGCCCTGGGCTGAAGGCAGGCGCTAAACCGCTGAGCCGCCCAGGGATTCCCCTATATGTGCAAATTTTAAATATATATTTCTTAAAAGACTGGTGAAGCAGAGGATGAAGTTGCTCCAACTAATCTCATATTATAATCTAAGTCATCATTTTATAGCAGTCATTGTTCTTAATTAACCATTGTTGATTTTAACATTGAAGAAAAAACTGATTCATAGATATGAGTAGGCACAACTAACATTTTATGGTAACTTTTTTGGTATTATATAATAGCACTCAGTATTATATATTTAGAACAGAATAAATTACTATATCTTGTTTTCTGTTTGGCAATAGGCAGTCTCCAGTTAATTTTTTTTTAACATTTTATTTATTTAGAGCACTTTGAAGTTCACAGCAAAATTAAAAAGGTACAGAAAGTTTTTATAAATGCCTTGCTCTCACACATGCATAGTCTTTCCCACTATCAACATCCTCACCAGAATGACACATTTGTTACTACTAATAAACCTATATTGTCATAATATAACTCTGACTTCCTTAGCCAGAAGTTCTAGAGAAAGCAATCTCCATGTTGCTAAGTGTTTCCTTCACATCTTTTTAACACTCCTAGGCTATAGAAGACTGCTACAGTAGAGATTAAAGACAGCCAAGTGGCATAAATGAACCTGGTACACACAACCTGCCCAGGAAACTAAAGGAGTGAAAGCCTCCCAAGTTGCTCCTGCTAAGCAGAAAGCTTAGTCATGACTCCCTCTCTTTAGTTAATTTGTCACTGCTTTCATTTGGGAAATGGTATTAGGCTTGCTCTTTGCTGTGCCTCAGGCAGGTTCACTGTCATTAGCTGATGAGCCATTTCACTAGTTTTTCACTATATTAGCCCTTCCACATATATTGAATGAAAATAATGGATCATAATGGTTTCTGGCAGGAAAAATGAAAATATCTTTCAGCCACCTCTATCTTCATACCTTAGGATGGGCTATTGACATTAAAAAAAAATGTCTTGCACTCACACCATCTAGCTAACTTTTTAAAGGATCTTATTGAAGTTGGGATCAGCCAACGTCATTTACAGCACTTTCTATAAAGAAAATATTATTTGATATCTATATATTTACATTTTTTTCTCCTTACCCTTTTCCTTCCTTCTCCTTCACTTCTTTATTCTTTATTTTAATGCTGCCTTATAATTATGGTATAGGTAGACAATTCAATATAGTTATCAAGGATTCAGAACATAGTTAATTCTTTATTTTATTTCTTCATATTTCTTTCAATTGCAAGCAAAAAGAAAAAAAAAAGTCACTTCTTTACCTGAGGTAGAAGGTTAAATAAAAGCAGTTTTGCTTGTTCTTTTTTACACAAACTATTTCATAAAATATTGCCGGTTCTTTTCTTAAGAGAACCCAAAACCTGTGAATACCAAAATTTTTTTAACAATGTTTTGAGGTACTAATAAGGTATGAAAGAAAAGCATATATTGGCAAAATTAATTGCCAGTACTATATTAAAAATAAATAATAGGGACACCTGGATGGCTGAGTCAGTTAAGTTTGGCTGACTACCTTCAGCTCAGGTCATTATCTCAGGGTCCTGGGACCCAGTCCCCCATCAGGATCCTTGCTTAGCAGGGAGTCTGTTTCTCTCCCTCTGCCCCTCTACCCACTTGTGTGTGCGCGCTCTCTCTCTCTCAAGTAAATAAAACCTTAAATATAAATAAACAGATAAATAAATAAATAAATAAATAAATAAATAAATAATAAATATTACATTTGAGAATTTCAGCCTTAAGAAATGTTTAGTCATTTATAGTTCCAATGCTTTACATAGAAGTATACATGCTCAAAGGCATTAGTCTCATAAATTTACTGGAATATTTATAAAATGGGTGATTATTGCTTGATTTTTTGAATCTGAACTTTATTTTTTAAAAATTTTTTTAAAGATTTTTATATCTTATTTATTCATGAGAAACACAGAGGGAGAGAGGGAGAAAGAGAGGCAGAGACATAGGCAGAGGGAGAAGCAGGCTCCATGCAGGGAGCCCAATGTAGGACTCAATCCCGAGTCTCCAGGATCACGCCCTGGGCCAAAGGCAGTCACTAACCCCCTGAGCCACCCAGGGATCCCTGAATCTGAACTTTAATTCATTTTCCTTTTTTAATATTTAATTTTCTTATCCAAAATTCTATTTTTTGCTTCTTCCCTCTTAATAAACACGTCAATACTACTTGTTTATTTTTACTTACAGCCATTATACTGTGATATAATTTAATCTGAATTGCTCCTCAATAAATGATAGTAGGTATTTTGTCTTTGCAACAATGCCTTGTTTTGTTTTGTTTTTTTAAATCACATTTTTCTATATATCTATGTCAAAATATTTCATGGTTTTGGAAATTTCATTGTGTTCTATTTATGCCAATATTTTCTATGCATGTGACCCTCTAAATAAAAAATAATAATAATTTAAAGTGTTACTGCCTATAAATATGAGTGAACTAAGTGAAAGGAATAATATTTTACCTTTTAAAAGATTTAAGATTTTTGAAATATATAGATTTAATTAGATGCCTGACATATGAAATAAACATATTAAATAAAGATTTTAAAAATAGATGCATTTGATCATAACATAGATAAATCAACCAAAATGCATATTATTTGAAAAATATATCACTTTTTTAATTGATCTATTTGCTACTTTATTTACAAAACTTTTGGGATGCCTAGGTAGCTCAGTGGTTGAGAGTCTGCCTTTGGCTCAGGGAGTGATCCTGGAGTCCTTGGATAGATTCCCACATCGGACAACCTGCATGGATCCTGCTTCTCCCTCTGCCTATGCCTCTGCTTATCTCTCTTTTTGTCTCTCCTGAATAAATAAATTTAAAAATCTTAAAAAAAAAAAAAAGATTTATCTACAAAACTTTCATTAGCCCACACTGGTTTGTTAAGAAACAAATAAATCTGGTTGTAATCGTTTAGTTAGCAGTATTAGTTTAAATTTAATAAAAAGACATAGTCAATTACAATATATTGTATATTATTTCATAATATGTTTATGATTATCTTTATTCCAAGACTATATATTTACATGAAGACTACTTGTATATTTCATTATTTTTTTTAATTTATGCTCAACTTAAATGTCTAAACTCACAAAAGGTAAGGGAATATCAGTCACTCTAGCCACTTTTAGTTGTTTTTATTAATAGCCACAGCTATAATCTGACTTTCCATAAAGCAATAAATAGGACTCTAAAAATATATATGTGAAGCCAGTTCTGTGTCTTTTACTCACCTTGAATCTCCATCCATACAGTCAATGATAGAGAGTCATAACCCAGAATTGAAATTCAAAATGAAATTCAACAAGGTAAAGGAAATATCTCAGATCTATAAGTACATATATGTAATCTTGCTCTGTTCCCAGACTTTTACTAGTACTAGGTCTCCTCTAGGGTCAGGTCAGCCTTAAATTTGCTAATTTCTATTGAGAAAAAAACTACAGATCAGATATGCCCCTTACAGTTTACCATTTGTACGATGCTTTACAATTACTCCTTAGAAGATAGTATCTATGTCTGTCTTTTAAAAATTTATTTCTTACTATCAGTATAATTAGCATACAGTGTTATATTAGTTTCAAGTGTGCAATATAGTGATTCAGCACTTTTATACATTATTTAGTGCTCATCGAGGTAACCCCCTTCACCTATTTTACCCATCCCTCCCATCCATCTCCCCTCTGGTAGCCACCACTTTGTTCTCTATATTTAAGATCTGGTTTTGTGTTTTTGTTTGTTCGTTTGCTTGTCTCTTTTTTCTTTGTTAATTTGTTTTGTTTCTAAATTGCAGATATCAGTGAAATCATTTGGTATTTGTCTTTCTCTGACTGACTTATTGCACTTAGCAATATACTCCCTACATCCTTCCATATTTTTGCAAATAGCAATATTTTACTCTTCTTTATGGTTGAGTAATATTCCATTGTATACATATAACCACACCTTCATTTTCCATTCATCTATTGATGAACACCTGAGTTGCTTCCATGCCTTGGCTATTATAAATAATGTTGCAATAAACATAGGGGTGCATATAGCTTTTTGAGTTAGTGCTTTGTTTTCTTTGGGTAAATATCCAGTAGAGGAATTACCAGATGTTATGGTAATTCTATTTTTAATTTTAATTTTTTAATGCTATAAATATTTTTGTTAAAAAATTCAAATAAACAACTGAACATTACACGACAAGGGACTAGAAAAGGAAGAAACTTATCTGAAATTAGCAGAGGAAGAAAATAACAAAGAAAAATCAGAAATACATAGATATCAGAATAACAACAACATAACTTTGAAAGTCATGACAAGTTTTTCCAAAAAAATAAACAAATTTTACAGTGTTTTAACTACATTAACTAAGACAAAAAGAGAGAAGACTCAAAACCAAAATGAGAAATGGAAGATAAAACAATACAATGGATACCACAGAAATATATAGTGAGATAATAGATTACTACAAACAATTATATCCTAACAAATCAGATAACTTAGAAAAAAAAACCAGATAACCCCTAAAAATGCACAAGTTACTGAGATTGAATCATGAATCTTAGATCAAAAAATAGAAAAATCTTCTTACAACAATAAAAAGAATGAAAGTTGAATGAGGAATAAAAAAATCTCTCAGTACAGAAAAGCCTAAGAATACATGGCTTTATTGGTGAATTCTATGAAACATTAAAAAAAAATACAATGTTTATCTAAATCTTACAAAAAACAGAATAGAGGGAACATATTTAAAATCATGTTATGAGTCCAGTATCATCCTGATAACCAAAGCAAGATAAAAGTCCAAGCCCAGCAGGCCCCTCACCCAAAAGACCAGTACAAACCCTTCAGTGTAAGGGAGAGACCAAAAATAACAAAGACAAGAAAGGATCAGAGAAAATCTCTAGAAACAAACACAAAATAAGTTTTTAAAAATGGCAATAAATACATATCTATCAATAATTACTTTGAATGTAAATACTTCAATCAAAAGACATAGGGTGCCAGAATGGATTAAACAAAAACAAAAACAAGACTTATCTATATGCTGTCTACAAGAAAGTCATTTTAAAGATTTTATTTATTTGAGAGAGAGAGTGAGCATACAGCAGCAGGTGGGGGTAGGAGCAGGGAAGAGGGAGAGAGAGAATCTCAAGCAGACTTTGAGCACAAAGCTCAACATGAGCCTCAGTCTCACAACCCTGAAATCATGACCTGAGCTGAAATCAAGAGTGAACCCCTTTAACAGGCTAAGCCACCCAGGTGCTCTAAGAGAGTCATTTTAGACCTAAAGATAACTGCAGAGTTGAAAGTGGTGGAGTGGAGAAACATTTATAACAAAAATGGATGTCAAAAGAAAGCCAAAATAGCAATCCTTATATAGAACAAGCTAGACTTTTTTTGTTCTTGTATTGTTTTTATCCTGCTTTGATATTAGAGTACCTATGTCTTAACCACAGTCTCCACCGGGAATCTTATGCCCTACCACCCAATCCTCATGTCTTGGATTCTTCCTATTCTATTTGCTATTATTCAAACTCTTTTCACACTTTACTGCCTTTGCTCATTTATTTTCCTACAAGAAACTCCTCAAGGTTAATGAGCAAAACACATTAATTTAAATTCTGCAAAATCAATTGATCACTACCCACTTTTTCAATGACTCTGGGAAGGATATATAGTCTGTGGTAAGTAAACCTGAAAGAAGAAGGATTTAAATCATTTTCTTTTTATCACTAACAGGCCAAGAATAGATTAAGTTTGTATCACCTTTACATGATTAATTGTTTTCTAGGAAATATTTTTTTGTTTCATCATAAAATAGTAATAGCGACACAATGTGGCTAGTTTTGTTTAAGGAAAGTCATTGTAACTATGTAATAATTATTCCTCCTATCTTAAATTAGTTTAATTTTATCCTTTTCATTGTCCTTCTTCTATATAAAGTTATATTAGTATGTGTAAATCAATAGGGAAACATGAAAAAGAATTACTTCATGTTAATTTCATTTACTAAATATTTGCCACATGTCGATCTGTGTGAATCATGTTCCTCCTATATGAAGCTTCTGAAAAAGCCAAAATTATCCACCACCTGTACAAAAACCACAGAGAATGCATTTTGAGTGTTAAACTCTTTTTGACTTTAGCTAATTTCATGTCTTTAATTTGCTTTTACCCTCATTTATTAACCTAAGGAATTTCATTTTTGTTTATTTTTGCCATACCATGCATTTTTGTAAGCCATTTTAAATCCAGCTGAAATATAATCATGTAAAAAGAAATAACACCATGGTTCTTTAATTCCCAGGCAACATATTTCTACAGAATCTCCTAAATCATAGAACCTTGAAATGAATTGAGGCTACAACATTTGCAACAGAAAAATAACTATTACTATAAAGCCTTAATTAGCTAGAACCTATAATTAGCCAGCATTCATTAAAGATTATTTGAATTCACACAAATGGTGTATACATAAGTAGCCATGTGCACTTAGTTTAGGAGAGTATTTCTGCAAGACTATTTACTATAAAAAGATAAATACACATGGATAAAAGCAATTGTAATGGTATTTATATGTAACTAAGCATAGGGTAAATGTACATACAGAGACCAAACAGTTAAACCATTTTGTTATAATAGAAGGACATCTATATTACATAAAACACTGTATTCATTGTCTGCCAAAATATTTATTTGTTTGTTTCAGTTTTTCTGTTTTGTCATTCTGTGGCAAAATTATAGGACAGCAATAATGGCACAGGAACCAAAAGCTTAAAGGCTTTCTCTGGAAAAAAGGGAGACACTATTTGGAAAACAAATGCTTACTCTATCTGTGGTATATCAAATGAGATTGATGTGAAAAAAATGTCTCAAAGTGACAAATATCTAAATTCCCTGAAACTATTCAAAATATGTCAAATGTTTATTAAATATTTAGCAACATGTTAAATAAATTCTGATAATTTTTAAAGAAAAATTTAGTGATAATTCAATGCTTCTAAAAATGTTGACTTATCTCTAATTGGAGTAGGAATAACTGTAAGGTCCATTAATTTCATAACTGAGTGTTATTTATATGAGTTTTAGAAGTCAGATAAATTTTAGTAAATTATTTTTTTGTGAGACTCAGGTGCTTTATTTATTATCTGATGATATCTGATTATTCTTTATATGGGTTTTCAGAAATCCAGGCATCTTGAGTTCTTTAACTACAAGTTTCAATCTACAACAAATGATTTAGACATAAAATTCCCTATAACTACTTGTTTTTATATCAAGGCAACTTGCAGATTCATCTTGCACAAATCATGCATATTTTTTTGTAATTCTATAGCAGTAGTTTATTTACTCTGAACAATTTGTATAATCATATCCATAATCATATGTATTCATCTTTTGAATTGCACGTTTTGTCTCCATGGGGTATGGTAAGGTATTAATCTGTGCAAGTGGAACAAAGATATTGTGGTATGGCCTTGTCTATGCTTTCTGTTCCTGGTATACCCTGTTAGCCAATTGAAATGGTTAATTTTATGTCCCTTGAGTAGGCCATCGTATATAGATATCTGGTCAAAAACGTCTGGATGTTGTTGTGAAGGTATTTCTTTAGATGAGATTAATTTTAAATCAATAGATTTTGAGAAAAGTAGATTGCCTCCATAATGTAAGTAGGCCTCATTCAAACAGTTAAAGCCATTAAGAGAAAGTCTGACCTTCCCTTAGCAGGAAGGAATTCTACCAATAGTCTGTCTATGGGCTCATATAACAACATCAAGTCTTCCCTAGGTCTAGCTGGCCAGCCTACCTTGCAGATCTTGGACTTGCCAGTCTCCACAATCACATAAGCCAATTCCTTAAAATCAATCAATCAAAATCAATTAACCTTCCCACCTCCCCTTTTCCCCCCCTCCCTTTCTCTTATGGGTTTTCTGGAAAACCCTGACTAAAACACCAACTAAACTATATGTGTTCATTTTGAAAACATTTTACTTGTCATTCAGGTAAACATTGTCCATCTACTGCATGCCAGGTATTGTGTTAGGGATAGCCAATAAATAAATAAATAAAAAAACATAGGTTATACTCTGAGATGACTTGAAAATCTGTGAGAAAAAACATACATGAAAACCAAGAACTTAAAACAAATAGTATATTTACATGGAGATAGTAGAATAAATTATGGAGAAGAATGAATCTTTGAATTATAAAAAAAAATCTTGTTAAAGAATGAATAATAAGGTAGGAAATATCTGGAGACAACAATAGAAAGAAAAGCATGGTGAGTTATGAACATCATACAATGGTATTGATTTTTATCCTATAATAGGGAATTCATTCAAAGTTCTTAAGCTTAGATATCAAATGTGCAAGTTTAGATTTTTATTTTGATCACTGATAATATTATAAGTGATCATTTGCACAGGGTGGGAACAGAAGACAGAAAACTATTGAGATTATTGCATCAAGCTAGAGAAGAAATGATAAAGAGTTAGTAGAAGTGGAATAAAAGGAACATATTTATAAATATTAATGATATTATTTTGGGTACAGAGACCATAATACAGACTTCTATTGAGAAATCCTGCTTGGGTCAGTGGTGAGTATGGCAACCTAAATAAGACATAACAGAAAAATGAATAAATCCACAGGACAATATAATGGTACATTTTGAAAATGTTGCATGTGAGACATAAGTAGTTATATGCTGTAAATTTATTTACTTTGTCCATTAAGCTGTTAGCAAATAGGTGCCTTGGTTTTTGAAGTTCAACCATTAAGACAAGAGTTTTTCCAGTTATGGAAAGATGAGAGAATTTCTGCTTTATTCCCTGAATAAGAAATAAACATGTTCGTCTCTTTCTAGCAGTGTTAGAATTAAAATCCTTTTAATTGTGAGGACATTATGTTTTTGGATATCCTCTTGGGTTTCTCATTACTAGAATATTTCCAACATAGTCCTCTTAAGACCTCAAGATTCTGGGACACCTGGGTGGCTCAGCGGTTGAGGTTTGCCTTTGCTCCAGGGCGTGATCCTGGGATCCAGGAGCAAGTCAGACATCAGGCTCCTTGCAGGGAGGAGCAGCCTATGTCTCTGCCTCTCTCTCTCTCTCACTGTCTCTCATGAATAAATAAACAAAAATCTTAAAAATAAAAACAAACCTCACGATTCATTTATTTCCTGATACTGAATAGAGATTCACAATTAGAATAACTACAGGTATTTTTCTCTCTAATCTTCTTTCTTGTGTAATTTTTTTTTTTTTTGAGGAGTATATCACAAAGTTAGGAAGTCTCTTCCCTTACATTTTTCCTAGGATCTTATTGTTCTCATTTTGGTGAAGAAATATGTAAAATGTTTTAAAAATATAAGAACGTTGAACTAAACGTTGAAATAAACAGATTAAGTTCAAATTATAGCTCCCTAAAGTTCTAAACTATAGTTTCTCAATTACAGATTCCATAAGAAGCAAGATTTGTTTTACTCAGTATTTACTACTGTACACTGACAAATCCACCAAGCAAAGTGTTTTTCCTCCTAAGTGACTCTAAGACTAAAGATAAATGACATTGGGAGAGTACCACCTCTAATTTAATTAACTTGGACCAAGTTGGCAGAATCACAGTAATAAAGTAGAGATCTGAGGCCCACCATTCCTGCCACCTGCTGATCAGGTATCTTTATGCATTAAAGACTTTCAGACTTCTAGAAAAACAGTTCAGAATATATATTATAATATATATAGAAAATATATATAATAAGTATATATTATATAATACAATATATATTTATATATTACTATATATATTACAATTTTGTTATAAAGGAAAACTGCATTGGAACTTTTTATGAATTAATGATGTTATAAATTTACTCAAATAAATAAGTATTCCTAGTAAAGCAATTTGACAAAAACAAGAAATGGTGGCAGAGGGAATAATGCAGAGAGACACAGAGTCAGAGTGGAGATAGGAGAAAGATTTTATAAAATTCAGTATGTGAATTTAAATTTTATCAAAATAGTGTTAACATGATGCATAAACCTATCTTCAAAATGTTTACCTCAGAATAACCATAGGTCAAGAAAGCTGTAGAGGAATGCATGCATCCGGAAGAAAATCATAAGGAAATAAGGAGATTAATTTTTATCTTTGTAATCCTGTGAACTACTATGTCAAACAACTGTTTATTGTTTCAGGTGGTAGGGAGAAACAATGTGGTAGGGAGAAAAATGCCCCCCACCAAACAAACAGAACCCAAATGTTGACACCCCAATCCTCAGAACCTGTGAATATGCTGGGTAAAATTGGCTATATGCTAATCAACTGACCTTAAAATGGGGAGATTATCCTGGATATTCCAGGTGGGCCATTATAAACACAAAGATCCCTAAAAGTAGAATAGGGAGGCAAGAAAAGAGAATCAGGTAAAGAGGTGCAATGACAAAAGCTGAGTAAGAACAAGAAGATATGAGAACTTGACTCATTGCTGGCTTATGTAGAGGAAAGAGGGCACAAACCAAACACAGGTAGCCTCTAGATGCTAAAAAAAAAAAAAAAAAAAAAAAGGGATCCCTGGGTGGCTCAGCGGTTTAATGCTTGCCTTTGGCCCAGGGTGTGATCCTGGAATCCAGGGATCAAGTCCCACATCGGGCTCCCTGCATAGAGCCTGCTTCTCCTTCTGCCTGTGTCTCTGCCTCTCTCTCTGTATCTCCATAAATAAATAAATAAAATCTTAAAAAAAAAAAAAAGGCATGAAAAGGGATTCTATTAAAGGAGATTAAGATTAAATATGGAGGCACCTGGGTGGTGCCTCTGCCTTTGGCTCCGGTCGTGATCCCGGGGTTCTGAGATCAAGTTCCACATCAGGCTGCTTATGGGAAGCCTGCTTCTCCCTCTGCCTATGTTTCTGCGTCTCTTTCTGTGTCTCTTATGAATAAATAAATACAATATTTTAAAAAGATTACATATGGAATTAAGGTTGCTAATAAACTGAACCTAAAATGGAGTATCTTGGATTATCCATTTGGTGCAATCTAATCACAAGGAGTCTTGTAAAATGGAGTTCAACAGGCTGAAGTGAGACAGAAAAGGGAACAAAGGTCAGTGAGGGGAGAAGATGCTCCACTGATGACTTTGATTATGGAGGAAGGGGCTAACAACAGGCATTTCAGGTGATCCATAGAAGCTAGAAAGAGCAATAAAATGGATTCTCCCCTAGAGCACCCAGAGGGCCTGCAGCCTGGCCAACACCTTGATTTTAGCTCAGTAAAATATGTATTTAATTGTCAGAAGCCTAAGAATGGCAAGATAATACATTTATGTTGTTTGAAGCCACTGAATTTGTGGTATTTTATCCCAGTCATGCTAGAAAACAAGTCTATTTTTTTCTAACAATTTATAACAATTTTTTTAAAGATTTATATTTATTTATTCATGAGAGACACAGAGAGAGAGAGACATAAGCAGAGGGAGATGCAGGGTCCCCACAAGGAGCCTGATGCAGTACTGTATCCTAGGACCCCAGTATCATGCTCATAGCAGAAGGCAGATGCTCCACCACGAGCCACTCAGGTGTCCCATTTTCTAACAATTTTTAAACTAAGCAAGTCCATAATTAGAATAAGATGCAGTGCTCACCCTAACACTTTTAATCAAGTAAGATCAAGTTGTAATGATGAGTATTGGGATGTATAGGCTGTAATCAGAGACAAGGATCATTTTCCTGCAACACCTTCAATTTATATTTATTTAAAGTATTGATATCTTTATAGATAAAAGTCTTTACTAGCACTCTGGGCAAACAACCTGACATATTGACCCTGGTGGAGAACTTATTTTTTAAAAAAAGCAAAAAACCAAAATCAAACAACAACAAAAACAAAACTAATTAAAAAAATTACAGGATCACTCTCCAGTAGCATGCAAACACAATCTGAGGAAATTCTCAGACCAAAGGGAACCTGAGGTCCCATGTTAAAAAGAAAATAATAACAACATCAAAACAAGACCACAAACAAAGAAACACTGTGAATATGAGATGGTATTAAAAGCAGTCACTGTGGTCCTTAAGATATTGAGGTTTGGGTAGGCTCAGTATAGTGAACTATATGATGCTATAATCCTTTCTCTTTCTATGAAAACAAATGCCTCGATGAATAAATTCAATTTATTTTATTTACTCAATAAGTGAGTAAAACAAAATATGTAATTAAAGATATAGGAATGTTTTGTTGTTCAGACATTAAAAGGATAAAGACCACAGAAAGTTAAGAATAAATGGATAGAGTTTTAAAAATAAATCCCTTGGAAAACTTGGTAATTTATTAACAAACTTTATTGAACACAGTGAAAAGAACAATTTTCTAAACAAGTTTAGAATCAGAGATGCCTGGGTGGCTCAGTCTTGAGCATTTGCCCTCTGTTCAGGGTGTGATCCTGGTCCCGGGATCCAGTCCCACATCAGGCTCCCTGCATGGAGCCTGCTTCTCCCTCTGCCTGTGTCTCTGTCTCTCTCTGTGTGTGTCTCATGAATAAATTAAAAAAAAAATAACTGCAAGCTTTAGTATCACACACTACTTTCAGATCTACTTAAGCAAGAAGTCAATATTTTATAAACTGGAGAGAAATAAAGCATTCTGAAGCAACTAACGTAAATATAATTTACTTTCAACACTAGAAGCACATCAAACATGCCACAGAAGCTGCAGAAATGGAGCCTATCATGAAAATGTGGTTATAAAAGAAAGCCCAGGAACCCCTACTGATCTTCCACTTTTTGTACATAGTGCTTACTACCATCATTTACTCACTGTTATTATGTATAAAGTTTATTGGTTGTCTCTTCCCACTAGAATATAACTCCCACAAAGTCAAGGGGTTTTTCTCTATTCTGTTAACTAATGGATCCTGAAATTCCCACAACAGGTTTTGGTAAATGACAATTTCTCAATAAATATTTTATATAAAATGAATGAAAACAATGTAGGGTAGAGACATTTAAAATTAACTACTGATAAATGAATACAAAAAAAATCAATACAAAAATACAATTTTCAGCCAAATCTATTTTTATAGACTTTTCAGTCAAAAAAAAAAAAAAAAAAACCTACAAAATACTTAGAGTTAACAGAGTAGGTAATATTGGAGTATTAAAACCAAGACTAGTGCTTAGAAAGCTCAAAAAGCTCAAAGACAGATAAGGATAAGTCCTTTTTAATATTCAAAATCTATGCTTCTCTTTGTATAGAATAACTGAGATCTATGACAAACAAGTATGAACAGAAACTCATAAACTTTCATTTTAAAAGGTCAAAACTCATATATACTATTTTCTCTTTCAAAGTCAAATTAGGACATTATTTTCTTTTCATTCATTTTATGAAACTGTCATATATTTCATTTCAGGCCTTCATGTACAGCAGTTACACTAACTGAAACATTTTTCCTCCTCCACCTAATTATTGAGATCCCTCCTTCTTTAACATGTACTGGACATTTACGTCACAGAAGACTCACTAATGGTTTATTTCTTAGATTACCCTAACATCCAATCAGGACTTTCCCAGTACTCAATTTAAACATACATTCTACATTCAAAAATGTCTTCTCGGGATCCCTGGGTGGCGCAGCGGTTTGGCGCCTGCCTTTGGCCCAGGGCGCGATCCCGGAGACCCGGGATCGAATCCCACGTCTGGCTCCCGGTGCATGGAGCCTGCTTCTCCCTCTGCCTGTGTCTCTGCCTCTCTCTCAATCTCTCTGTGACTATCATAAATAAATAAAAATTAAAAAAAAATGTCTTCTCTAGTAACTTCATTGGAATAAATTTTAGTTCTACTAATGGATTAAAATCCTTCAGGATACCTGGGTGCCTCAGCTGTTAAGCATCTGCCTCCAGCTCAGGGCATGATCCTTAGGTCCCACGATGGAGTCCCACATCGGGCTCCCTGCATGGAGCCTGCTTCTCCCTCTGCCTATGTCTCTGCCTCTCTCTCTCTGTCTCTCATGAATAAATAAATAAAATATTTTTTTAAATCCTTCATGGTACAGACATAATTGTTCTGCTTCTCTTTAGTTTGTAGACTTCACTGCACATACTACCTGCTTAATATTCATCTTATGATGGCAAGTAATTGGGATTGGCAACTGGATTAGCAGAGGCTTAATAATGGTTGACTTGTAATATATTTTTTTCAGCTTTACTGAGGTATAATTACAAACAACATTTTAATATATTTAAAGTGAACATCACAATGATATATGTATACAGTGTGAAAGGATTCTTCTCTTCTAATTACGGCATCCGTTCATCACCTCACGTGTGTGTATGTGTTTGCATGTCTGTGTGTACGTGTAGGTGAGAACATTTAAGTCCTAGTCTTTTTGCAAATTTCAATTACACAATACAGTGTTATCAAGTACAGTCACCACGTTATACATTAGAACTTCAGACGTCATACAATTTTGTTTCTTTTGGTCCAAAGCAGTTAATTTTATTTGTCTTAGATATACAAATCCATGATATCTATTAAAAATAAAAGAAAACGGTACTGCTAAATCTTAAGTTATTAGGCTTTAAGGTCTGCCTTTGACCATGATTATTTACCTTCACATAACTCTACTTGACCCTGGCTTTTCTTGTTTTACCTTATGATTATTTAGGATATTCAATAGGCCTACTGAAAGTGGTAGGACATGGACTTTGAGTCCTGGAATCAAATTGTAGTTGAGCTGCTTCATAGATATGTAACTTCATGCAACTGATTTAATTCTGTCAGAGAAAAGCAAAGCCAGATATGAGTTAGTAATAAGGACATATTTTAATCAGTAAGATAGTATTGCAATAGGGAAGAGGGTCCAGCTTGAACTCAACTCAACTTCAATTCGTACAGAGGTGACCGGTTGTTTTAAAGGGAGAATAAAGGGGAACAGAGGGGCTTGAGTAGAGCTAAGGAGGTGAACAATTACAAAGGGTGCATCAATGTAAAGGCCAATTAGGGTCAGCTCTGTGGGCTACACAGGAGACAGAGGCCCTATCATTTCTGATGATGACATTTCAAAGTCATGGCTCAGGTCCTTGAGAAAGATATACCTGTTATACTCTACTTATTTCCTTGTTTTTTCTCATCCCAAACAAATTTGACTATGTGACCTCAGCCTATCATATATTTTCTAGTTTTCTCTTCCTTGTTCTTTATTCTTTACCCTATCAAAAGCTTCTTACCTTCTATCTCATTCTGCAGTTCTCCCAAGTGGAAACTTTACACTTCATTAAGTGTTAAAATTTCTTTGTACCATCTAAATTGTTTTCTTTCTTTTTTTTTTAATTTTTTTTTTATTTTTATTTATTTGTGATAGTCACAGAGAGAGAGAGAGAATGAGGCAGAGACACAGGCAGAGGAAGAAGCAGGCTCCATGCACCGGGAGCCCGACGTGGGATTCGATCCCGGGTCTCCAGGATCGCGCCCTGGGCCAAAGGCAGGCACCAAACCGCTGCGCCACCCAGGGATCCCTAAATTGTTTTCTTTAATCATTTTTAACACTATGTAGAAAGAGTATATATTATTTTCCTCCCTCATAAAAGGAAAATACTCATTTCATCTACCCCTTTTCTTCCTGCCTTGAATGCAGCTCTATGAAAATGTGGTATTCTGGAGGGCATCCTGTAATAGTAAAAAGGATATTAGGGGGAAAACTAGTGAAATCCAAATAAAATGTGGTGCTTAGAAAATACTCCTGTTCCTGTGTTGATTTCTTAGTTATGGCAAATATACAATACAGCAACTATTTTGAGACCACGAGGAAACAGTTAACGATTAAAATTGTTTTAATTAAGAATTAAAATGTTTAAAACAATTAAACAATTTAAACAGTCAAAGAACGAACTCCCTAAAGATGGTACAGTAGAAAGCCAGAAAGCCTTGATTGTCGATGATGTCACTGAATCATGAGTCCCCATCTGGAACCATCCATTTCTAGTCCCTCTTTTCTTTTTAATAAACTTCTACTTTTTAGGAAAGTTTTAGATTTACTGAAAAGGTGCTAATATAGTACAGAGAATTCCTACACATCACTTATCAAATTCCCCCTATTAACATCCTGCTACTATTGTATATTTGCCATAACTAAGAAATCAACACAGGAACAGGAGTATTTTCTAAGCACCACATTTTATTTGGATTTCACTAGTTTTCCCCCTAATATCCTTTTTACTATCACAGGATGCCCTCCAGAATACCACATTGCATTTAATTATTTTTCCTTCTTAGTTTTCTCTGGTTTATTCTCACAGTTTACTTGTTTTTCATGACCTTTGACAGATATTAAGAGTACTGGTCAAGTGTTTTTAGTTTGTCTTATGTATTTTTTTTTCAAGAAAGAACTGTAGTTATGGGCTTTGGAGAGGGATACCAAAGAGGTGAAATGCCCTTCTACCCATGCCCATGCTACTAACATGATTTATCACTGATGATTTAATACTCATCACCTGGCCAAGGCAGTGTTTTCCAGGTTTCTCAGTTGAGTTATTCTCAGGTAAAGTTATTCTGCCCTCTTTCCATATTATATTCTTTGGAAACAAGTTGCATGCACAAAAAATAGTCAAGGTGAGGATGGATGGGACAGAAATTTACCTCCATTTCTTGGAGGGACTAGCATTATATGAATGATTAAGAATTCTCCTGTGAGGCTGATCCTTGGACATCTAAGCCAGAGAAGGTGAAGTGGGGTGGGGCTAGTCCCACAAAGATAGGGGATAGGTCCCTGGCCTGCAGAGAGAGAGGTAGTAAGGGGTCCAGGCATAGCCTGTAGGTTGAGAGACCAGCCCTGGTCTGGTAGGCCTGAGGGTGAAGAAGGGACTGGAGGACTAAGGGTCTGGGTGGGGATCTGCTCTGCGACCTGGGCCTGAAACTCCAGCCCTGGGAGGTTCCTCACCCCAACTATGGAAGTAAAGATTCTATAGGCCTTCTCTTCAGAGCAAAGTTCCACGCCTGAGGGCCACAGGGTTTTCTTATCACTGACTGGGGATTGAGAGTACTTTATCCCAGCAGGGCTAGGTTTGGTGTCCAAAGTGCATCCAGGAAACTTTGCACATGTGCATGCTAGGAGGAATTGACCCATAGCAAAGAGAGGGCTCTGTGCTGCGACTGAGGATTTGAGTTAGTGAGGATTCCAGGTAGGCCTGAAAATATTCAGCCTCCCTCTCCCAATGCATCTTTAACTCATCTTCATCTGGGGTTCTATTTTGAGTTTCCACTTGCCTTGGGACTACTACGACTGTCCCTACTCATCTTAAAGTGGCAAGTACTCTTTTCCCAACCCCTCCTTCTTCTCTCACCTCCAGCTCCTAGCAACTACTTTTCTACTATTTCTGAGTGACATTTTCTTCAAATTCTACACATAAGTGATACTATGCACTATTTGTCTTTCTCTGTATGGCTTATTTCACTTAGCATAATGACCTCAAAGTCCATCCATGTTGTCACAAATATTAGAATTTCCTTGTGTTTTTTTATGACTGAATAATGTTTCCTGTGTATAAATGTCACATCCTCTTTATGCATTCATCCATTGATGGCCACTTAGAATGGTTCTATGTCCAAGCTATTATAAATCATGCTGCAGTGAACATGGGAGTGCAGATATTTCTTAGACATACTGATTTTGCTCCATACAACCTGACTTGGAGTTACAGGATCACATAGTAGTTCTCTTTTAAATTTTTTGAGGAACCACCATACTGTTTCCAGAGTGGCTGCACAAATTTACATTCCCACCATCAGTACCCAAGGGTTCCCTTTTCTCCATATCCTCGAAAACACTTGTTATCTCCTGTCTCTTTGATGACAGCCATTTGTATTTTCTTGATGGTAGTGATGTTGAGCATCTTCTCATGTATCTGTTAGCCATTTGTATGTCTTCTTTGGAAAAATATCTATCTAGTCTCTCTTCCCATTTTTAAATGGATTATTTGGAGGGGTTTTTGTATTGATTTGTGTGAGTCCTGTCTATATTTTGGATATTAATCCCTTATTAGATATATCATTTGCAAATATTTCCTCTCATTTTACAGGCTGCCTTTTCATTTTATTGATGATTTCCTTTACTATGCAGAAGCTTTTTATTTTGTGATGTAGTTTGGCTTGTTTTTGTTGCCTTGGTTTGGGATTTAAATTGAAAAAAAAAATCATTACTATGACCTGTGGCAAGGAGTTTACCATTTCTGCTTTCTTCTAGGAGCTTCACTGCTTCAGATATTAAATTTAAATCTTTATTCCACTTTGAATTGATTTCTATGTATGGAGAAAGGTAGGGGTTCTGTTTCATTTTTTTGCATGTAGATGTCCAGTTTTCTCAACAATATTTATCACCCATTGAATATTCTTGGCTCCTTTGTGGTAAATTGATTGACATGTATGATTGGATTTATTTCTGTGCTCTCTATTCTGTTCCATTGGTCTATATGTTTGTCTTTATGCAAGTAGTATACTTTTTAAATTACTGTAGACTTGTAATGTATTTTGAAATTAGAAAGTGTGATGCCTGTAGCTTTATTCCTCTTTTTCAGGATTGTTTTGTCTATTTGGAGCCTTTTGTGGTTCTATACAAATTTTTTTTTCCCATTTCTGTGAAAAATGCCGTCAGGATTTTGGCAAGGATTGCACTGAATCTGTAGATGGCTTTGAGTAGTATTTTAACAGTATTAACTCTTCTAATCCATGAGTATGGAATATTTTTCCATTTATTTGAGTTTTCTTCAACTTATTTCACTAGTGTACTGCAGTACCAGTTCTCTGGGCACTGGTCTTGTTTAAATTCACTCCTAAGAACTTTATTTTTGTCGACGTATTTGTAAATGGTAGTTTTGTTTTGTTTTGTTTAATTTCTCTTTTGCATAGTTTGTTGTTAGTGTATATAAACATCATTGATTTCTGCATATTGATTTTATATCCTTCAACTTTATTGAACTTTTTAGTTCTAACAATTTTTATGAAGTCTTTAGGGATTTCTACATATAATAACATGTCATCTATGGATAGAAATAGTTTTATTTCTTATTTTCCAATCTGAATGGCTTTTATTTATTTCTCTTACCTCATTTATCTGGTTAGAACCTCCAGTACTATGTTGAAAAGTGGCAAGAGGGAGATGTTTTGTCTATTTCCTGATTTCAGGGGAAAATTTTTCAGCTTTTTACCATTGAGTATGATGTTACCTGAGAGCCTCTCATACATGGCCTTTATTATGTTGAGGTATGTTCTCTCTATACTCAGTTTGTTAAGAGTTTCTACCATGAGTGGATGTTGAATACTGTCAAATGTTCTTCTGCATATATTGAGATGATCATATAATTGTTATCCTTCATTTTGTTAACACATAGATTGATTTGCAGATACTGTACCACTCTTGAATCTTTGGAATAAACCTCACATTATCATGGTGTACGAACCTTTTAATTTATTGTTTAGTTTGGTTTGTTAATTTTATGTTGAGTGTTTTTATATCTATATTCTGGCCTCGATGAATGAATTTGGAAGTATTCCCTTTTCTGTGTTTTGTTTTATTTTGTTTTTGAAAGTATTTGAGAAGTATTGGTATTAATTCTTCTTTAGATGTTTGGTAGAATTTACCAGATAAGCTATCATGGCCTGAACTTTTAGTAATTAGGAGGTTTTTGATTACTAATTAAAACTCCTTACTAGTAATCAGTCTGTTCAGATTTTCTATTTCTTCATGATTCAGTCTCAGTAGTTGTATGTATAATTCTAGGCTTTTATCCATTTCTTTTAGTTTGTCAGTTTGTTGGCATATAATTGTTCATAGCAGTCTCATGATCCTTTGTTCTTGTGTGGTATAATTTATAATGTCTCCTCTTATTCATAATTTTATTAATTTTTGTCCTTTTTCCTTGGTGAGTTTAGTAAAAGGTTTTGTTTATTTTGGTTATCTTTTCAAATTGTGATGTTATATTTATAACCGTGTATATATATATATATGTAATCATATATATATATAATCATATATACACACACATGCACAGACACACACACACAATTTCTGAAATGGAGCTTGCAAGTTATTGCCACTTAGAATGAGTTAAAGGCTTTGTTTTATCCTTTAAGTCTTGCTTCAGATAAAGCTCTTCCAAGGGTTCATGGATGCACAGAAACCACTAAGAGTTACAGGAATATTCTGATCTCACAGGTAAACACTGGTGAGGGCCCCACAAATCACAAAGTAATAGCATTTAGTTAATATGACTAAAACATTCTATGTTTTATTTCAGGTTATTTTTAAGTAAACTATATAAGTTTATGCAATTCAGTTTAGATTTGTATGAGATGGTGGAATTGAAAAACGTGGTAAATGATGATCATATCTCTAAAAGATGATCTCATCTCTAAAAGTTCATGTATCAACAACAATAAGACATCAACACCATTTAATATTTATTTATTTATTTTTAACAATTTCATTTATTTTGAGAGAGCAAGAGAGCACACAAGCAAGGGGGGAGGCAGTGAGAGCATCGAGAGACAGAGAAAATCCCAAGAAGACTCCATTCTGAGTGTGGAGCCAGATGTGGGGCTCAATCTCATGACATGAGATCACGACCCTAGTCAAAATCAAGAGTCAGAGGCTTAAACTGACTGAGCCACTCACACACCCTGTCATTTCATATTTAAATTAACTTCCTCATGAAATTTGATATTTTAACAGAACATGATTATGTTAACCAATTTGCCTTTTATAATTCTGCTGAATCTATCTCATTTATGGTACAGAAATTTTTATCTTGTTTCCTTTGTTTTACCAGAAACAATGTTTCTATATATTTGTGTATTTTTCTGTCCTCTACCTATCTAAAACTGGTAAACCTTCTGTTTACTAATGCAATATTTCTAGATTTATGAGTAGTCATCTTTTATCTAACAATGCTTTTAAAATCTCTTCATAGGGAATCTTCAGTGCCTTGCAGTCCTAGAGTTATGCTAAGTTTCTTCCACCTCTTTGGGATTTACCATTTCCATACAAGATGATGTTTAATTCATTGGTATAGTGGTTCAACAGGCTTAAAATTCTCAAATTATTTGCTCAGGTTGAAGGAAAAAAAAAAAACATTTTTGCTGAAGATTACCATCACTTTGTGTGATTCTTTTTTTTATTATTTTGCCAGAGAGTTATTTTGATGCTCATATTCATCTTCTCTTTCCACTAGTCTTTCAGTAAGTGTCCTGCTGTCTCTTTCTCTTGAGTCTAACATTCTGTTTCTTTCTATATCAAGTTGTGTTTCTTCTACTTATTGAATATATTACAAAGAAAATACACAGAGTATATGTTATAAGCACATTTGTGCATTTTGTGAAAATAACAAATAAGTTAACAGTAGTCAGGTCAGATTATTCTCACTAAAATATCACTTTCTAATGCTATTCATCTTAGTGTATAAGTAAAACTCATTTTTAAATCTCACAGTTAGAAGTACAATCCAGCCCATGAGCAAAAGGAATAAATTGGTGGAATATGCTCTGATACGGCAACAGGAAATCAGAAGGAACTGCAGATTCTTGGCAACACAGAAGCATTTATTCCTGAGGATGGTAAGAAATGATTGTCTGCTCACCAGTGGGCTGAAATCCACAAACAGCAAGGCCACTATGGCACTATGATTAACTTTAGCCAATCCTTCACCCAGAGGTGATTTCTGATGCTCGACAGTTTTGCTATGACAAACAAATCTGGTTACCAAATAATCAGAAGCTAAAATAAAATATTTCCTGAATATTTTAAGATTTCTCCTTCATTGGAAGCTGACATTACCATAGTAATGTATTATTTCTTTAATATAATTATAATTAAATTCAGCACGAATTTTTGTCACTATTACTCATGGTCTACTCTCAAAACTTAAACTATAGATTAGACTGAATTTAATGAATACTTTAAAGTAAATATAATGTTTTGATGATATAAAACAAAATTAATTTAAAAAAACAGTAGAAATTTTTAAAAAGCTACAATAACTAAAAAACCGACAATGTATAGTGGGCTCCATCTCAATTAAATCTCAGCCATAGAAAATACTATCCAGTTATTAATATCTCTCCCCTTTGTGTGTTTGTGTATGCTTATGTGTATGAAATAAATTCAATATATAAGTAATCATATATATTCAAGATATCTTCATATACACTTTTATGAATCTAAGTATATACACACGCATATATATGTGAATAGAGAGGGGATAATCATAATAATTGAGTCAGATTTTGTGTCATTATATGTTATATTCATTTAGTTACCCACATTTAAGCACTCTTCATTTTTTCAGAATTGTTCACAGTCCTATCCACCAAAGAGATGAATGTATGTTTGTGAATGACTGAATGGTTACTAAGGCTAGTGAAGTTAAACTACTTCCTTGCAAAGAATTTTATAGACTAACTTTTCTGAAAAATCTCCCTCAAAAACCACCACATTGTAATGATAGATAAATATATTTTAGTACAAAGCTGAAATTATAAGAATATCAGAGAAATTTCCATGATCCAGAATTGGAAAAAAAAAACTGAAAACCAGAAAGATATGCATTTGCCTTATCCTTGGCAATATGTGTAACCCAAGACCCTGATACTTAAGCACAAGTCAAAGGATACAAAATTATGTCATTACAAAAAGTGAGAATTATATAAATTCACTTATTTTCAACCAGGGAAATAGGAAAGTTTACTGGGTTAAAAAACAATTATAAATGAGAATTCATATGCTCTACTTTGACTTTAGGTCATTTGAAGTTTGAATTTTAAAGGTTGTATGATTCATGTAACCACAAGCTACAAAATACACATTAATGTCTATCTTTGTTTATAGTACTTAAATGTTTCAACAGAATTGAAAGTAAAATTTCTTTGAAGGCACACATCCTCAACTCAAGCAACAATGATTTCCACAGACAAAGCTCCACTAAATATGAAATGCTGATTCTAAATTACACTGCACAAAAGGAAATACTCTTGATCTTAGCCAATAGGCCAAGAAGCGATAAAAGGAAATAATTTATCATGAGAACTAGCAGAAAGAGTAAGCATCAAGTGTAGGTTTATAGGAAACTTAATTATTAAAAATGCAGGATAAAGGAATGTAAGCATATTTACCATTGTTAAAGAGGTAGAATGTGAAATAAACTAAGTACTATCAAAGTAATCTAGATATATTTGAGAAAGATCCAGTCAGAAATAACAATTGGAAGGAATGTCAATATAATTAAAATATAAGTTCAGTGGAGGGTATAAAATAAAGTAGCACAGCCACTTACAGAATCTGTTTACTGGAGTATGTATTTTAAATTACACACAAACACACACATATATTTAAATTACATATATACATAAAACTGCATATGTATATATCTATAATATAGGTGAGAAATTAGTTCAGAGAAAGAAAGATACAGGAAATATAAAGGAGAGTAAGAGATATGGAGAATACATTAAAATAACAACATAGGAGTTGCAGAAGAAGGGAATAGAAAAGAATTAAAGGGCAGCCCAGGTGGCTCAGCAGTTAAGCGCTGCCTTCAGCCCAGGACATGATCTTGGAAATCGGGGATCGAGTCCCACGTCAGGCTCCCTGCATGGAGCCTGCTTCTCCTCTGCCTGTCTCTCTCTCTGTGTGTGTCTCTCATGAATAAATAAATAAAATCTTAAAAAAAGAGAAAAGATTTAAAAAATTTGCTATATCAACCTTTTAATAACAAATTCTACATTTAAAATAATATTGCCATACTGATTAATAGTAATTGATAGATTTGAGGATTGTTACATTGTAAAAAATGATATTAAGTTCTAGAGCCATAATGGATATATATTTATTATTTAAGGTAGTAAGACATAAGTAGCTCTTTTAGTTATTTTTTTAAAGATTTTATTTATTTATTCATGAGAGACACACAGAGGCAGAGACATAGAGGGAGAAGTAGGCTCCTCGCAGGGAGCCCAATGTGCAACTACATCCCAGGATTGGGATCAGGTCTGAGCCACCAGCTGACTCTCAACTGCTGAGCCACCCAGGTATCCCTCTTTTAGTTGTTTAAAACCCTAAGAGGTTCTTAGGCAAAGAGATTGGTGTATATCATTGGGGACTATATAAGGAAAACAAGAGCACAGAAGGAGGGACTTTCTTCTATGTTGAAAAGAAGACTGAGTTATCTTGGCAGCAAAATAGAAATCAGATTTAATTCTACTTACATATGTATATATATATTTCAATAAAATATGTGAAGAATGAGGAATTTTCAAAAAGTGCCAATTATCTCGGCTTTTGAAGTTATCTCTATAGGCACCTCCATAGGTTATAATAGTAGACCCAATGTGTTTTCATTCCTGAATTAATTTTGACAGCTAGGTATATCTCAGGGGCAACCGAAGCCATTAATGATTATGTTATATATACTATCATTCTAATTCATTCTAGGTGTACTCATTTTCTCTCTGAAATAACATTTGATCTTAAAAAATTCTCAATTTACTATAATCATGTCCATTTTATTTTAATTTGTCTTAAATATACTATTTTTAAATCTCAAATACATCTCCTCTAGCAAACTGAAATGGGGCTAGGCAAATATTTCCCTCATTTGTTCCACTCATGAGGGCCTTCATTTGCATTCAGTCCTTTAATTTTATCTGTCTTTCCTGAGCATAAAATACTGAAGTGTGTAGTCATCAGCCATAAAGTAACACATTCCTAGCAACTACCCATTAGTGTATAGGTATAACTGCATAATACCTTTGTTGAGGGCAGGGTAATAGTGATTCTTAGCATGTTCTTTGATTTTTGGCCAAAGGCAGTAAGACTATCTAAATATCCTCCATCCTTATTTTGTTTCTTGACTTGTCATACAATATTTACAATTCTGCATTTTATACTTAGAAGTTACGTATTTAGCTCAGTAGTATTATCTAGCTTATCAAAGTTAACTCTCCCTTAACAGTTTTTCTGAATAGTCATACAATCTAAAATTAATAAAAGGCAGATACTAATCTAGATGGGCAAAGGAGCAACCATTTGCTTATTTTCTTATAGCTTATTAATGAGATACTATATGTGAGTTCTGGTTCTGTGATCCATTTCATCTCATTCTATTTATGTATATTTACTGGATAATTGATTAAGGAGCTTCTATATGACTGGGAATAAGTTAACTCTTTCTTAAGCAGAGAAAAGGGGGTGGGGAACTTGAGGTACAACCTGAAATTTTAGAGAAGTGTTTAATGAAATGCGTTTTTGCAATAAAATATATTCATTAGACCTCTCTCTTCTTTTCCTTAATCCCACTGACCAAATAAAGTGATTCTAATTTTACATATTCTATAAATTCGGCTTAATTAGGAGGAATTAAATTGTCAAAAACAATGTGTTCTCATATTTTATATAAAAATAGCAAAATAGGGGGATCCCTTGGTGGCTCAGCAGTTCAGCTCCTGCCTTTGGCCCAGGGCATGATCCTGGAGTCCTGGGATCGAGTCCCACATCAAGCTCCCTGCATGGAGCCTGCTCCTCCCTCTGCCTGTGTCTCTGCCTCTCTCTCTCTGTCTCTCTCTCTCTCTCTGTGTCCCTCATAAATTAATAAATAAAATCTTTAAAAAATAGCAAAATATTTGCCATAAGATAATTTAGCAGTCAGATTTGGTACTTGCAAGGCAAGTTACACAGTATTTATTTACATACTGTGGAATGAGAGTAATAAACTCTTCAGTTGCTGTATATGACTAATTGTATTTTGGGTATCAAATTGCATATAGAGGAAAAGCAACTGTATTTATTATCTTTAATTCTCTTCATCTCTTATTTTATCATTTAATTACATATTAGGCAAATATATATACTATGAAAAAAGCTATTTTAATACATGTTTTATCACTGCCAAAATATAACAGCTTTTGAGATATCTGAGAAATACAGTCCATCCTGATATAAATATTTTATACTTTGGAATCCAAAATAATCAAATATATTAAATTCCTGACAGATTATCAATTACTTGGGCTTATCCTCTGCCTAGTAAAATATTTGTAGCATGAAAATATTTCTATATTTTACATAATAAGTGCTTTCCAATTTTCCACTTTGCTTTAATTACTCCTTTGAAGATAAGAGCTTTCAGAAAGTGCTTGACTTAGAATGAAGCACATCAGGGGTAATGGAACCACAAAGATGGCTGAGGTTAAACCACAGAAACATTACAGGTTTAATTACATGAGTGGATGAAGGTATAATGCAATTATACAATAAAATTGAGTTAAAGACCAGTAATCAAAACTCCAAATTGTAGCATTATCCTAAATTTTGTTCTTGCATTTTGCCTCCATCTAAAACACATTCCATGTCTCCATATCCCTTCCATCCACCGTCTTGAAATCTAGTATTAACATATGCCACCATGTTCTCCCACCATTAAAAAAACTTCATTTTTCTTGTAATCTCTATTTCCACTTACTTCTTTCTACTTAATGTCCACTCCTAGTTTTCTGATTGTAGTTTTCCCCACTACATGACTATGTCAACCTACCTATGAATAGTAGGGATACCCTGATGAGAGAATAGTTGAATATGTCAGCCAACACATGTTTATACATTCAATTTTATAAGTGATATGTAGAATACATAACATTTATGATATATATAAATGTAATTTTCAATAACTTATACATATTCATATGAAAAAATGAAACACCAAGAAAACAGCTTCTGACAGCAAGAATATATTGAACAGGGGAAAAATGACACTCAGTGCCTCTCAAGGAACAGATTTAGGAATGGAAGAATTAAAACAGGTATAATTTTCCAGGAATAAAGTCTACAGTATAATTGCAAAAGAGATTAGAGAATCAGGTCTGTTAATTCGGTTAGGACTAAGTCCCATGTGAACAGGCGATTAAGGAGTCATAGGAATAAAAGAACCAGAATTATTAGCATTTAGGTTGTATATGTGTATGTATAATAATGTAATTTGACTTTAGTAAGTATATAATTATAATTGGGAAGTGCAGATCAGAAATTCCAGCATTAATCCAGTCTTCCATAAAATATTTTCAATAAATTCATGTATAATTCTAATTCTTTTTTTAAAGAATTTTATTTTTATTTATTCATGAGAGACACAGAGAGAAAGAGGCAGAGTCATAGGCAGAGGGAGAAGCAGACTCCCTACAAGGAACCTGATGCAGGACTCTATCCTGGACTCCAGGATCACGCCCTGAGCCAAAGGAAGACACTCAACCACTGAGCCACCCAGGAGTCCCATATAATTCTAATTCATCTGCAGTAATTGTAGGCAATTATGAAACTTTTTAGGTTATTCTAAGTTTCTATATATTCTGAAAACTCTAATTCAATACCTAATTAATTATATTACATTATATTAATTTATATAGTGAACTTATACAGCAATTTTCATATAATCGAATGTACTTCATTTTTTCTTTAGGTTCCATACTGAGAAACTATAATCTGCTAATATATATCATATAGAAATAACAAAAAAAGTGGTTCCCTTATATGCCCTACAAATGTTTTGTTAATATATACTGCACTAGGTTTTATTCTTCAGTAACATGAAAGATTTAGAGCTAGGCAAATTCTATACACAAATATAAACATAGGCAATAATAGATAATTAGAAGTAAGAGAAAAAACTGAAAGGAAAAAAAAGGGGAAGAGAGCATCATGGCCTTGAAATCAGAAGAGAAATAAGGATAATTTAACTCAGAACAGGAAAAAGGATTGGAATGGACATCTGGAAGGGTACCAAGATAAAAGCAAAAGCTAGGCATAGAAAGGGAATGAGGCTGGAATGAGAAGGAAGTTTTTGTGCCAGAAGGAAAGCAGATATTGGGCCCTGAGCCAGATCAGGCTGTGAGGGTGGTGGCGACTGTTATAGGATTGAGTTATGGCTGGAAGGGAGAACAGAATGTGCCTGGCCAGGAGCAGACATTGGAACAAAACAGCAGCATGTGAAGTGAGAGGAATGTGTTCAGAGCTGTTGGAGGTTGTTGGTTATTTAATCATAACTTTGCTCCTTCTGCTGCCAGAGACCAATGGAACTCCCTCCCACGGAGGTCAAACAAATGGTTTTCTCAACTCACTTAGTCAATTACCCACCCTGTGGTTACCCTGTGACTAACCACAATTTAAGACAAATGAGATGCATTAAATGTGCAGTTGCTCATAAGGTTCCTATGACCTAACTGTTTAAGGGATTTAGATACTTCCTTGCTGAGATCAGACTAACTGTATGATTAGTATATTAAAATACTTGTTGTTTTAATATTCTTATATCCTTGCTAAGGATATTACACAAACTACTAAGAAATACATAAACTATTAAAAGTAGAAAGAGTTCTAGTGTTTGAGTCACAAAGATGCGAAACTGAATCCCAGGTCTGTTACTTCCTATTTAAACTGAAAACAACTATTGTCTCACAGCCTCAGTGTTCTACTATTAATATATATTTTTTAAGATTTTATTTATTTGAGAGAGAGAGAGCACATGCTCTCATGAGCACTAGCAGAGGGAGGGGCAGAGGGACAAGCAGACTCCCACTTTTGTATTTAAATAGTAATATGAATCTCACATGGTGTATGTAATGACAAATTGTGACCAAATATAGCTTAGCACAATACCTGGCCCACATAACAAGCATTAGTTTCAGAAAATATTTGATTAAATTTCCTCATACGAACTCTCTTCCTAAAGCTTTCAATATTCCCACTTTTACCAAGGACTTTTTTCTTTTTCCTTTTTTTTCTTTTCTTTCTTTTCTTTCTTTCTTTCTTTCTTTCTTTCTTTCTTTCTTTCTTTCTTTCTTTCTTTCTTTCTTTCTTTTTCTTTCTTTCTTTCTTTCTTTCTTCTTCTTCCTTTCATCTTTCTCTTTTCCTTTTTTTTTCTTTCTTTCTGAGTATAGTTGACACACAATGCTGGATTTAGTTTCGGGTGTACAACTTAGTGACTTGACCAGGTTTATAAATTATCCTATGTTCACAAGAGGTGTAGCTACCATCTGTCCTGTTACATTGCTATTACAATACCATTGGCTGTATTCCTTATGCTGTGTCTTTTATTCTTGTGACTTATTCATTCCATAACTAGAAGCCCCAAACCACATTTTCGTAAACTATGTACCACCTTACTTAAAAAACAACTACCTTTTTAAAGATTTTATTTATTTGAGAGAGAGGGAGAGAGGGCATGAGCAGGAGAGGGGAGAAGGAGAGAAAAGGGACATGCAGACTTCCCGCTGAGCAGAGAAGCAGATAATGTTGTGGGGCTCAATCCCCAAACCTTAAGATCATGCCCTAAACTGAAATCAGCTGAAACCTGAGCCACTCAAATGCCCCAAAATAACTACTTTCTCTTGAATATAGATCTCTTCATTCTGCTGTTCATAAGGAGATACAAACACTGGTGTATATTGGTGAGTAAAGAACTGCTTACTTCACAAGACTTTCACCCACGCATAATTCCCCTCTCCTGGACCTACTCATTGTTCCTGTTTTCAGTAATTCTAATATAATACAGTTTTCAAGTGTAAAAAACAAATCATTCTTTCTCACTATAGATGATATGTCTTATATTCAATAGCCCTTTATATTTAGTAATACACTAGTATGTATTATGCTTTATTCCATATCTTCATTTTGCCTTGTCTCTTCAAATATCATATAAAAATCTTAATGAATGTGTTGTCTTATACCTCTTCATATCATCCAGAGAAGAGCAGTGCCTCATCAGTGTAGGGGAGGTGGATTTTTCCTTCTACCCTCTTGTGGTTTTATTGCTGGATCTGAGAATTAAATTGAAATAAAACAGATTAACAGGATAAAAGCATGGAAATATATGTAAATTTTATGTGACAAGGGAGCCTTTGTAAGGAATGCAAACCCAAGGTAAAGTCTACAGAAAGCTTTTATTATGTTGAACAAAGAGAGGCAACTGCAGAAAAGTAACTGAATTAGGTGGGAAAACTAAAGGAAAAATAAGAATTATTTTAACAAGGTCTGTTTACACAGGATTTTCTTGGTCTCAACTTCTTGTCATTGATAAGAAGGCTACTCTCTCACAGGGAAATTTCATCTCCTGCTTTTCAGAAACAGAAGGAAAGTTAGAGTGTTTTTCTTATATTTACTGTTTTACAAGTGCCTTTAACTCCAAACTGTCAAAATGCCAGAGTAGCACATTTTGGGGTGCTATATTCTGCAACTTCTCACAAGTAAAGTCAGCCAATAAAATTTGAATGGTTTTTTAATTTGAGAAGTGCATATCAGAACATCATAGCACCACAAATCCCTTGTTAATTTTGAGGTCCTCTGCTGAGTAAAGAAAACACAAAACAAATACCAGTCATTATTATTAGTTCAAGGTGGTTTCCATTTTATCAATACAACTTTTCTTGACCAAAGCTAGATTTTAGTAGCTCTGTAATCCTGAGTCTAGGTCTTGTTGACAATGAATCTACAAGATTTGAGAGGAAAGAAAAAGTCTATGAAAATATATTTCAACCTATTTACATCAATATTGTCAAACAACTCATCCCCAAAACTCAAATTTGTATGTTTATTCCTTGTCCTTGAATCTCAGAGAATATTTGCATAAATTAATGCAAGAACAAGTAGCTAAAATAAAGAAGAAAATGAAGATAAACAACATCTGATGAACTGTAAGAATCAGAAAGATAGCTTCCCAAGTTTACCAGTAAAGTGGTCAATGCTACATAACCTCAGTGTATCCCAAGACTAGCCCATACAGGGTGCCATGTGGATAAGAAAGAACTGAGGGAGATGCATGTCTCTTTACTATAATGGAATCTACCAGGAAGTGAAAGAGGAAATAAAATGTGTCAACTGATCTTTAAGATATGAAAGATATGATATCTGTTACTAGGAAGTAACAGAGTATTCAATGGTCAACAATTAGATAGCAATTCATATTTCCAAGATCAAAATCAGATATAGAGATAGGATTGGGGTGAGAATATTCTGCTTTATAAGAGAAGGCAAAAGTATTAATCTATTACTTAGGACTTCACTTGATAGCTCTACTGAAAGTGTTGTAGGTGCTCAGATCATTTTTCTCTCTTTTTTTATTTAAAAGATTTTATTTATTTATTCATGAGAGAGACAGGCAGAGGGAGAAGCAGGCTCCATGCAGGAAGCCTGTTGGGGAACTCGATCCCAGGACTCTGGGATCACACCCTGAACCCAAAGGCAGACGCTCACCACTGAGCCACCTGGACGTCCCTCAGATCATTTCTCTTTCGTAAACCTTCACAGTCTTACAGAATTTTCCCAATCTGAACTCATAATCTACCATACTTTGAAATGAACATTCAAAAATATTATCATTCATAGTAGCTTTTATTTTCTTCCTCTGCAAGAACATATTTCTGAAACTTTGCAATAAAAATGTATACAGGTCATCTGAAACAGATTTACCAATATTTCCTAAATATTAAACATCAAACTAACACATTTGCTTCTTAATGAAGGCCCACACATTAAGAAAAGGAAAAATAATCACTCTCCTGGTAATATTCCAGTGAGTGCACAGTAATAACAAACATGAGAACATTCTTGAGCATAAGTGCTGAACACATGGAGAAAAACCAGCTCAGGCCTTGGTAAGTAGAGGAGAATTGGACTCTGTTGATCTTTGTCATAACTTCCATTGTTTGTATTCCTAAACTTTATTCCATTTTATATTCTAATCTATGATCCTTTTCAAAATTATAAATTAACAGACCCTCAGAGTAGCTGATCCACTAACAGTATAGAGACTTACATAATATCTTGCCTCCAGCAACCCTCCGTTTGTTCTTTTTTTTTTCAGTTTGTTCTTTATAGATATGAGTCTGTTTCTTGGTTTGTCTTTCTTTTCCTCCCTGTGTTCATTTATTTCATTTCTTAAATTCCACGTGAGTGAAATCATATGGTATTTTTCCTTTTCTGACTTATTTTGCTTAGCAGAATACATTCTGGCTCCATCCACATTGTTGCCTTGTTGAATGGCAAGATTTCATTCTTTTTGATGGCCGAGTAATATTCCATTGTCTATATATACTATATCTTCTTTCTCCACTCACCAATTGATGGACATTTGGGCTCTCTTCATAGTTTGGCTATTATTGATATTGTTGCTATAAACGTTGGGGTGCATGTATCCCTTTGAACTAGTATTTCTGTATCCTTTGGGTAAATACCTAGTAGTACAGCTGCTAGATTATACAGTGGTTCTATTTTTAACTTTTTGAGGAGCCCCATACTATTTTCCAGAGTGGCTGCACCAGTTTTGAATTCCCACCAACAATGTAAGAGGGTTCCCCTTTCTCCACACCTTTGCCAATACCTGTTGTTCCTCGTATTGTTAATTTTAGCCATTTTGACAGGTGTGAAATGATATCTCATTGTAGTTTTGATTTATATTTCCCTGATGATGAGTGAGGTGGAGTACCTTTTTATGTGTCTGTTAGCCATCTGCATGTCTTCTTTGGAAAAATGTCTATTCATGTCTTCTGCCCATTTCTAATGACATGTTCTGATCATAACGTGAAACATTTGGTAAACTTATATGGGGATAATGAATGAAAGGGAAATCTTGGATTGCCCTGAAACTGTGTTTTTACATAACAGGTAACTTGCATTTTTACAGATAGTAATTTATCTAGATGTCAAATGCACAGTTGGGCGAGCTCATTCGCTTCTGCCCTTGACCACAGCCATTCTCAACGCTTCTTTGCTCTGCACTGACCCATTGGTAGCTGACCCAGAAGAAAAGGTGACCCATAAATAATGCCTCCTCTTAGGGAATTTTCATTGGGTTCAGTAAATGGGAGGGCTTTACTGATCTCCTAAATGCTTCTGATTTATGAGTATACATTTCTAGGAAAAACAAAAAGGCATTCCTCTTTCCAGGCCTATATATACAACCATCCAAATAGATATCTAAAATCACAGTGTTCTCACCTGAACTTTCCCTGGGACACACTTTCCTTCCTATTTCTCTGAATAAATCATACTACCAATCTGTAAGTTTTTGAATCTCAAACCTATGAATGCACTTGATTCTCTTCCAGCACCTAGTTATGAAAGTCATATTGATAAAATACAAAAATATTTGTACTAATTTTTGTCATATTTACTGTCTTTGCAAGTATACATGTCATTTTTTCCTGGAATAATCCTTTAGCCCTTGCTGTCTATACCTGTTCTCCAATTTACTAATTGAAAAACACTACTAAAATTAAAATATTTTGAAGTGTCATCTGTAATATCTTCAACTGCTTCTCAGTACATTAGTATTAAAGTCTATCTTTCATTTGAACATAAAACTCATTATTTTCAGGTTTTCCTAACTAATCCTTCATGATCAAATATCATCATACACACATGCCCATCCTTAGCATGAGTACATGCACACACACACATCCCACACTGAAATCCAGTTGATTCTTGAACAACGCAGGTTTGATCTGTACAAGTCCACTTATATACAGATTTTTTGGGGGATATAATACATTACTTTAAATGTGCTTTCTCTTATGATCTTACTAATAACATTTTCCTTTCTCTAGTTTATTGTAAAAATGTTGTATATAATACATATAACATACAAAACGTGTTATGGACTGTTTCTGCTATTAATAAGGCTTTGGTTGATAGGAGACTATTGTAATTAAGCTTTTAGGGAATCGAGAATTGTACGTAGATTTTCCATTATGTGGGCAAGTCAGTGCCCAACCCACATATTGTTCAAGGGTCAACTATAGTTATATTAAATCTCATGCATGCACAGCATAGTTTGTAACCACTGCTTGCTTTGATCATCCTCTCCCTCTTGCTTGGAATACTTTTTTTTTTTTTTAAAGCACTTCCTTTAAACATCTATAAATGTAGTAACTCAAGACTTGCTTTATATGAAATTGAACTTTGTTCTAGTTAGAATTATCTCCCTTATTCTTACTGCCTCAAAATGAATCCATACTTCTATATTTATACTTCTAACACTTTCTTATAAATAATAGTTTATTTTTCTTCCTTCTAATTCAACAGAAAAGTTTCCCAATACCCTGGCTATTTAATATTAGTCTCATTGCCTAAACAAATCAGATATTCTGTTATGAAACTGTAAAATTTGGTGGCTTAAAAAATATTTAAACATAATTATTCAGGGCTTTGTTACCAGTCTCCCAGTGGTGGTAATGATACTGCAGTAGTCCTGGCTTACTTGAGGGGTAGCTTCAACAGCCAGTCTTCTTGTGAACCTCTGGACGGTGCATTCCAGTCCACATTTCTTAGACCTAAACAGTTTTTTTTTTCAGTTATCTCCTATAGTATTTTGTATCCCATGTGCCTTCTAACATTTCAGTCTATTTTATATACATTCATATGTTTTTCTATTTAAATTTTACATAGAAACAAAAAGAACCTTAACTGAAATGCCTTTATATACTCAGCACCAAATAATATGCTTATGTCATTGAAGCTTAATTTTTATTTACTGACTGTATGAATGAATGGATAAGTTTCTTCTTTAATGATGAACATTGTGACAAATATTCATTGAGTGCTTATTTTGTGTGAAGTTCTTTACAACATACTTTATGGAAATGGATTTATTCACTCCTAACCATCCCTGTGAGACAGACATTATCTGTACTTTACTGGGAAGAATATTGTGATACAGATAAGTTAGTTACATGGCTCAAACTCACACTTAGTATGTAATGAAGCTGGGATCTGTACTTGGACTTGAATGTCTGTTCCAGAACCCAAACCCATTCCATTGTTCTATATTGCCTCTTAATGCAGGATGAGAAGTAGGTTTTGTTTGTGGTTATTGAGATCATTATTAGTTTAAACAAAATGAGTACTCTTTGAATTTTTAAACATTAGAGTGCATTTTTTCCTACTGTCTTTTGGCCAACTAAAAGGAAATATAAAATATATAACAGTTTATCCAATTTCAGCAGAGAAGTGAAAATAATTTTAATGATTGTCTTCCCAACTGTGTGATTTGCTTGTTAATCAGCATGATCCATAAATGAATCAGCTCATATTCATAAAAACATCTAGGAGAAAAATATATGCCTTCAATTTTAAAAGTCTAGAATTTATCAACCCCAGTTAAATGAGCATGTTTTGTAAATTTGCATGTTATACTAGAAGTGTATAAATATTTAAGCATATCATACTTTATTATATAAAAATATGTACATTTGATACATACTTATACATGTGTATATACATATACCATTGTAAATGGATATACATTTTATTTCCACATAAATTAGATTTTTAGATCCTATGTCTTTATATAGGCAAAATCTAAGCCAAAATAAGAATAATCTTGGCTTGGTAGATGAAGAATACTGATGAAGAACTATCTTTTGAATTTCTTCCTAAATGCTCTTATATCAAGCCTCAAAACTGCAGGAACAGAGAGTTCCAAAGCTTTGGAACCATGACAAAGACATCTTCCCCTGAATTTTACATCATTTATTTCAGTTAACTACTAAATGTCAGAAATGAAAAGGACACTACCAGAAATTTTTTAAGTTCTTAACTTTTCACCCCAATTATGGCCTTAAGAATAAAGTGTAAAACATTTCAAAGAGCACAAACTGAAAGTAAAAAGAAGCTGGCCAATTTACAAGAGACTTGCATTCAATTGTATATTTTAGAGAAAGCATTGTCTTCTAAAAATCAATATTCTACAATCATAACTTTTTCTTGACCTATCAAAAAATTGAGGCTATAGATTTTATAATTCTGTGAAATAAAAGCCCAATATCTATCCTAGCTATTATTAAGTACACCCCCCAAGAATAAGCATGCGATGTTTACTCACATATCCACATGTACTTATTCATTATGAAACAGCTGTTGGGACAATATCAGATTTTGAAGCCTATGGTGTGCAAAAACTTTGATTATTTTTGCATATGAGAATGTATCTTTATTACCTAAAACATACATATTGGTTATCAGCTCTCTACACAGAAGTCCTTGACAATTACAGAGATACATAATTTCTTAAATGAACTATCAAAAATACTTATTGAGCCCTTAATGTGTATGAGATGCTAATAATTTTGAAATGTTTTTTATTCACCTGTGAAAAAACAATGAATTTTGGTAGCTCTAAGGGTGAGGCAGATTCAATTTGGCAGGTTCTATGTTCGTTTTCTTTTCTAAGTCTACTGGCATGAACAGAAAGCTTTAAGAAAGCTGGAAAAGAAAAAGGTTTTGCCTAGGAAAGCAATGAAATAAAATAGAATAAAAATAGTAATAGTAATGAAAAAATAGTAATAAAATTAATCTCTGAACTAATTTAGCCCAAATTCTTTATCATGTTAGTAGTTACATAGAATGCATTTGCTTTTCTCAAACACATAATTCTATATTCTTTGGGTTTCTGTTTTGATATGTTCCTTCGCTTTGCAGGCCTGATGCTGAGCTTTTACTCTGAGATTTCACTCCTTTGCCTTCCTGGGTTTACTCATCTACTTTCTAAAAGCCTATCACTTTGTCTACTTTTCTACTACATTTTTTTTTTTTTAATCCTTGAGCCTTAAAGTATTCTCCAAGAGAAATCAGAGGATGGTACTCATAAAAAATCTCTACAAATTAAAAATATATATCTGTGTCATCCTCATATCTGATTGATATTCTGAAAGAAGTATTTGAAGAAATGAAAACTTGGATTCTGCAAAAATTAGTTTTAAAAATATATAATACATCAGCTTAAAAGGGCACCTGGTGTGTCAAATGGAATATAGAAAAAGGAAATCCAAATAGAGACTTGGCATAGTAAATTTTTAAAACATCAAAAAACAGTTCTGAAGACATGTAGAAATGAAAAGCAATTTATTAAAAATTAAGAATTGGTCTTCTTAAGAGCATCATAGAATATGTGAAGTCAGTGGATTAATATTTACCATGTTTTGAAGGTAAATAATTTATTACTTCTGATATGGAATAGTCACAATAAAATCAATACACACTGGGCCACAAAAATCCTGCAATTATTAAATAATGAACATCATAGACCGTAATGCCTATCTAGGATAAAATGAAATTGCAAATCATAAACAAATGGAGGTATTAAAATATTTTTTTTCTTAAAACAGTAATAAATACCCTACTGGCAATAGACCCAGAAAAAAAACCAAAAAAACCTTAAAAAGAATTACAGATTACTTAGAATATGTAGGAAACAGCTAAAAGGTATATTTTAACTTGGAAGACATTTTTCAGAAATAAAATTTGTAAACTATGTCTACCTTTAACTGTAAAAGATTAACTCCAAAAAGACGTAACTCCAAAATATTAAGCCTATACCCCTCAAAATAAGAAATATTAAAGAAAAATACATAAATAAATGAATGAACAAACAGTTGAAGGTAAACCACAAAATTTTACGAAGGTTTATGAAATATATAGTACTTCCCAAAGATATCATTTTAAACAAAATTGACATACTGCTTTGTCAAAAAAAAAAGTTTTGGAAAAATTCTTAAAACAAAACTTATATGCCATGACTGAACATACTCTTACTCAATTATAAAATATTTTGATATTTAACTAATAAATCAATACTTAAATTAATAGTAACCTGAAAAACACTGACTCTTCTCTTAGCTACAGCAATAAAATATCTATCTATCTAACCACTCATCTTTCTATGATCTATTCTTTCCAGCCAGTTCAGGAATACAACCTTAAAATGCAAACATAAAACAGAAATGAGACAAATAGACTCGAGAAGCACTCTTCTTGAAAGTGGGCTCCCCATGAGGATCAAATAATAATTTACAGTTTTCTAAATCTAATTCTTCAGGGTCAAATTTACTGTGTAAACCTGTTATAACTCAAGTAATTTTGTATGAACACTCTTCTCATTGTATTTCTCCCTGTAATAGAAAAAAAATACACATATGTGCTGGCAAAATCTCCAACATATAATTTAGTATACACTGGAGCAATTATTTGTTTGAAACTATATTGTCTAAATATCATAATTCTATCTATATTATTTTATTGTTAGTCCCAGACTAGTACTTGCTATTATGGCTAAGTAACAAAAAGAGGAGAAAAGTCAACTTAACCTGAAAATAAATTTCTAGGAGAATAAGAGAAAGAAATATTAATTAAAAATCAGAAATACATATGTGGGAAATGCATTTGTTATACTATACTATATATACCAAATATACTGTATATTTAGACATTTTAATAATTAATTTTCATATCTGACCATAAGATTTCTAGGGAAATATATATATGTTTGAATATATATTGTATGTATTGAATATGTAAATATATTTATTCAGACATATTATATATTCAAACACACCTATGTACATATATTTATTTACTTATATATACACATAGGTAAATAATATTTCCAGAATGAATCCAGTAAAAATTCATATATGGACTAATGATAATGTACTAGTAACTTATTTACTGCATTTGAAACAAAATCCGAATTCATGTGTATTATTTTACAATCAAAAATCCCAGTTTTTAAATATTAGCCATGACAGCTTGCTTTCCAGTAGCACTAATATGTATGTTTTTTCCAACACAATCACAGAAGCTCCCTGAGTTTCAATCCAGAATGAGGATAAGGTTTTGGGGATTTAAGGATGATTTTCTCTTAGTTTAATTTAACCAATGTTTTTTTTTAAATAACCATCCTACTCATGATTTTGGGATTCCTTGTTAGCTTTAATTTGCTGTCAAGCCTCAGTTATTCAGGTCCCCTGAATTTTACCATCATGACTTATATGAGATCACATGACTCAAGGGGGAAGTGGCTGGCCATTCAAATTTTGATAGATTAGAACTAATTCTCACTACCTACCTCAAAGACATTTCCATGGTTTATTTTCTTATTACCTTCATTTTACCCATGGCCTCTACTTGGCTTAGGGAACTCTATTCTATTTACTTTTGATAGACTTATTGTTTTAAAGTTTTCCTTCAAGAATTGATATACACTTAAAATTCTATACACTGTAGTCTACTGAGCACTATGGCTTTTGATCCTCCACAGGCTAATAATAATCTTAACCCCAGCAGGAAGACTTTTAGGATGCTATATTTTTTCTTCTCATCTACAATTTTCTAAAGTGGCAATACTGATTGTTACTTGTCATCAGTTACCACATGCTTCTATGAGTCATCACAGTCTAGGGATTAGTACAGAATTCAAAGAATAAAAACCTGGGTCTTAAAATTGGTCTCACAGCAAGCTATGCAAGTAGTAAACATCCGTATGGCTCACTTTCTCCATTTGTAAACTACTAAATAATAATTTTAAAATCCCATTAGAGATTGTTTTGAGCACTACATATCTTATTATATCTAAAATGGCATTCTCTAAATTAATAAATATAGGTTCACTCTCTGATAATAGTATGTACAAACGTCTATTCTATCTACAAATATTTAATACCAGTTCAGTTGTTTGTATGTCTTTACAGAGTTCAGCTGCATTTATTACTTCAATTACACAATGCATAATTTAAAAAAAAAATTACAGTACAGTAATTAATACAATGTCAGATTGCAAATCTGTACTAATTTTTTACTTAATAAATAATATCATGTCCTATGATGTAGTTTGACTCTAAAATGTGCATAAACTGAGCCAATAAAAACACAATTTTATAGACATATATATAAAAAGTTAAATTCAAAAGACACTCATATTGAAAGATCAATTTAGTTATAAACAAGCTGAAAAATGCTTACTTTATTATAAATATTATTAGCTTATTTTTATTTTTTAAAAAAATTTAAAGATTTTATTTATTTATTCCTGAGAGACACACAGAGAAAGAGGCAGAGACACAGGCAGAGGAAGAAGCAGGCTCCATGCAGAGATCCTGACGTGGGACTTGATCCTCGGTCTCCAGAATCACACCCTGGGCTGAAGGCGACGCTAAACCACTGAGCCACTCAGGTTGCTCTATATGTTGCCCTATTAACTTATTGTTAACTGGCATCTTATTACTTAACTATATGAGGGTACATTGAGAAAAATAACTTCCAAAAATCATCAAGTTCCATAGAATGAATTAAAATGTACTTTTTAATTCCCTTAATGTCAAGCACTGGCATTAAATTTTTAAAGTTTTGAATATGAGTCACTTTCTACTAACATGCATCTGGAATTCTTTTATTGATTTTATTTTGCTATGGCATGGTGCCTTATGTCTGCTGGTGATAACATTTGTCTAAGATCAGCATTTTTTTCTATGGGCTTTTTCATGTTTGTTTGCTTTTTAGAAACATTTTTTTTAGATTCAACACAATTGTCTATAATTTAATTTATTCACATTGTCTCCTTTAACCTACTAAGGATCTAACTCTACATTGTGCAAATAATGTCATTGGGTTCTTTTGAAAAATTTTAGATTTTTATTTCTTTTAATAGAAAATCATGCATGTTACATCAACTTATTTAAAGACATAAACTAAAGAATCCTGGATTTTGCTTTTCAATGTAGTTTAATTTCTACTGGATTTTTATGATGTACCTCTATATATATATCTCTATAATGATACATCGTAGTCAGATAAAACACAGAAATGTAATTTATCAAACCATTTTAACATCATAAGAGAAATTAGTGAAAATAACCAATTCTTCTGATATATTTAGTAAAATACCTTTTATATACCAATATTTGATATATTTCAATGTTAATATTTAAGATAACACATACTATGCCTGTAAATGCTATAACATAGTTCTCTGTTTTTGTTCTATCTTTTTTGCACCTTCTCTGTCATATATATGCATACTTTTAGAATATAATAAGAGGTCCAAAAAAGGTTCCAGGAGAATTGTCATAAGTCTAAGTGAATAATAAAAAAAAAAAAGTCTAAGTGAATAAATGGGAAAATCCATTGCATATGTGACCTAAGTATGCTTACATAACATTATTTCGAAGATTGGAAGGTGTCTTTCAGTTCTTATACCGCTTCTCCTCAAACATAACCCTCAAACCATAACAGAAACATGAAAGTGGAGGATGGGGGTGAAGGCGGTGGCATTCTGTGTTACTAAAGGAAACAGATGTCAAAAGTTTATTAAATCAGGGGCAGTCCTGATGGCTCAGCGGTTTAGCACCGCCTTCAATCCAGGGTGTGATCCTGGAGACCCAGGATTGAGTCCCATGTCAGGCTCCCTGCATGGAACCTGCTTCTCCCTCTGCCTGTGTCTCTGCCTCTCTCTCTGTGTCTCTCATGGATAAATAAATAAAATCTTTTTAAAAAAAAAAAAGGTTTATTAAATCAGCATATACTTTTTATAAGTAATTCTAAACCAATTTTATATTAGTTTATATCATATCATTCCTCTACATTAAATAATAGTCATGAGATCCATTTTTCATATGCTACTGTACCAAAACAGACAAAAACCTGATGAATGGATTAACTAAATATTACCTATTTATTATTTTAAAAATGCTTAATTAATATAATAAATTGTTGAAAAGCTGCCTTTAAGGATATATATTGATAAAATTGAATTTACTGTGATTACTGATAAAATATCATTTTGATTTCATCTTACTTTCACTTTGCATTCACCATCTTCTTACTTGGAAGATATTTACTATATACATTTTAGTGCGCAATGATAACACAGGCATTCTTCAATTATTTGCTTATGTGAAAACACTTTTTCTTAAATATTTCAAGGATAAGATCCTAATTACAGTCTAAGGTTTTCAGAATTCCAGGTTTTCAAAATCTGAAGGAAAAAAGATCATTTTAATTTCAAATATTACACTTAAATATCTAGGTACCTATGAGCGCAGATTTCATTTGTGTATGAAAATAATCTCCTATTATTATAAGAAGGAATTTTCTTCCAAATTTAAACAAATACATGAATTTAAATCTCTTAGACCAATACTGTATTATATAGTAAAAACTTGTTGGAAGAAAAGATACAACTACATATATCTATATAAGATAATCTATACTGTTCCTCTCTTCTGCAAATCTCATTACTCCAGCCAAATCCAAAGCTCTCACCAAGAATCAGTATAAGGGCACCAAGGTGATTTAGTCGGTTAAGCAGCTACCTCTTGGTTTCAGTTCAGGTCATGATCTTAAGGTTGTGAGATTAAATCCTGGGTAGGACTCTGTGCTGGGCATAGAGCCTGCTTAAAATTTTCTCTCTCCCTTTTTCTCTGTCCCTCCCCACCCTCTCTCTCTCTAAAAAGAAAAGAAAGAAGAGAAGAAGAAGAAGAAGAAGAAGAAGAAGAAGAAGAAGAAGGAGGAGGAGGAGGAGGAGGAGGAGGAGGAGGAGGAGGAGGAGGAGGAGGAGAGAGGAGAGGAGAGGAGTGGAGAGGAGAGGAGAGGAGAGGAGAGGAGAGGAGAGGAGAGGAGGAGGAGGAGAAGGTGGAGGAGGAGGAGGAGGAAGAGGAGGAGGAGGAGGAGGAGGAGGAGGAGGGGAGAGGAGAGGAGAGGAGAGGAGAGGAGAGGAGAGGAGAGGAGAGGAGAGGAGAGGAGAGGAGAGGAGAGGAGAGGAGGAGGAGGAGAAGGTGGAGGAGGAGGAGGAGGAAGAGGAGGAGGAGGAGGAGGAGGAGGAGGAGAAGAATCAATATAGATACTTTTCTCTTGGCTTTTCATTCTACTATGATGAGTCCCAAATTTGAACCTTAATGTATTTCAGGTAATTAAATGTGTGTAATTCAACCTTCCTTAGTCTTTGGCTTCCCAGTAATTTCCCAATAATTGACATCCACATTTCTTCAATAAGATAAATACCATCTATTGTTCCATGAACATTTTAGAAGCATTACACAGCAGAAGGTAGAAAACCTGACTTCTATCACAGAATTTCAATCTTCATTAAGTCAAATAGTATATTAGATTTGAAGTACAGTTCAAGAAAATTGTCATCTACAAGCCAAGGAAAGAAGACCTAGGAGAAACCAAACCTGCCAAAACTAAGACTTTATTATGGACTTCCTTTTTTCTTTTTTAATGATTTTATTCACCTAGTCATGATAGACGCAGAGAGAGGGAGATAGAGAGAGAGAGAGAGGCAGAGACACAGACAGAGGGAGAAGCAGGCTCCATGCAGGGAGCCCGACATGGGACTTCATCTAGGGACTCCAGAATCATGCCTTGGGCTAAAGGCAGGTGCTAAACCGCTGAGCCACCCAGACGTCCCAACATTTTCTAATTCTATATTAGAACTACCGTAGTGCTTTCCTCATTAATGCAAAATCTCTTAGTACTTAAGATTATTCTGTGTTATGAAAAAATTAATTTAACATTTCTTTTATGGAATATCTAAATGGAGAAA
This sequence comes from Canis lupus baileyi, assembly GCF_048164855.1. Lineage (NCBI taxonomy): Eukaryota > Metazoa > Chordata > Mammalia > Carnivora > Canidae > Canis > Canis lupus. The sequence goes on from NC_132854.1 coordinate 25,838,473, forward strand.
TAATAAACTCACTTGAACTTAGGTTTAAGAGATTACAAAATAAGATCACATTTTAAAGAAAAATTGAAAGTGTGTACCACTTTGAAACTGAGAGGATATCTCAAAATATTAGCCAGAAAAAGTATTAGTGATGGTTAAGTGTAATTTTTAAACTCAAGACTCAAAGGGCTTTTACAGTTCTAACTACTGCATATCTTAATAAAATTCATATCCTCTTAGGTGATAAAATACTTTTTTTTTCCTTACTAAAGAAACTGCCAATCACTTCCACACCACATAATGTCTGTTAAAATTTCATATTGGAAGTTTCAGTTCTATCTTCTTATGAGTATCTAAACATTTTGATGGCCTCTTAAAATTTGTATTTAATATGTGTAATTTTTTTCTATTTCAAATTTTTATGTTTAAAGAAGATATGCTTATGAAACATGGGGTTTCATAAGAGGGTCTGTGACCTTCACCCCCCCCCCCCGCTTTTGGCCAACACCAATCTGTTCTATTTCTATGAGTTTGTTGTTTTAGATTCTGCATTTGGTATTGATCTTTCCCTGTCTGAGTTATTTGACTTAGCATAATGCCCCTCTAGGTTCACCCATGTTGTCACAAATTGTAAGATTTCCTTTTTTGTGGATGAATAATATTCCATTGTATATATATGCCACATCTTCTTTATGCATTCATCCACTGATTGACATTTAGGTGTTTCCGTGTCTTGTCTATTGTAAAGCTGCAGTGAATGTGGGAATGCAGGTATCTCTTCAACAGAGATTTCCTTTAGATATATACTCTGACATGGAATTGTAGGATCACATAATATTTCTATTTTTAACTTTTTGAGAATCTCCATACTGTTTTCCATAGTGGCTGCACCAATTTGCATTCCCACCAATAGTACACTAGGGTTCACTTTTGTCCACATCCTCACCAACATTTGTTATCTCTTGTCTTTTCAAAGAGAGTCAATCATTGAAAAGGTAAGAGAAGATGCCTCATTATAGTTTTGATTTGTATTTCCCTAGTGATTAGTGATGTTGAGCACGTTTTCATGTACCTATTGGCTATTTGTGTGTCTTCTATGGGAAAATGAATATCCAGGTCCTCTGTCCATTTTTAAATCAGAGTATTGTTTGTTTGGTTTTTGCTATTGTTATTAATGAGTTCTATGATTTATTTTGGATACTAACCTTTTATCAGATATATGATTTCCAAATATTTTCTCCCATTCCATAGGTTGCCTTTTCATTTTGTTGATGGTTTCTTTTCCTATGCTGAGACTTTTTAGGTGGATGTAGTTTCATTTGCTTATTTTCACTTTTGTTGCCTTTCCTTTTGGTGTCATATCCAAAAACGTCATTGCCAAGGTCACTGTCAGGTGACCTACCCCTTATGTTTTCTTCTAGGGGTTTTATGTTTTAATGCCTTACATTCAAGTCTGCAATCCATTTGGAACTGATTTTTATATATGGTATAAGACAGATGTCCAGTTTCATTCTTTTATATTCTTTTACATTTATGGAAGAGACTGTCCTTTCCCCATTGAGTATCCCTAGCTCCTTGTGATTAGTAAACTAATCATACACATGTGAGTTTATTTTGGGGTTCATTCTTTTCAAGTAAGATTGTCACTATCCTCTACATATCCTTACTCCACTTTGATGGAGAAGGTATAGGGGTGCTGTAATTGTTAACTTTGTATGTCAACTTTATGGGACTAAGGAATGACAAGATAGCTGATAAAAAACTATTTCTGGGTGTATGGGTGGAGGGTGTTTCTGGAAGAGACTAACATTTGGACAGATAGACTGAATAAAGAAGACTGCCCTCATCAACGTATGTGGATGTCATCCAATCCACTGAGGACCACAATAGAATATAAAGGCAGAGGATTGGCAAATTTGCTCTCTGCTTGAGCTAAGACATCTATCATCCGCTGCCCTCAAATTTCATTGCTCCTGAGCCTTTAAACACGGGCTAGGACTAACATCATTGGCTATCCTGCTTCTCAGGCCTTCAAGTTTGCACTGGATTTATACCACTGGGTTCCCTGAGCCACCAGCCTGCAGACAGCAGATCATGGGATGGCTCAGCATCCATAATTGTGTGATGTAATCACTCATAATACATTTCTTTCTATATATCTATATATATTCTATTGGTTCTGTTTCTCTGGAGAACCTTAACACAAGTGCTTTCTCCTTACTGACAATCAAATGAGAACACTTTTAGGGGACCACTGAAAAATTTACGTGAGCCCCACAGTTTTAATGGATGTTGCCTTGAAAGTCTATAGGCAAAAGGTAGATTGAAATGATGCATGAAGGCTTACTTAGTATATAAGACTCAAACTGTGTCTTCTCCTCTGGCTGGGCAAAACTAAAGACTTCATAAAACAACAACTGAGATTTCCATACATCTTTTTTTTTTTTCTTAAGGATTTATTTATTTTAGAGAGAGAGAGAGAGAGAGAGAGAAAGTGTGTGTCACTGGAAGAAGAGGGCAGAGGTAGAGAGTCTCAAGCAGACACCCCGCTGAACCTGGAGCCTCACTTTGGGCTCAATCTCACAACCCATAAGTTCATGAGCTGAGCCATAACCAAGTGTCAGACTCTCAATCAACTGAGTCACCTAGGCCCCCAGGTTTCCTTACATTTTATTAAAACACCAGACATAAAAGTGGGTTTATGACACCAAGAGAAAGTGGACTACTGGATGTCCAGAAGTTGAATGAGGCACCATAAAATTTCACAAATATGATTTCACTCATACAGGGAATATAAGAAATAGTGAAAGGGATTATAAAGGAAAGGAGGATAAAAGATTGGGAAAAAATAGAGGGGAAGACAAATCATGAGAGACTCCTAACTCTGGGAAATGAACAAAGGGATGGGGAAGGGGAGGTGGGTGAGTGGTTAGGGTAACTGGGTGACGGGAAGTGAGGAAAGCACTTGATCGGATGAGCACTGGGTGTTATACTATATGTTGGCAAATTGAACTTCAATAAAAACAAAAAAATAAATAAATAAATAAAAAGGAACATAAATAAACAGATAGATAGATAGATAGATAGATGATAGATAGATAGATAGATAGATAGATAGATAGATAGATGATAGATAGATAGATAGATAGATGATAGATAGATAGATAGATAAATATTCCCAAATGGATGAGAGACATTGCTTGTGTCAAATTGCAATTGGGAGACTTGAGTTAGGGACATCATAGAAAGCCACAAAAGTGTCCTTGGGAACTAAAAATGACTGAGACACAATTCAGAAAAAACCATCACATGTGCCCTTGCACAAAGACATTTCCTACACTTACATCTCTGTTCTCCTTTTAGTTCTAAAACTGTAGAAACCAGGAGCAGCCTCATGGAGGGAGAGGAGAAATACATAAAGCTGAAGGCAACAGAGTGAAATCCTCTACACAGGTCTAGTTTTATTCCTTCTACTTCAATTTCAGGGTAGGCTTTCCAGTTTGAGCCTTGAGGGGGGAAGCTTTTCACTGGGTATGATTCTGACACTAGAGTGGTAACTGGAACTGCTTAAAGGAGCATGTGATTGGATCTCAAATGCCTGGAAGCTATTCTATTATTTAAGAAAAAAGTGTGGAAAAGATTACTTCACTCCATCTAGTGGCAAGGAAAAAACTGGCTCAGAGACAGTTTAAAGCAAAGTCATATTTTTCACGTGTTAATAGAATCCCTTCAACAAATTCATTATACTAAATCATGGTGCCTTAAATTATTTCTTTTCTCTTAACTGTATTTTATTATTTGTTTTATTTGCTTGTTTGTCTTCTGTTTCCTGTAGAGAATAAGGAAGCTGGACTAAAGAGAAAGATACAGAAGAAAAGTCAGGCAACATGCAGTGCCTTTGTCTACTTTGGCTGCAACCTTAAAGGTCTAAAAAGACCTTAGTGATTATCTGGAGAAGCCGCTACTAGTGGTAGAAAGAAAGTAGGTATAAATACTAGTTTTTCTTTCTTATTTGTCTAACCATTTTTTATTGAAATAAACATCATTACAAGTTACCATATAAGCAAACACATCCATTCTAAGAGTGCACCTCAACACATTTTAATGTGTTTTTACACCCAGGTAACTATCACCGCATTCAAGACACAGAATGTAGCCATCTGTTACTCTTGGTTATTCTCCTGCACCACACATGGCAAAACTAGCTTTGTGTTACTATAAACAAGACTTGCCTTTTAAAGTGTTCTCTGTAAATGGAAAAGACACAGTATGCCCTCTTGTATTTGGTGTTTGTCACTTAGCATCACAATTTTGAGAATCGTACTTGTTATTTCATGCATCAATAGATCTTCCTTTTTATTGGCATTATTATACTATACAGATAGATCAAAATTTGACCATTCACCTCTTTATAAACATTTTTGCTGATTCTAATTTTCAGCTATTATGAAAAGAGCTGCAATAAAATGGTTTTATGGATTTTTGAAAGAATATATATTTTCATTTATCTTAGGTAATATTCAGGAGCAGAATTACTAGACTTACAGTAAGTAGATGTTTAATTGTATAAGGAATTGCCAAAACATTTTTCAAAGTGGTTATACTGTTTTAGATCTCCAAGAGCAACGTATGAGAGCTTTAGTTAATGTACATGCTTACCGACACTTGGTTTTCTGCCTTTTCAAATTTTAGCTTTTCTACCAGTGTATATAGCAGTGTCTAATTGTGGTTTTAATTTGCATTTCCCTAATGACTAATTATGGTAGGCAGCGTTCCAGTACTTAGTTGCCATTAGCATATGTTCTTTGGAGTACAAATTCTTTGCCCATTTTAAATTGGGTAGTTTGTCTTCTTATTATAGAGTTATAAGAGTTCCTTATATATTTCAGATACAAGTCACTTGTCACAAAGAAGTATTGCAATATTCTTTCCCAGTCTGTGCGTTTCTTTTCATTTTGAATGGCATTAAAAAAAAAGTTTTTAGTATTGTGAAAGCCCAACTTAATCATTTTTCGCCAACTGGCCATATGTTTATCCCCAGATCACAAAGATTTTCTTCTATTTTTTAATCTAGAAATATCATAGATTTAGCTTTCACTTTTCAGGTTTATAAACCATTTCAATTCAATTTTTGTTCATAATGTGAGGTGACAAAGTTTTTTTTTTTTCCTCCCATATGGACATTAAATTGCTCCATCAAATGGTTGAAAAAATTAGCCATTCCCTCCATTGAATTACCATGGCAATATAAGATTAATACATGATGAGTCCATCTGTGGATTCTAATCTATCCTATAGATCCACATGTGTATCCTCAAGCCATATCAGTGTCTTAATTAGTGTAGCTTTAAGTTTTAATCACATAAGTATAAATCTTCCAACTGTGTTCTTTTATTTCTACATGTTTTGGCTATCCCAAGTCCTTTGCAATTCCATATATATTTTAGAATCAGCTTGCATACTTCCACAAAAGGATAACCTGTTGGGGTTTTAATTAGAACAATGCTGAATTCACTCAGCAACTCAGTGTGAATTGGTATCTTAGCAATATCAAGTTGGCCAACCCATGAATATCTTATATCTTTCCAAATATTCATTTGGGCTTTTAAATGCCTCAGTGCCACGTTTTGTAGTTATTCGTGCCAAGGTTATACATGTGTTTTGTTAAAATTCACCCATAAGCATTTCATATTTGGAGATGGTAGTTTGAATGACATTTTTAATTTTCATTCCATTTACCAATTGTTTCCAATCATTATTTTCTAGTATATAGGAATATACATCATTTATAAATTACTTTTCTAATCTCACTTATTAGTTCTATTAATTTTTCTAGGTTACTCAGGATTTTTCTTATAAATAATATCAGAGGCACATAAAAAGATGTTTACTTCTTATTTTTTGTCCCGTGTGTATTTTACTTGATTACTTTGTTGCCCTAGGGAGAATCTCTAGTACTTTGGTGAATAGGAGTGATGAGAGAGTGCATTCTTGCCTTGCACTCAGTTTTTCCAGTTCTCACCTTCCCCCTCCCCCTTCCCTCCTTTCCTTCCTTCCATACCTCGAGTTTTCTTCTTTCCTCGTTTCCTTTATGTTTTCCTCTCTTCTTCCCCCTCCTTCCTCTATTTATCCCTCCCTTCTCCACCCCCTCTCTTTTTTTCTTATTTTTTGTTAAAAATAAGAAGGGAGGAAGGCGGACGCATGAGTAAAATAGTCGAAGGTGGGTGGGTGGTACAGGCTCCCAGTTATGGAATGAATAAGTCATGGGGATAAAAGGTCTGGATTGTAGTCAATAATATTGTAGTACCTCAAAAAATAATAATAATATTGTAGTAGTGTTGTATGGTGACAGATGGCAGCTGTACTTGTGAGCAGAGCATAACATACAGGACTGCGGAATCACTGTGTTGTACACCTGACACCAATATAACATTGTGTGTCGGCTATACTCCAATTCAAAAAATAAAATATAATTCAGGGGAAAAAAACCTTTTGCCATGTAAGGTAATATATAAACAGGTTTAAGGGTTTAGATATGGGCATCTCGGGAAGGGCCATTATTTTGCCCAATCATGGCAGTCTCTTCACTTTCTATATGAGGTTCATCTCTTTAGCTGTTTATTTTCTGACAGGATTCTTTATCTTACTTTTCCAGATCTCAGAAATATGCATGCATTTTATTTATACGATGATATTTTTAATTTTCAAGAATTCTGATTCATCTTTTTTTTTAACTGCAAGGAAACTCACAATTATTTCTGAAGATACTGATTTTACTTGCTTTAACTTTTTTTTTCTATTTTCTGCATTAGCTCACTTTCCCAGGGAATCTATTTATCTTATGAATCACTTTCAGACTATTAATTTTTATTCGATATTAGTGATTAGGTTACATATTCACATTTCCAAATCTGGACCTAGATGAACAGAATTCACATCTTGAGTATGGCATTTCCATCACATGCAAAAATTTCTGTTTCTCCAACAATGGGTACATATTCTGATGCCAGAAACTCTGGCTTAATCCAGGGATTGTGGATTAGTAATTGGGAGCCTGTTTTTAATTTGTTTGTTTGTTTGTTTGTTTGTTTTGTTTGGGAGCCTGTTTTTAAGGAGTTGTGGCAATTTTCCATTTAGTGGCCCACCATGATAATGAAAGTTCCTTGTGAGCACACGACAGAATCCTTTTGTGCCCCAGTGCCCACTGTGGGGACCCCTCATAGATCATTCACCCTATCCAGGGAGTCATTCCTTCAGCTTTACTCAAGGGGGAAATGCTGCACCAGCCTTTGGATGGTACAGTGCTATCAGGGCTCTTCATTCAGCTCAACCTCACACCTTCCCTGCTTCTGGATCTTAGGGTCCCTCTGGAGTTTTGCTGGGAAAATTCCTATTTTCTTGGTTCCTTCCTTTCTCCATTTTGTGTTATTAGTTCGCTTTTTTTTTTTTTTTTTTTTTTTTTTTTTTTTTTTTTTAGAATCTTAGTCAATGATATGTGCCACCATCTGTCTTACATCTTTCAGAAAGTCCTAACTATTCTGATCTGCTGATGGCAAGCTCCCTATACTTCCCCAGTAATGTTTATCATTTTGTTCATATTTACATATAAAAATAAATAGATTGAACAAACATAAATTAGACAAGTAGTTGATACAGTTGTGAGAACTCTAAATAGCATAGCTCAATGAAAAGTAAATAGTATAAAAATGGTATGGTTATAATTAATTTTTGAATCTTTAACAAGGAATACTTAGAAAATTCTAATTAGCAAAAATGAAAATTAACCAGGCAAAGTCTTGGTAAAAATATGTGCCCTGGTAAAGTAGAATTTTTTACAAAATTATTCAACAGCATAATCCAAAAGTTAAAAACATCATTTTTAAAATAAGTTCTTTGATGAATTAGTCAAACACATAACTTTAGAAAATTTCATTTAAAATTTAAATATGAAGTTGGCAAATTTAAAAATTATTATTTTTTACTAATCTGAAATGCAGCACTTTATTTTAAATATTTTATATTTCTTGCATGTATATAATTATAAAGAACATTAAGAAGAAATTACATACTGTAAAATCATTGAATTGATTTTGTCTAATTCTATCTCATCTTCTAAAAGAAGTCTAATATTTTTTTCTAACTTGATTCTGGCATCCATCAAAAGAAGTTATTTAATGCTAGAATAAGAAGTAACAATTCTATTTCATGACTGAATGCTTTTGTGCAATACTCAATGTATACCTCAGTCTCCTACAAAAATGATAACACACTCCTTTCTCATTAGTTTTTTTTTTTTTTTTGTGGAGTATGGAACACTGATTTTGTGGAATTGGGTATTTATTTCTAACTAGTAAAAAAAGGTGACAATTTAGATTCATATTTTCTTTGATAACTAATTCTAAAATAACCTTCCTGATTTAGACATGCGATACTCTTTTATATCTAAATGCACACACGGGATATTAGAATACAATGAGTTCAATTTCACAGTGAAATCTAGTGTCTTTTGGTTTAGTAACATACTGGTGCCTTGGGGAGAGGAGGTATTCAATACACATTTACTATTGTTAATTCTTTAATTAATTCTCTATGACAGTATGTCTGGTCAAAGTCAAAATTATATTGCAGAATTAAATGAAAAGATGCAGTTTAATGCTTGTTAAAGAAAAGCCAATTTGATTAGTTTGACATGGTGAAAGAGAGGCCATCTGGACTAAAAAACTAGGACATATGACACAACCTTTCCTCCAGTAGACCAAGAAGGCCTAGAAAAATGCAATGACTGTCTTAAAATAATGTGACTACTTATTGAGAAAATTAGGACTTTTAATTAGTTGCCAGATTTTGAAACCAAACCTTCTAAGTTCAAATATTAGTTCTACCACCTGCTGATTTGTGATCCTAAGTGTGTAATTTAACCTCACTATAACTCAGGTCCCTCATTTGTAAAATAAAAGTAAACTAATACAGAAGAATGTTGTAAAGATGAAGTGCATTAATATTAAATCATTGTAACAATGCTTGAAACACAGTATTAGGAATGTTACTGTTTTTTTTTCAAATTAACATATGCACGTACAATTTTTCAAATGATCTACTGAGCAGTAGAAATCATTTTTTGACTAACTGATCTATTCATCTGTGAAAAATGCTAGATTATACTTTAAGTTTGTATTTTAATTTCAGTTAGCATACAGTGTAATATTAGTCTCAGGTGTACAATATAATGACTCAATACTCCTGTAAGACACCTAATGCTCTTCACAAGTGCACTCTTAATTCCCATCACCCATTTAACCCGTCATTATGCTCACCCCCTCTCCAGCAACCCCCATTTGAGATCCTGTTTCTTGGTTTGACTTTCTCTCTCTTTTTTTAAACCTTTGCTCATTTGTTCTGTTTCTTAGATTCCCCATATGAGTGAAATCATGTATTTCTTTCTCTCACTGATTTGTTTTGCTTAGCATTATACTCACAACCCAGATTATACCTTTATTTGAGATGTGTTTGAATATATATTTGGTGCCCACATTGACAAAATTTATGAAGACATAAAAATTCATGTATTAAAAAGTTTTATATACAATAATGAAATACACATATTTTGCAAAACTGAGATTCAGAATTTTGAATTTCAAGCAGATAGTAGGGTATAAGTATGGATATTTAAGGCAGAGGGAGAAAGAAAGAAAAGATAAGGAAAGAAGAAAAGAAAAGAAAAAAAGAAAAGAAAAGAAAAGAAAAGAAAGAAAAGAAAAGAAAAGAAAAGAAAAGAAAAGAAAAGAAAAGAAAGAAAAGAAAAGAAAAGAAAAGGAAGGAAGACAAGATAGAACTAGATGATGATCTATAGTGAATCAGAAAAATACTCCACACATCTGATGTTTGGGGGTTAGATTTTAAATTATCCCCATGCTGAGATCTTGCTACAATATTCTTTCCAATGCAAATATTCTTCCATACTTAATTTTAAAAGTAAATGCTTTGCAAAGCGATTAAATATTTATATTAAGGTCTATATTATCTGATATGAGTATAGCCACTCCAGCTTTCTCATTGTTTCTGTTTGCATGTATCAACCTTAAAAATCAAACTGCCAGTTATTTTACTATTCAAAATGGGTTGATCTGGGAATAGCAAAGAATTATAATTTTGGACCAATAAGCTACAACAAAAGTATAGGCAAGTCTGGAAAACAAAGATGATGAACACTCTCACAGAGAAAAAGGAGAAGTTGGAAGGACAGTTGTAAACAAAGAGTCCACTGGAGTAAATTGGGAATTTAAAGTATAGTGGGTTTTCACTGGCTGAATTATGATAGTCTCATGGGTTGAGTACAGCTGGGGGTGGAAGAAACCTTTCTTCCTACTGCTGGGATGGTAAAGTAGGAGCTAAGTAGTACAGACTGACAAGGTGTATCTTCAATGGACAATAAGTGCCAAAATGTGAAAGCTTGCCCTGCCGGCCTTGCAACTCCATTCTAAATGAGGTTTCCCTTTATTAATTTTTACGCATGATATATATGTATGTACTTTCACTTTATTTTTTAAATTTCACTTTAAACCTAATTGTATGTTTGAATTTAAAGTTTGTCTCCTGTAGAGAGCCTAGAGTTGGATCTTGTTTGTCTTCTACTCAGCCTGAAAATCTGCCTTTTATTAGAATGCTTCATCCATTCAAAATTTATTTATGATTGATATAGATGTATTTGCCTGCCACACACTGTGATAACTATTATTTTATATAATTGTAGGTCATTTACAAAAGCTTATGTAACAGTTGAGAGCAAGTGCATATTTATAATTTGCTGTATTAACCTACTTATATGTCATTTTTTATTCTTTTCATTTGTTTCTGTGGATTTGACTTACCATCTGGTATTTCCTCATTCCAATACAGCTTTGCTTCTACCTATGTATTATCTGCTACTATTGTCAAAAGATCATATTTGTATACATTATAGGTCCAACAATAGAATAATATACAAAAGACTGCTCATAATTGCTTTTCAAATCAGCTAAGAAAAAAAAATAAACAGTAAATTGTATGTATACAATTTATTTTGGATTACATAATTACTTTTACTGGCCATTTACTGTTTGATATGGATTTGAATTTCCCTCTGTGTTTATTGTTTTCAATCTGAAACTTTACTATTTCCTAAAAGGCACCTCTGGGGCATGCTAATTTGGCTGTTTGCTTCTTCATATGTTTAATGTACTGGCTGAACTATATCTGTGGCATCTGTTTCCTCTGTCTTGTAAAGGCTCTGATGTTGCTTTGCAGTGGACACAGGCCTAAACATACTCAATGTCCTCTGTGTTGATAGAGGCTTTAACTGAGCTTTATTTGAAAGTCTCATATCCTGATCTGTTAAGCTGAGTGTGTTGGCATCACACTCAGCTATTGGGCTTTACCAAATGCTGGCTGACTGTTCTATTGTTTTTCATAATAATTTGGAGCACACATTATTACACACTCTAATCCAACTCCACTTGGGCTTCTTTGCAGAGGTTTTTTTTTTTTTTTTTTTTTTTTTTTTTTTTTGAAGCTCTCTGTGAAAGTTTTCTTTTCTGACTCCATGAGGGATCATCTTAGCTGTTTCTCTACTTTGCTATTTGGTAAGTTAAACTGGTCTAAAGCATAGGTTATTTTCATGAAGATATCAGCCTTCCTTAGTTGCTCACCATTAAAATTTTTCGTTTTCAAGAGGCCTGAGGCTAAAATTTCCCTACACTCTGTTCAAAATAGTCAGTTTTGTCGGGGAGAGAACGTTGGTGCTCTCTGTTCCTATAGCCTACCTAAATCTTTCACTGGGGAAAATTTCTGAGCCATTGTACTGCATTGTGGTTAGGGACACTTGACTGCTTCTCTTAGAATTCATTTGTGGGATATGAAAAGTTCCATTTAATATGTACTTTAAGACACCTCTGGAGATCACAATTTTGCTGTTGTTTGCTTGATCATTTGTTTATTGAATTATCTGAACTATTTCTGTGGCCTCTGTGGCCTCTGTTTTTTTTTAAAGCCTCTGATGTTGCATCTCAATGGACACAGGCCTGAACATACCCAGTGTTCTCTGTGTTGACAGCCTCTGTTCCTCTCAGCTTGACCCCCCTATTGTGGCACCTCCATCCCATGCATGAGCTGGGTGAGGGCAATTGGAGACATTGTCATTGTTCCTCTCTTGGTGTACAGTGACAGGCTTTTTGCATTGGGGCAAGTTGAAGAAGGAGCCCTCTTCGCTTTTCCTGAGGTTTGGCTTAAGCAACAAGGAGTTAGAGGTGATGGAGAATGCTGGTGATACCCTACTTCTTGAAAGATTTGATAGCCTCTTACAGGGGTTCAGCATGAAGGCAAGGAAGATCATGGCTTGAGTCCTATGGAGTTTCCTTTTTCTTCATGATATTTAGTACATTTTCTTGAATAAATATTCATTTGCTTTATGTCCTTGGAATAATTTCCAGAGATTTTAATTTTTTTATAAAAATTTCTACAGTTGTCTTTGTTCTACTGAGAGGTGATTCCACCAATCTCCTCACTATTCAGGAAATTGAATGAAATTTGCATATAACTAATGCGAGCCATCACGTAAAAACATAACATAAAACAAAGACCAGTAAAGAAATGTAGATAATTCTAAACAAAATCATTACAAAATAAGCAAATAAATATATAAACTAAAACTTCTTTGTGACATACAAGATACATTTCCTGCATAAGTGACAGCATAATTCTGAAAATTATTTTTGTGCCTCACAATGGCAGTAAGAGGACTGACAGCTTCTTCTTTTAAGGTTTTATGCTCTCCATTTTCCCTGTACTTATACTACATACAGCATTTAAAATCTTGTTGCCATAGTTACTGATATTAAAGCATCACATACAAAAGAATGAGACCTGGAACTTTGTCTAAGATAAGAAAATATATTATACTCAAAATAAAAGGAAAATCACTACAGTGAAGGATACTTATATAAAACATCTTCCCCCTCTGACATTGTACTATATTTCTTCCCTAAGAAGATATATCATTGAACTATATAGTGCCCCCAAAAGATTGCAAGATTTAAAGAAATTTTAAATGTTTTCTTAAAAGAGTCATTTTTAGAAACCAAAAATGGCATGATAATTACAAATGCATTGTGTGTATATGAGACTATTGCATGATAATGAGTTTATTTATCCCAAGCACAAATTATCATATATTCTTTTTCTTATTAATATGTAAAGCTAACATTCTGATGAGTATTTTTGTTTGTCAACTTAATGGTATACATTTGACATTGCATCAGAGAAAAATAAAATACAATATATAAATAGCATTTTTTAAGCTAGATTACTGTATGTGACTTTGCACAGTATGATAGCCCATTCTATAAGGTCATTTTGAATTAAATGAAAAGGTAATAGCTGACCTGATATGGGATTTGATGCTACTCTTAACAGTACAATATCACATATTATATTGCAATAGATGTGTCATTTAAAGGGTTTTGAATTGCTTTCTTTCTCTCTCTCTCTCTCTTTTTGCTACAAGAGCATACAGAATAAAAATGATTTTTTAAAAACAATTTGAGCATTTTTCTTTTTCTTTTTTTTAAATAACCAATTCCACAGCAATAAGCCACATCACAGAACACATTAAGGCTTTGCAGTTGAAATCAGCGCATTCAATTTTCTTCAATAAATTTCATACATTAAATATAATAGGCTTGAATTTATGATATTTTCTCTACACTGGATTCATCAATATCTTTATAAATACAGATATAGATATCACATACCAATACATGATACACACAGATATACATAGCAGAGGGGTGCAAAATTTAGACCAGAGAAAATACTTCATCTTTGACTCTCACTTCTCTCCAGTTTTTATACATGATATTTACCATGTGGCTTAAATAAGTATTGATTAATTTGTCAAGGGAAATTTGGAAATTTGAGCAATTTAACATGCATACTATTTGGGACCAAAAATTAATAACTGAAGAAGAAAGAAAACTTAAAATTTTCAGATTATCTGAAATGGTCACTTATTTTCTTCAACAATGCTCAATTTTAGATCTTCTATCCTTCTTAATTCCTTTGTCAATTCCCCTGGTTATTAGTAGAAATATAAAGCCTTCAAATAATTCATGAGACACCCCTATTTTCTCTTGCCATCCCCTGTCACACACATACATAGCTGAAAATAGTCAAATCTTAGCAAGTGTACTCTTCACTCAGGTACTCATACCAAGAATTTAAGAGTGATGTTCTCTCTTCCCCTCCTCCTCAAAATCAATCACCAATTGTTTGATTCCATCCTTGAAATATTTTTCATATTTGTTCTTCATCTAGACGCCATGACACTAGTAAGAGCCACTATTCTCCCATACTTAAACCTCAGCCACTCTGGAAAACTATCTGGAGGGTTCTCAAAAAATTAGAACTACCATAAGATAGAGCAATTCCACTTCTAAGAATATACCCAGAGGGAATGAAAACAGGGTTTCTAAGAGATATCTGCACTCCCATGTTTATTTCAGCATTATTCACAGTAAGACAAAATGCAGAAACAACCTACATGTCTATCAATGGAAGAATCGGTAAATACATATATATACACATACACAATATTATTCAGCCATGAGAAAGGATATTCTGCCATTTGTGACAACATGGATGGACCTTGAGGATATTAGTTTAAGTAAGATAATTTAGACAGAGAAAGACAAATACTGCATGATATCACTTATATATGAAATCTAAAAAAAAAGGAAAATTCATAAAAAACAATAAAATAGTAATTACCAGAGGTTGGGGTGGGGGAATATAAGAGATGCTATTTAAGGGTATATTACTCGCTAATAATAGATAAGTTCTGCAGATCTAATGCACAGTGTAGTGACTATAGATAACAACTTGTATTATAAACTTGCTAAGAGACTTAATCTTAATTATTCCCACAACAAAACAATAATTATGTGACCTGATAGTGGTTCTAGCTACTATTATAACAGCAATCACACCACAATTTAAATGTATCAAATCAACATGCCGCACACACTTTAAACTTGTACGATGTCATGTGGCGGGGGGGCACCTGGGTGGCACAGTTGGTTAAGGATCTAACTTGTGGTTTCAGTTCAGGCCATGATTTCAGTGTCATGAGATCAAGTCCAGTGTTGGGCTCCATGGTCAGGGTGGAATCTGCTTCAGGTTCTTTCTCCCTTTCCTCCTGCCCCTCCCATTCATGCTCGCCCTTCATGCTCACTCTCTCTCTCTTTATCAAATAAATAAATCTTTAAAAAAATAAACTTGCACAATGTTGTATGTTGAATATATTAAAAACAACAAAAGCAATACCTCTGCAATATCGTGTTAACTCATTTGTTCTGTCCTGTCTTGAAAATTTTCATTTCATTCATCACTAAATACCAGATGTATTTTTTAGAATATATTTGAATAATGACAATTTTCTGTTTAAAACTTTACAATGGCTTTTCTCTTGGACTACAAAGCCTTTTATGAACTGGCTTATAGACTTTATTCCCAAACTTACTTCACTATTTTTACAGCCAGATACTTTCATTTTCTAACAAATATAGGATTCTTCACATTCCTCAGGATTTCAACTTCTCTGTTACGTATCCTTTCTTCTCTTCTTTTCATGGGCTAATCCTTCCTCCATTTTACTTCTTAAAATCACTTTCCCAGAAAGTCTTCCATTGCTAAAGTAAGTCACCTTGTCATAGCCAAAATCTATTGTACCACTTCTGACCTAAATACTTTTTTAAAAGATTCCCAGCTTCCTGAAGCCAGGACTAACTCTCCTGTTAATCATTTAATCCCCAGTACCCAAACTGACTGTCTCAAAATGAATAAGATTCAATAGCGTTTGTAGAATAAAGGAGTCAATTAGTCAATTAATAGCAGATTAATTGGGGGGTACAAGCGAGATTATAAATGAAATAAAAAAATTACAAAATGGAAAACATACAGTTCTGCCAGTGCCCATTCATTAAAGTTATCATTATTTAAAAACTGTATTTTCCTTTAATTCT
The DNA here is from genome assembly GCF_048164855.1 of Canis lupus baileyi. NCBI lineage: Eukaryota > Metazoa > Chordata > Mammalia > Carnivora > Canidae > Canis > Canis lupus. The sequence goes on from NC_132854.1 coordinate 25,854,504, forward strand.
ACTTTGCTGAAAGGACTAATGTTGAATGCCAGTAACAGCAAACACAAAGCTCTTCTGTTTGATTTCATGAGATTCAGATGAATGAATAACAGGACAAATAACTTAAAGCAAGGCAAATAATCTCCCCTCCTATCAGTATCAACCTCACTGATATTTCATTCTGAGGAACCTCAAGAGGTTCTGGGATAAAGAAGTATAAGCAGTGTTGACAATTTAATTGGAATTTCAAACAGAGCAAATCAATTCAGTGAGCATTTTATTGAACACCTGGATAGGCAAAGTCCTATGATAGTATGTGTGGAGACACAAAGGTGAATAGAGCACACATACAGCTGATTATCAATGCCACTATGAGGGGTTCTCTGACTCCATCAACGGTGCTTCTCCTTGTGGCTCCTTTTACTATATTTTGATGCTCTCAGAACCTCCTCCACCATTGGTGTACTTGATTATGGCAAGTCAAATATTCCTATGGTCACTATGGATTGATGGAAGGAATACAGTATAGAAGGAGTGTCCTGTTAGTAGGTAGGGCTGTCACATGTAAGGTTTATAATTTCTAAATTGAATTTTCTTGATGTGCATATTGAAGAATACTATTTATCTTTAAGATCACACTTAGTAACACAATCCAAAGGTTTTTTTTTTTTTTTTTTTTTTTGATGTTGATATTACATATTAAGCCCAGTAAGAATCTGGCTATTCAATCCTAACTGCCTTGTTCCTAATATTATGCCTAAACTTAGACTGCTGACAGATGGGGGATAGAACATTATACAGAAGCCTCTTCTACCCAATTCCATTGATATTCATGGTCCTGAGAAAGTGTGGACACTGGAACTGTGTGAAGGTCAGATATGACCTCCTGAGTAACAGCAAAGGACACTACATTTTTATTTGGAGAGACAAACATCCATCCTTTTACTTTTTATATTTCACTTCTTTAGAATCCTGAGTAAGGCACATGTTCCACAAGTTTTGTTGCCCTGAATAATTCATATCCAGTTTCCTGTTAAATTATCTCATGGCTGCTCTCTGATGAAACTAATTTCAATTAGGTAGCTGAAACAAAATCTCTACTTTCCTATTTTCTGAAATTTTACTATCCTCTTATCCAAATTTATGGAGATATATGTGTAGTATACATCTCATCCTTTCAGGTTTTGCTCCAGCCTCCGTATTATTTATAATTTATATTATTTCTTTGTTTTATTTTTCTCAGAGGTTGTTTATCCAAGGTTATTCCTCTGCTCTTTAAAGTAATAATAATGCTAATTATAGTGGTACCTCCTACTTAAGAAGTGGATAAAATCTCTCCAGTAATACATTGTATTCTTTGCATACATAAACTTGTTGAATATCACAAGAAATTTTTTATTAAGTACAAATTCCTTTTTTACAAAAGAACAAAATGAGACACAGAAAAATTAAGCAATTTGTCTAAGATTACAGAGCTAGTAAGTACTAGTGGTTTAAATCCAACAAAATGTAATTTCAGTGACTGAAATCAGAATTATGATGCCATGAGTACATTATCACTATTACTTAGAGAAATTGTTTGTATAATTTTTTATAATAAGAATACTCTCTCAGATGATGTAGTAAATTACATTTATGAAGTTTCGGTAATGTGTGTTCAACCAAAATACAATTAAAGTGACTTATTAGTCTTATGAAGTGATTTTCTTAAGAAAACAATAAGCTTAAGTGATGAGGGCAAACCAAAGAGCAATTACACATTAAGAAGTCTTGACTGGAACATTTTCCTACCTTCATCCAGTGCTCATCCCCTGACTCCATACAACACAATATTCCAGGTATCATAATTGTTTTTTTTTCAATATTCCCCAGTCTCTGTACATTATTGGATTCTGAAAATTTTCCTCTATTAGACTCTTTTTACTACCTACATTTTTAAAACTTGTTTTCAAGTTCAGAACCACATTAAAAGATGAAATGAGGGGATCCCTTGTTGGCTCAGTGGTTTAGCGCCTGCCTTTGGCCCATGCATGATCCTGGAGTCCCAGGATCAAGTCCCACATCAGGCTCCCTATATGGAGCCTGCTTCTCCCTTTGCCTGTGTCTCTGCCTCTCTCTCTCTATCTATCTCTCTATGTGTGTCTCTCATGAATAAATAAATAAAATCTTTTTTTAAAAAGATAAAAATGATACTAAGGAATATTGATGTGTTAATGACAGGCACCTGTTTGCTGAATCATATTAATTTTTAACAAAATATGCAATATTTAAGGGATTAATAATTTAAGGCAATTTTACATAGGGTGTAGTTAATAATTTTTAGTAATTGATTTATTTATGAGAGAATTTCAAGGATTGGCAGTTGCAAACAGATGAATTTTTGACCAAGCCCCACCTCCTTTGCTGTCTTGCACCATTAATTCACACAATAAAATCAATTGCCTTTTTTGCTATTTCTGTTCATGGCATCTCTCACATTTTAGGAACACCTGCAAGTAGAGACCCTGACCAGTAGAAACACTGCCAGCTTTTTAATTTCTTTTTCCTGGGTGTTGAATAGTGAATAGCCCTGGAAGACAGAGGCTGTGTTTCCTTCCACAGCTGAAGGTAGAATTGTTTGCTGTTGAGTTTAGTAAAGATACTAAACTCATTGTAGTTTAGTATCAGTTCAGTATAAAAGCCTGAGTTTCATAATCTTGAAGTCTCCCATCTGGGACACAAACCCACTGTGTGTACTGCATCCACCTCAACTCACCTGTGTGATGTGCTGAGAATGTGGGTTGTGAAATGTGGAGAGGAAGAGACAGCAAGCAGGGGAAGGGGGAGAGGGAGAGACTCTCCAAGCAGACTCCCATGGAGCATGGACCCCAGTGTGGCTAGGGCTCAATCTCACAACCCATGAGATGAAGGCCTGAGTGAAAACCAAATTGTATGCTTAACTGACTGAGCTACCCAGTGCCCTCCTTCACCATTCTTGACATCATTCTGTTTAGAAATCAATCCCATGATTATCATAAAGCCTAGAGGAGAGCAACATCTGTGGCTTCTGTATGTTTCCTCTAATTCAGTTTTCTGTATACGTAAAACTCCAACTAGCATGAAAATTACCTATTTTTATGACTGTTACATTATAAAGAAATTTAATTAGTAATGGTGGAGGATTAATAAAGTTAATAATTCCTACAATTAAAGAAGACCTGGCAAATTTAAATTGAGATGTTGATATTACCTAATTGATGTATTCCTTTTTATATTTTGAATGCAAGAGTTTTTCAAATAAATCATCTTAATCTATTGTAATGATTTTCAAAGAATCTTCTCCATTTGCTAGATTACCTTGGTACTATAAGTATAGTATTACAAGTATACATAACAGTATACCTATAATACTGTCGGGTACAGATTTTCAAAGTGGAAATGTAAGCAGACTATAGGGAGCAAATTAATCTCCACTTATATATCATTTATCATTATTATCACTAAAATAGAAGATACATTGGGGGTAGAAATATTTTGCTCCTTTTCATATTCCAAAAGCCTTCAAAGTTTCTTCTAATTGGATTCATACAGGAAGATACTGAAGGAAAAGGAAAACTGTGCAATGCAGTATAAGGGTAAATAGAGGAGAATGTTGGAGAACCCCATTCCACTCCTGAATTGGGAATAATGGTGGATGAAAATTAATCCAGTGAATGAGTTACTGATTTTTTTTCCTCTTTCAAGAAAAAGCATTTGAAAATATAATGAATACTGATGCCATAGGACTTACTCTTAGCAGTGGTGGACATATCACATTAAACTAGTAAAACAAATGTTTATCTCTGATACAATGGTTACTTGGAGAGATTGTTACGTGTTAGATGATCCCGTCTGACCCTGTGGCCAGTAGCCTGAGACAGATGGTCAGATACTGCTACACCTTCAATGTGAACATATGATAGACAATACTATGTCCTCTATTGTTTCCAATTCCCTTTGTTATTTTTATTTATATCTCTTTCTATCCTCTTGCACTCCTGTGTTTTACTAATGCTCTCAATGCTGACTGTTCTTGCTCACCAGGTTGAATTACACTGTAATAGTAGTGAACCAGGATGATTTTCTGTGGAATGTCTCTCTAAAGGTCAAATATAAGAAATTAATGGCACAGTTGGGCCTAAAATCCACATATTTCTGTCTTTACAAGTCTATATGTTTACCAGATTAGGGTATTTTAACATAATCTTAATATTTAAAACAATATAATTTGAAAGACTATCATCATTAATTTATTTATTCTTTCATGAATTTATTGAAAAAAACTGAAATGGGCCTGAAGACGAAGAAATACATAATATAGAAAAATGTGACTGCTCTCAGGGCAGTCTGTTTCAGACTTAAGCATAAAACAAATGCAAATATGATATGTGAAAGTTAAACAGGGCATTTCTATCAGATCCTTTAAATCCATGTTTAAAGTATGACTTTCACCTGAAAGCAAGTAGAGGGGAAAAAAATGTAAGCAGATGTTTATTTTTAAAAATTTTTCACGGCTATGTCAAAAATGGATATTCTTCATATAGCTCATATAGCAATTCATTTGAAAATTGACAGGATTTTAAACTTAGCTAGGAACAGTAGTTATAAACAGATTTCAGACATTTAGAAGTAGAATAAATTTAATTTTTTTAAATTTATTTATTTCTTCATGAGAGATACAGACTGAGAGAGAGGCAGAGACATAGAGGGAGAAGCAGGCTCCTCGCAGGGAGCCCAATGCAGGACTCAATCCTGGATCCCAGGATCACGACTTGAGCCAAGGGCAGATGCTCAACCACTAAGCCACCCAGGTGAAAATAAATTTAGTTTTAAAAAATCAGATGGTAGATTCATTAGAGAGTTGGAGATGTTAGGAATGACTTAATTCGAAACATTATTATTAGAAACTGGTGTGACTAAAGTGTCATCTCTAAAGTTTAAGAGACAAAGTGAATTTTTTTAGGGGTGGGGGGAATGACAGATTTTGTTTATATTGGTAGTATAGTGCCTGAGAGGTGTCAAATGTGTATATAAAACAAGAATTTCAAAATATGGATGTTTATCTCAGTAGGCATTAGAGATGTGTAATTTGAATTTTAGTTTATCAGTTAATTGATGAATCCATGGGGATGTTAACTCATAGCCTATACATGAAGTATGGATTATTGTATAGCAATTTACCTCAAAGTTTAGTGGCTTAAAACGTTTACTATTTCACAATTTTTATGAATTAAGAATGTGAAATGGCTTAGCTTATGCGTTTGGTTCTGGATCTCTCACAAGAATACATTTATCTCAAGTCTCAACCGGGAAGGATTATCTTCCTGACTCAGACATGTGGGTATTGGCAGGATTCAATTCTCATACAGTATTGAACAAAATCCTCTGTTCTTCATGAGATATTGATGAAAGTGTCTCTCAGTTCTAGTTTTTTTTTAATTGTATTATTATTTTTTTAATTTTATTTTTTATTTATTTATTAATGATAGAGAGAGAGAGAGATGCAGAGACATAGGCAGAAGGAGAAGCAGGCTCAATGCTGGGAGCCCCACACGCGACTCAATCCTGGGACTCGATCCCGAGACTCCAGGATCATGCCCTGGGCCAAAGGCAGGTGCTGAGCCGCTGAGCCACCCAGGGATCCCCAGTTTGTTTGTTTTCTTGGATTTTATTTATGTGTTTCAGAGTGAGAGAGAGGAAGAGCACAGCCAGGGGTGAGGAGGGACAAAGGAAGAGGAAGCAGCAGACTCCCACTGAGCAAGGAACCCAACATAGGGCTTGATCCCAGTACCTGGAGATCATGACCTGAGCCAAAGGCAGACATTGAACTGACTGAGCCACCCATGTACCCCAAATATCTCTTAGTTTTGACACATTTTCGTCTACATGCCATGTCTCGCAATGTGGAAGCTTGCTTCCGTAGAGTGGTCAAATTAGATAGCAAGAGAGAAGGAAAGAATGCAAGCAACATGAGAATAACTGTTACCTATAAACTCATACTAGAAGTGATAGCCCATCAACTTATATATTCTATTCATTAAAACCAAGTCACTAGGTCCAGCCCACACATAATAAAAGGAGCTTATACAATATTATGAATAGTAAGAGGTGTGGTCATTGTGAGTGATGTAAGAAGTTGCCTGCCACAGTCCCAAGAAGTGAAAAGGAGCAAAAGGAGGAGACTGATGGCAGATTTGAGAAACATATTTAATGTTATAATTTTAAAATTAATTGGTACAAAGCTAAAATAAAATTTGAGGAATATGTTGGCATTATTTAATTTCATATTTTAAGTTATTCCAGATATAACAAAATTGCTGTTTTCACCCTAACTTAAAGATTCCATGTCCTTTATTCATACTTTGTTTTACTGATTAATGTTCAGCAAACATCTGTTTATTAACATATTTATGAAAAATGCTACAACTTATTTCCATTCAATTTATATCCAAAATGGGAAATACCTCTTTATGACTAAAAACAAAAGTTTTATTTCTTTTTTTTTTTTTTTATAAATTTTTATTTATTTATGATAGTCACACAGAGAGAGAGATCGAGGCAGAGACACAGGCAGAGGGAGAAGCAGGCTCCATGCACCGGGAGCCCGACGTGGGATCCGATCCCGGGTCTCCAGGATCACGCCCTGGGCCAAAGGCAGGCGCCAAACCGCTGCGCCACCCAGGGATCCCAAAAGTTTTATTTCTGATGACTACTATTAAACCACTTGTTTTCTATCCTCTTCTCTAGCTGAATATTTTGACTACAATTTGATTTTTTTGAGTTATTAGTATATAGAATTGTAAATATTATATTCTGAAGGCTCTTTCTTAATATTCTATTACACTTTTATTCCAACCCAAACTTGTACAGTTCATAGTGATTAATTAAATCCAATGAGATAGGAGGAGGGGCAAGATAGCGGAAGAGTAGGGTCCCCAAGTCACCTGTCCCACCAAATTACCTAGATAACCTTCAAATCATCCTGAAAAATCTAGGAGTTCAGTCTGAGATTTAAAGAGAGAACAGCTGGAACACTACAGTGAGAAGAGTTCACGCTTCTATCAAGGTAGGAAGATGGGAAAATAAATAAATAAAAGGCCTCCAAGGGGGAGGGGCCCCGCGAGGAGCCGGGCTGAGGCCGGGGCGAGTGTCCCCAGGACAGGAGAGCCCCGTCCCGGAGGAGCAGGAGCTGCACCGACCTTCCCGGGCGGAAAGGGGCTCGCGGGGAGGTGGAGCAGGACCCAGGAGGGCGGGGATGCCCTCGGGCTCCCGGGGACACTAACAGACACCTGCGCCCCGGGAGAGCCCCACACCCCGCGGCCGAGCTCCCTAAGGGCTGCAGCGTGCACGGCGGGACCCGGAGCAGCTCGGAGGGGCTCGGGGCGGCTCCGCGGAGGGGGCTGCGGGGCGGGAGCAGCTGGGGGGGCTCGGGGGCGGCTCCGCGGAGGGGGCTGCGGGGCGAGAGCAGCTGGGGGGGCTCGGGGGCGGCTCCGCGGAGGGGGCTGCGGGGCGAGAGCAGCTGGGGGGGCTCGGGGGCGGCTCCGCGGAGGGGGCTGCGGGGCGAGAGCAGCTGGGGGGGCTCGGGGGCGGCTCCGCGGAGGGGGCTGCGGGGCGGGAGCGGCTGGGGGGGCTCGGGGGCGGCTCCGCGGAGGGGGCTGCGCGGCCTGGGAGCGCGAATCCAACATCGCAGGCTCCGGAGCACAGGGCGCCGGGACACAGCCCAGGATCCGGCCTCCCCCGGGACAGGCAAAGGCCGGGAGGGCCCAGGACAGCAAGGACGCTCCTGCCCCAGCTGAGCACATCAGCGGCCCCGCCCCGGAGCCTCCAGGCCCTGCAGACGGAGAGCTCCGGAGCTACTGCGGGAGCTGACTCCAGGGCTCCGGAGCTGGCCCCACCACTGGGGTTGTTCCTCCTGAGGCCTCACGGGGTAAACAACCCCCACTGAGCCCTGCACCAGGCAGGGGCAGAGCAGCTCCCCCAAGTGCTCACACTTGGAAATCAGCACAGCAGGCCCCTCCCCCAGAAGACCAGCTAGACGGACTGACAACTTCCAGAGGAAGCCAAGGGACTTAAAGTACACAGAATCAGAAGATACTCACCCGTGGTTCTTTTGTTTTGTTTTGTTTTGTTTTGTTTTGTTTTGTTTTGTTTTTTGATTTGTTTCCTTCCCCCACCCCCTTTTTTTCTCCTTTCTTTTTCTTTCTCTTTTTCTTCTTTTTTTTTTCGTTTTTTTTCTTCCCTTTTTTTTCTCTTTCTCTTTTCTTTCCTTCTTTCTCTCCTCTCTTTTTCTCTTTTTCCCAATACAACTTGCTTTTGGCCACTCTGCACTGAGCAAGATGAATAGAAGGAAAACCTCACCTCAAAAGAAAGAATCAGAAACAGTCCTCTCTCCCACAGAGTTACAAAATCTGGATTACAATTCAATGTCAGAAAGCCAATTCAGAAGCACTATTATACAGCTACTGGTGGCTCTAGAAAAAAGTATAAAGGACTCAAGAGACTTCATGACTGCAGAATTTAGAGCTAATCAGGCAGAAATTAAAAATCAATTGAATGAGATGCAATCCAAACTAGAAGTCCTAACGACGAGGGTTAACGAGGTGGAAGAACGAGTGAGTGACATAGAAGACAAGTTGATAGCAAAGAGGGAAAATGAGGAAAAAAGAGACAAACAATTAAAAGACCATGAAGATAGATTAAGGGAAATAAACGACAGCCTGAGGAAGAAAAACCTACGTTTAATTGGGGTTCCCGAGGGCGCCGAAAGGGACAGAGGGCCAGAATATGTATTTGAACAAATTCTAGCTGAAAACTTTCCTAATCTGGGAAGGGAAACAGGCATTCAGATCCAGGAAATAGAGAGATCCCCCCCTAAAATCAATAAAAACCGTTCAACACCTCGACATTTAATTGTGAAGCTTGCAAATTCCAAAGATAAGGAGAAGATCCTTAAAGCAGCAAGAGACAAGAAATCCCTGACTTTTATGGGGAGGAGTATTAGGGTAACAGCAGACCTCTCCACAGAGACCTGGCAGGCCAGAAAGGGCTGGCAGGATATATTCAGGGTCCTAAATGAGAAGAACATGCAACCAAGAATACTTTATCCAGCAAGGCTCTCATTCAAAATGGAAGGAGAGATAAAGAGCTTCCAAGACAGGCAGCAACTAAAAGAATATGTAACCTCCAAACCAGCTCTGCAAGAAATTTTAAGGAGGACTCTTAAAATTCCCCTTTAAGAAGAAGTTCAGTGGAACAATCCACAAAAACAAAGACTGAATAGATATCATGATGACACTAAACTCATATCTCTCAATAGTAACTCTGAATGTGAACGGGCTTAATGACCCCATCAAAAGGCGCAGGGTTTCAGACTGGATAAAAAAGCAGGACCCATCTATTTGCTGTCTACAAGAGACTCATTTTAGACAGAAGGACACCTACAGCCTGAAAATAAAAGGTTGGAGAACCATTTACCATTCGAATGGTCCTCAAAAGAAAGCAGGGGTAGCCATCCTTATATCAGACAAACTAAAATTTACCCCAAAGACTGTAGTGAGAGATGAAGAGGACACTATATCATACTTAAAGGATCTATTCAACAAGAGGACTTAACAATCCTCAATATATATGCTCCGAATGTGGGAGCTGCCAAATATATAAATCAATTATTAACCAAAGTGAAGAAATACTTAGATAATAATAGACTTATACTTGGTGACTTCAATCTAGCTCTTTCTATACTCAATAGGTCTTCTAAGCACAACATCTCCAAAGAAACGAGAGCTTTAAATGATACACTGGACCAGATGGATTTCACAGATATCTACAGAACTTTACATCCAAACTCAACTGAATACACATTCTTCTCAAGTGCACATGGAACTTTCTCCAGAATAGACCACATAGTGGGTCACAAATCGGGTCTGAACCGATACCAAAAGATTGGGATTGTCCCCTGCATATTCTCGGACCATAATGCCTTGAAATTAGAACTAAATCACAACAAGAAGTTTGGAAGGACCTCAAACACGTGGAGGTTAAGGACCATCCTGCTAAAAGATAAAAGGGTCAACCAGGAAATTAAGGAAGAATTAAAAAGATTCATGGAAACTAATGAGAATGAAGATACAACAATTCAAAATCTTTGGGATGCAGCAAAAGCAGTCCTAAGGGGGAAATACATCACAATACAAGCATCCATTGAAAAACTGGAAAGAACTCAAATACAAAAGCTAACCTTACACATAGAAGAGCTAGAGAAAAAACAGCAAATAGATCCTACCCCCAAGAGAAGAAGGGAGTTAATAAAGATTCGAGCAGAACTCAACGAAATCGAGACCAGAAGAACTGTGGAACAGATCAACAGAACCAGGAGTTGGTTCTTTGAAAGAATTAATAAGATAGATAAACCATTAGCCAGCCTTATTAAAAAGAAGAGAGAGAAGACTCAAATTAATAAAATCATGAATGAGAAAGGAGAGATCACTACCTACACCAAGGAAATACAAATGATTTTAAAAACATATTATGAACAGCTATACGCCAATAAATTAGGCAATCTAGAAGAAATGGACGGATTCCTGGAAAGCCACAAACTACCAAAACTGGAACAGGAAGAAATAGAAAATCTGAACAGGCCAATAACCAGGGAGGAAATTGAAGCAGTCATCAAAAACCTCCCAAGACACAAGAGTCCAGGGCCAGATGGCTTCCCAGGGGAATTTTATCAAACTTTTAAAGAAGAAACCGTACCTATTCTCCTAAAGTTGTTTGGAAAGATAGAAAGAGATGGAGTACTTCCAAATTCGTTCTATGAAGCCAGCATCACCTTAATTCCAAAGCCAGACAAAGACCCCACCAAAAAGGAGAATTACAGACCAATATCCCTGATGAACATGGATGCAAAAATTCTCAACAAGATACTGGCCAATAGGATCCAACAGTACATTAAGAAAATTATTCACCATGACCAAGTAGGATTTATCCCTGGGACACAAGGCTGGTTCAACACCCGTAAAACAATCAATGTGATTCATCATATCAGCAAGAGAAAAACCAAGAACCATATGATCCTCTCATTGGATGCAGAGAAAGCATTTGACAAAATACAGCATCCATTCCTGATCAAAACTCTTCAGAGTGTAGGGATAGAGGGAACATTCCTCGACATCTTAAAAGCCATCTATGAAAGCCCACAGCAAATATCATTCTCAATGGGGAAGCACTGGGAGCCTTTCCCCTAAGATCAGGAACAAGACAGGATGTCCACTCTCACCACTGCTGTTCAACATAGTACTGGAAGTCCTAGCCTCAGCAATCAGACAACAAAAAGACATTAAAGGCATTCAAATTGGCAAAGAAGAAGTCAAACTCTCCCTCTTCGCCGATGACATGATACTCTACATAGAAAACCCAAAAGTCTCCACCCCAAGATTGCTAGAACTCATACAGCAATTCGGTAGCGTGGCAGGATACAAAGTCAATGCCCAGAAGTCAGTGGCATTTCTATACACTAACAATGAGACTGAAGAAAGAGAAATTAAGGAGTCAATCCCATTTACAATTGCACCCAAAAGCATAAGATACCTAGGAATAAACCTAACCAAAGATTTAAAGGATCTATACCCTCAAAACTATAGAACACTTCTGAAAGAAATTGAGGAAGACACAAAGAGATGGAAAAATATTCCATGCTCATGGATTGGCAGAATTAATATTGTGAAAATGTCAATGTTACCCAGGGCAATATACACGTTTAATGCAATCCCTATCAAAATACCATGGACTTTCTTCAGAGAGTTAGAACAAATTATTTTAAGATTTGTGTGGAATCAGAAAAGACCCCGAATAGCCAGGGGAATTTTAAAAAAGAAAACCATATCTGGGGGCATCACAATGCCAGATTTCAGGTTGTACTACAAAGCTGTGGTCATCAAGACAGTGTGGTACTGGCACAAAAACAGACACATAGATCAGTGGAACAGAATAGAGAATCCAGAAGTGGACCCTGAACTTTATGGGCAACTAATATTCGATAAAGGAGGAAAGACTATCCATTGGAAGAAAGACAGTCTCTTCAATAAATGGTGCTGGGAAAATTGGACATCCACATGCAGAAGAATGAAACTAGACCACTCTCTTTCACCATACACAAAGATAAACTCAAAATGGATGAAAGATCTAAATGTGAGACAAGATTCCATCAAAATCCTAGAGAAGAACACAGGCAACACCCTTTTTGAACTCGGCCATAGTAACTTCTTGCAAGATACATCCACGAAGGCAAAAGAAACAAAAGCAAAAATGAACTATTGGGACTTCATCAAGATAAGAAGCTTTGGCACAGCAAAGGATACAGTCAACAAAACTCAAAGACAACCTACAGAATGGGAGAAGATATTTGCAAATGACATATCAGATAAAGGGCTAGTTTCCAAGATCTATAAAGAACTTATTAAACTCAACACCAAAGAAACAAACAATCCAATCATGAAATGGGCAAAAGACATGAACAGAAATCTCACAGAGGAAGACATAGACATGGCCAACATGCATATGAGAAAATGCTCTGCATCACTTGCCATCAGGGAAATACAAATCAAAACTACAATGAGATACCACCTCACACCAGTGAGAATGGGGCAAATTAACAAGGCAGGAAACAACAAATGTTGGAGAGGATGCGGAGAAAAGGGAACCCTCTTACACTGTTGGTGGGAATGTGAACTGGTGCAGCCACTCTGGAAAACTGTGTGGAGGTTCCTCAAACAGTTAAAAATATACCTGCCCTATGACCCAGCAATTGCACTGTTGGGGATTTACCCCAAAGATACAAATGCAATGAAACGCCGGGACACCTGCACCCCGATGTTTATAGCAGCAATGGCCACGATAGCCAAACTGTGGAAGGAGCCTCGGTGTCCAACGAAAGATGAATGGATAAAGAAGATGTGGTTTATGTATACAATGGAATATTACTCAGCCATTAGAAATGACAAATACCCACCATTTGCTTCAACGTGGATGGAACTGGAGGGTATTATGCTGAGTGAAGTAAGTCAATCGGAGAAGGACAAACATTATATGTTCTCATTCATTTGGGGAATATAAATAATAGTGAAAGGGAATATAAGGGAAGGGAGAAGAAATGTGTGGGAAATATCAGAAAGGGAGACAGAACGTAAAGACTGCTAACTCTGGGAAACGAACTAGGGGTGGTAGAAGGGGAGGAGGGCGGGGGGTGGGAGTGAATGGGTGACGGGCACTGGGTGTTATTCTGTATGTTAGTAAATTGAACACCAATAAAAAATAAATTAAAAAAAATAATAAAAAAAACAAACAAAAAAAAGAAGATGTGGTTTATGTATACAATGGAATATTATCAGCCATTAGAAACGACAAATACCCACCATTTGCTTCAACGTGGATGGAACTTGAGTGTATTATGCTGAGTGAAATAAGTCAATCAGAGAAGGACAAACATTATATGTTCTCATTCATTTGGGGAATATATATAATAGTGAAAGGGAATAGAAGGGAAGGGAGAAGAAATGGGTAGGAAATATCAGAAAGGGATACAGAACATGAAGACTCTTAACTCTGGGAAACGAACCAAGGGTGGTGGAAGGGAAGGGGGGTGGGAGGTGGGCGTGAATGGGTGATGGGCACTGAGGGGGGGACTTGAGGATGAGCACTGGGTGTTATTTTGTATGTTGGCAAATTGAACACCAATAAAAAATAAATTTATTATTAAAAAAATAAATCCATTGAGATATAAATCACAAGGCATTGCCAGGTGACTGACATCATGTTAAGAAATCTACAAGGGAACCATAGACTAAGAATACAGATTGAACAGGAAAAAATAAAACCTAACAGCAAGAAGTATGTCTAATTATATAAGATAATTTATGTGATTCACTCAGTTTTATGATTCATTCCTTGTTCATGATTTTGTGGCCTGAAAGCAGTAGCATTCTGCTATAATATCATGAAAGCACAGTAAAAATTGCCTAGCACAACATTAACAAATATTAATAAATATATTCTTAAGTACTTTTAAAAACAATTTAGTTTAATAGCTGTTTGATTTCTCAGTATTAATGTGATCATATTTTGAAATTTTCATGATTTTCTTTTCAGATGCTCCATTGTTATAGAAAGACCACAGATTTTTGTTTGTTGGTTTTGGTATCCTGCAACTTTATTGAATTCATTTTTTAATACTAATAGTTGTTTTGTGGTATCTTTGGGGTTTTCTACATATAAAATCATGTCATATGTAAACAGAGATAAGGTTAGTTCTTCCTTTCCAATTTCTATGCATTTTTTTTTTCTTGCCTACTATTTTAGCTAGGACATATATTACTGTGCTGAATAGAAGTGGTAAGAGTGTGTATCCATGAGTAGCTCTGGATCTCAGAGGAAAGAATTTCGGTTTTTTTTTTAAGATTTTATTTATTTATTTATTCCTGAGAGACACAAAGAGAGAGAGAGGCAGAGACACAGGCAGAGGAAGAAGCAGGCTCCAAGCAGGGAGCCTGATGCAGGACTGAATCTCAGGATTCCAGGATCATGCCCTGGGCTGAAGGTGGCGCTAAACCGCTGAGCCATCCAGGCTGCCCAGATTTCAGTTTTTTTATGGCAGAATATGCTGTTAGCTGTGGGCTTGTCATATGTAGAGGTTAATTTTTATTTATTATGCAGAGGTAAAGCTCTTCATATAATTTGCTGACAATTTTTTATCATGAAAGGATGTTGAATTTTCTCAAATGTGCTTTTCAGCATCCGATCCTGTGATTTTTATTCTGTTCATGTAGTGTATTGTATTAATTTATTTGCATATATCAAACCATACTTCCTTCCCAGGAGTAAGGCCCACTTGGTCATGGTATAAACCTTTCTCATATACTGTTGAATACGATTTGCAAATATTTTATTAAAGGATTTTTGCATCTCTGTTCATTAGTGGTATTGGCCTATGGTTTTCTTTTCTTGTACTGTCTTTCTTTGTCTAGCTTTGGTTTCAAGGGAATGCTGGCATCATAAAATTAGTGTGGGAGTAGTCGTCATCTTCAATTTTTGACATAGTTTGAGAAGTATTGTTATTATTTCTTTAAGTGTTTGGTAGAAATCACCAGTGAAGCCTTTGAGAACTGTGAGGTGAATGGTGTGAGGGCCTACTCCCTCTTTGCCTTCCTGCAGGAGACTCTGCCTGCCTCCAGTGATGATGCCACTGCACTCATGACCATTCCCAAGTTCATCACCTGATGCAACTATATCACCTGGAACTTGAGGAAGTTTCTAGAGGGCCCAGATGGTTTGCTCATGTGTAGGTATATCCACTGCTTTCCAATAATTGCCTTTGAGCCTGACATTGATGCCCTGCTGTCCTAGGGGCCCAGGTCTGCCTAGGGCATCCCTACCATCCCTGATGCTTGACTGTCACAGAGCTACCCTCTGTGAATTTCATCCATTATGGTGTTTCCTTGAAATCTGAATGGAGGAACACCTGATGTCCAGGAAATTCCCCTGATATGGGCACTTCTTGTCCATTCCAGCTCCCTCATTCACAAACCAAGACACCTCTAATAAAGGCTAACTAATAAAGTGCTTGAGGTCAGTAGAAAACAAACAAACAAAAAACAAAAAACCATACAGAAAAAACACAAAAACACCTAAAGAATAAACTACTCAGAAGTAAGTTTAACCAAAGAGTAAAAAAGGAGATGAAAATCCTGTAAATTTAAAACTGCAAAGTACTGATGAAAAAAAAAGACACAATAAATGGAAAGTCATCTTATATTTATGGATTGGCAGATGTAACGTTGTTATAATGTCCATATTACCCAAGGGGAATCCAAAGAACAATAAGGAGGTCGAAAGACCAAGGACCTACATTCACAATGCAGACACTTTCCCATTCCTGACAAAAGCATAGGCAACAAAAACAAAATTAGACAAGCAAAGCTATATAAAACTAAAAATCTTCTGCACCACAAAGGTAATGATCAATAGAAAGAAATGGAAAACAATCTAATGGGATAGGAAACAATATTTACAAGCCATACATCTGACAGGGTGTTACTATTCAAAATTTATAAGTAACTTAGACAACTCAATATTAAATAAACAAATGAACAAAATAAAGGCCTAACTGAAAATTAGGCAAAGATCTAAACAGATATTTCACCTAAAAATCAAACAAGTGGCCAAATGGTCAACAGTTATATGAAACGGTGCTCAACACCAAAGAAACAAACAATCCAATCATGAAATGGGCAACAGACATGAACAGAAATCTCACAGAGGAAGACATAGACATGGCCAACACACACATGAGGAAATGTTCCGCATCACTTGCCATCAGGGAAATACAAATCAAAACCACAATGAGATACCACCTCACACCAGTGAGAATGGGGAAAATTATCAAGGCAGGAAACCACAAATGTTGGAGAGGATGCGGAGAAAAGGGAACCTTCTTACACTGTTGGTGGGAATGTGAAATGGTGCAGCCACTCTGGAAAACTGTGTGGAGGTTCCTCAAAGAGTTAAAAATAGACCTGCCCTATGACCCAGCCATTGCACTGTTGGGGATTTACCTCAAACATACAGATGCAATGAAACGCCGGGACACCTGCACCCTGATGTTTCTAGCAGCAATGTCCACAATAGGCAAACTGTGGAAGGAGCCTCGGTGTCCAACGAAAGATGAATGGATAAAGAAGATGTGGTTTATGTATACAATGGAATATTACTCAGCCATTAGAAATGACAAATACCCACCATTTGCTTCAACGTGGATGGAACTGGAGGGTATTATGCTGAGTGAAATAAGTCAATCAGAGAAGGACAAACATTATATGTTCTCATTCATTTGGGGAATATATATAATAGTGAAAGGGAATAGAAGGGAAGGGAGAAGAAATGGGTAGGAAATATCAGAAAGGGAGACAGAACATGAAGACTCCTAACTCTGGGAAATGAACTAGGGGTGGTGGAAGGGGAGGAGGGCGAGGGGTGGGGGTGCTGAGGGGGGTACTTGATGGGTGATGGGCACTGAGGGGGGCACTTGACGGGATGAGCGCTGGGTGTTATTCTGTATGTTGGCAAATTGAACACCAATACAAATAAATTTATTATTAAATATATATATATATCACTAATCATCAGGGAAATGTAAATCAAAAAACCACAATGAGACATCACCTCACATCTGTCAAGGACACTATCAGCAAAAAGACTAAATATAACAAATTGTTGGCAGCAATGTGGAGAAACTAGAACTCTTATACACTATTGGCAGGAATGTAAAATGGTGCAGCTGCTATGGAAAACAGCATGGGGTTCCTCAAACAATTAAAATAAAACTACCATATGACCCAGCAAATCCACTCCTGAGAATAATCTAAAGGAAATAAAATCAGGATTCTGAAGAGATACCTGCACCCATGTTAACTGCAGCATTATTCACAATACCAAAATTAGGAAACAACCTTAATATCCATTGATAAATAAATGGATAAAGAAAACATGGTATAGGGATGCCTGGGTGGCTTAGCAGTTTAGCGTCTTCCTTTGGCTCAGGGCATCATCCCAGAGTCCTGATATCGAGTCCCACATCAGGCTCCCTGCATGGAGCCTGCTTCTCCCTCTGCCTATGTCTCTGCCTCTCTCTCTCTCTGTGTGTGTCTCTCATGAATAAATAAATAAAATCTTTAATAAAAAAGAAGATGTATTATATATGTACAATGAAATAGTATTCAGTCTTGAAAAAGAGGAATCCTGCCATTTTGGGCAACACAGATGAATCCAGAAGACCTTATGCTAAATGAAATGAGCCAGTAGAAGAAGGAAGGGCAAAACCTGCATGATTCCACTTAAATGACTTATACCTAAGGTAGTCAGATTCATAGAAGCAGAAAGTAGAATAGTGGTTGCCAGGGGCTGGGGTTAGAGGGAAATGGAGTTGCTTTTGGATATGGATATGGGGCACCTGTGTGGCTCAGTCGGCTAAGCATCTGACTCTTGCTTTTGGCTGAAGTCAAGATCTCAGTATTGTGAAGTCAAGCCCCTTCGGCTCTGTGCTCAGTGCTGGAGTCAGTTTGACATTCTTTCTTCATTTTCTTCTGCTCCTCCCCCACTTACATGTGCTCTCTAAATAAATAAATGAAATCTTTAAAAAAAAAAATAAAGTTTCAGGGATGCCTGGGTGGCTCAGTGGTAGAGCATCTGCCTTTGGCCCAAGGCATGATCCTAAAGTCCCGGGATCAAGTCCCACATCGGGCTTCCTGCATGGAGCCTGCTTTTCTCTCTGCCTATGTCTCTGCCTCTCTTTCTCCCTCTCTCTCTCTGTGTCTCTCATGAATAAATAAATAAAATCTTTAATTTTTTTTAAAAGTTCCAGTTATGTAAATGGATAAGTTCTGAAAATCTGCTGAGAAACCTAGCACCTGTATACAGCTAACAATATTGCATTGTGCACTTAAACATTTTGTTAAAAGGGTAGATCTCACAGTGTTTTTAGTACACATACACACACACACACACACACACAAGGAGTATAAGAAAACATTGGGCAGTAATGGATATATTTATAACCCTTATTACAATGATTGTATCAAGGATGCATGCATGTGCCCAAGCTCATTAAAATGTATACATTAAATACATAGTCTTTGGTATATCAACTATATTACAATAAAACTTTTTTTAAAATAATGACCTCTTAGCAAAGTTTTGATGCTATATAGAGAAATTTATAAATTTAGAATATTATTCTAAAGTCACATAGCTCTAAATTCATACAGCTCTAAAGACAATTTAAAGACAATCAATACTCATTTAGTACCTAAATAAGCTTAAAATTTCATTTATTATTTTTTAAAGATCTCTATCTTATTATATATATTAGGTACATAATAAACATGAAATAACTCCATATTTTAGGAAATGAATCTTTTTCAAAGCTATGTTCAAATGCATACTTCCTAAAAATTAAACTTTAAAGAGCATAAGATATAAAGTGATTAGTTCCATATAGATTGCAAATGAAAAACTGGTTATAATGATATTGATGTTTTAAAGATTAATATCATATTTTACCCATTATCTATTATATTTCAATATATGAGGCTTATCAAATATTATATAATAAAAACACATGGCAAGATAGCTTTTATGAGAAACACAAACTAAACGTGATGAAAAATAATAAAAATTTATGCTAAAAAAGAACCAATAAGCCTATAGAGTAGCATAATCCAAATTTTAAAAATATCTAGACACAGTATGGGATCTTTTTTATCTAATTCATTAAAAATGCATTTGATAACTATATTGCAATTAGTCTAATCCATGGAAATATGAAAAGGATAGAAAAATAGGCTAATGGAGCATGCTTTCAATAAAGTAGCTATTGGGAGACAATTTTATATTAAGTTCCATTTCATTTTGGTTATTTTAAAACCATCAAAATAATTTCAAGTATAAGGGAAGTTATATATACATCAACTCAGAGAAAAGTGGCTCAGTATGGTTATTGCTATAAAATGATTATTCTTTAGAATAATTAATCTAAGATTTGGTACTTAAATCATTTTACTACTATTGTATTTTAAGGGTAATATGCATTATGAAGAGCATTTAGTTATATAATATGTAGCTACTCTTGGTTGCTTGAAAACAGTAAGAAAACATTAAATTGGTCTTTAATAAACACTAGATCTAAGTTTGATTTTGAAAGAATTAAATCAATTATATGCAAAAATATTTGTGAAAGGCTAACAGAATGGTTTTACTTATGAATAAAAAATACTGGAACAGTTTGAAACATTCTTTAGCCCTTCAGCACCCCACCCAAATACTTCAGGCCTTGTCACTTGATTATGCCTGCCAACATCAAGATCTCTTTGCCTAGAAGCATTCTCCAAAGCCTTAAGGGCTCTGCCCACAGGCATTGCAGACTGGTAGCAGTTATAAGAAATTAACAACTTCAAGAGACTTTCTCAATTAATATCTGATAGGAGGTTTTATGTACACACACAAATTCTCTTAAGATAATTTTGAGGCATGTGTTTTATACAATTTTCCGGAATTTCCCCCTTGAAATTAAGTTACAGATACTCATGATATAACAGGATGGATAATGTGCCTATTGTTAACTGTAGTTCCTCTCCTTAATAACTGCTCCACTGCCATACTGATGTTCCCTGCACCTCCCACATAAACTATTTTCACTCATTATCTTTGCTCTGGATCTGGTTCTGAGTGAAGCCAAATCCAGATGAAAATATGCTTGTCTTTAGTCACATAGCTTTCAATAATTAAGCGTCTATGGGCTGTATACAAATGTATTATGACAAAAAGGAAAGTTTGATGAGTGGGACTAGTGCATGTCATATAACTATATAGAATAGCATTGACACACAAAAAAATAGAAGCCATCAGATAAAAACATCTTCGTTTCCCATGAACAATGTGTTATTCTTCACTCTGTTTAACTTGAATCTTCACTTATGCTATAGAACCTATTTTCCCTTCTCATCTCTAGCACCTTAGGTCCACTTTATTTCATTGTGTTCTCTCTGATTTATTTCTATGGCATCAGTTATCACTTACAGGCTTTCAGGTGTCTATCTCCGGTGCCTAGATCTTGTCCAATATTCAGATTCATAAAGTAAATTCCTAACTGGGCATGTCCAATGAGATACTCCCCAGGCACCTCAAATTCAAAATATCCAATACTCCAATCATTACTCAGAATTCGCACAACTGGCCCTGTTTCTTCTGCGTATAACATCAAGTTTTCCAAACAAGAAACTTAAACTTTATTATTGGTCAATATTCAACTTCCGTATTCAACTAATTTAAAAGTATGTAACTCTATATCATAAACATTGCTATGTGCACAATTTCTACCTTACCACATTTTGCTGAGTGTAAACTGTCATCACCAGTCTATAGGCTATCACCTGAAGGTTGTTGCCTGCCTAAAATTCACTTTCCCATTTCTCCATCTCAGGCTAATTTATTTTCATATTTCAAATTCTAAATTATACATATATTTACTCATCTGTTCAACAAAACCACTTCGAGTGCCAACATGGTGTCAAGATTTATTGTAGATACTAAGAATAAGTACATCAGTGAATAATACAGATGGAGTTCATGCACTACTGGGTCTCCAAAGCACAGGAGGAAGCAAGTGACATCAGATGTTATGGAAGAAAATAAATTAGGGTAAGGTGAATAAAACATCATGGTTATATAGAGTGGCCGGGGAAACCATTCCGATGAAATGTGTATCTGAGCGGAGACGTGCATGAACTAAGAGTGTGAACTATACAGTTATTTAGGGGGAGCAGTTTCCAAGATGATAGAACAGCCAGGATAAGGATGCCCTTAGGTAAAAGTAGGATGTAGTGGTCTAGGAAAAGCAGAGATCAGTCTATTATATCTCACTATTCTGACATTTTTGGTCTGTTTTATATGACTCTCCTCTGAGTTTTTATAACATACTGTCCCTCTATCATATAAACTGATATACTTTATGTAATCATCTGCATGGTGACTTTTTTCAACTCGTAAGCAAACACTTACAGGACAGAGTCCTTGCCTAACTTTTTCTCTGTGCCTCGTGTACAGTGTCTATAACAAAATGGCTCAATATATATTTTATCAAAAATGAAAGAATAAGCAGGCATTCATATATAAACACACAAACATATATTTGTGTCTGCATATATATAATTTTTCCTCCTCCCCAAATATTTTTTATTCTTTCTTACATGTGTTTCCAATTGAGAATTAAAAAGAACAAAAACAAAAACAAAACCCAATCACTTAGAAAATGGTTACAGGACAGTGTGAACGGACCCAAGGCATGGGTGGTTGCCAAGGCGCGGTCACTTCTTACCCTTGTCTTGTGTGTGTTCGACCAGCCCGGCCTGCCGCCTGGGTCGGGTCAGCCTACTTGGGCTCCTGGGGCTTCTTACTCTCTGAATCTGACACGGGCATGGGGCCTAGCTTCTGCGTCTGCTCCAGCTGACTGAGCGCAGCTTCAGCTGCCGAGCCCCGCTGTCTGGCTCCTCCCCTCGTCCACCAGCTCGAGCAGGTCGTCCATGAAGAGATTTCCTTTTTTCTTTTTAAAGATTTATTTATTTATTCATGAGAGACACAGAGAGAGAGAGAGGCAGAGACACAGGCAGAGTGAGAAGCAGGCTCCCCACATGGAGCATGATACAGGACTTAATACTGGATCCCGGATCACACCTGGAGTTGAAGGCAGATGCTCAACTGTTGAGCCACCCAAGCGTTCCTATGAAGATAGTTCTTAATGTATATGATACATGTTAAAATATACATTACATGCATAGAGCATAAAATGCATATAATTAAGTATATCTGTATTATATGTATGCACACACGTACTACTGGTTCTCTTTCTGGAGAACTCTGAATGATATGTATTTTGATACTGAAAGTGGTTCTGGAGAAAAGAATCTTAAGGGTGAGTTTTCTGAACTGAGTCCAAAGTTTTTGGAATTCATTCTCAAATCTGATTGGATTTTAAAGATGTTCATCACTATTTCTGGTGGTAAAGAAGGCAATGGTATCTATGTTATAATGCAGCAATAGAGATAGGCAAAATATCATTGGTGAATATTCTTTATTAAAAATAACATTTTAGGGTCACCTGGGTGGAGTAGTCGGTTTAGTGTGGGACTCTTGGTTTCAGCTGATGTCAGGGTCATGAGATCTGCAGGTGTTGAGCTCTGCCCTAAGCACAGAGTCTGCTTGTGTTTCTCTTTCTCCTTCTGCTCCTCCCACCCCCATTCTCACTCCCTCTCTATTTATAAAACAAATAAATATTCTTTAAAAATACCATTTTAATGAAGCATTCTTCAAAATCTTCTCTTTTTACATTTGGATAAATACATACAAATGTAAATGTTGACTGTCTTCATTGAACTTTTAAAGTGTTAAAGGCCTAATTCTTTTCCATAGGTAGGATGAGTATTTTCATTTAATTTTTTATATTGAAGTACAACACACATCCAGAAAAGATGAAAGACATATGTATACAGCTCTTTAAATTACCAAAAAGTAAGCATACCTATGTAAATATTGCCTAGGTTAATAATATGACAGTATCTCTAACATCTCCTTTCATGCCCATTCTGATTACTACTATTTCCCTCTTCTCCCAAGGTAATCACTATCATGACTTCTAATGCCCGTTTTGAATTATATACAAAAGGAATCATACAACTGTACCTTTCTACACTTGGATTCTTTGGTTAACATTATGTTATGGGGCATATCCTTGTTGTGTATAATTGATTTTCATTGTATTACAACATTTTGTTATATAAATATATCCCAATTTGTTTATCCATTCTACACATCGACATGTGAGTTGTATTTTGGGAGTATTCTGAGGATACTTCAAGAACATTCGTGGGGTGACTGGGTGGCTCAGTCAGTTAAGTATCCAATTCTTGATTTTGGCTCAGGTCTTGATCTCAGGGTCCTGGGATCAAGCCCCATATCAGTCTCCCTGCTCAGCAGGGGAGTCTGTTTGGGATTCTCTCCTTCCCTTTGCCTCTCCCTCAATTTGCACACCCTCTCTCTTTCAAATAAATGAATAAATCTTAAAAAAAATCATATGCCTGCCTTTTAGAACACATGCCTGATTATTTGTTAGATATATTCTCAGAGTGGAATTGCTTGCTCATAAAATAAGTATATATTTAGTATAATATATGAAAGACTTTTTTATAGAAATTATACTAATCCACAGTTTTAGGAACAGTATATGAAAATTCCATTTGCTTCACATTCTTGATAACACTTGGTATTGTTAGTTTTCTTTTGTTTTAGCTTTTAAATGTTTCCCTTAGTTTTAGCTATTCTGATTGGTGTGCACAACTCTCACACTTTGGTTTTCATTTACAATGTCTTTTTGACTAACGAGGTTGGAAACTATAGATTTGTTAGTCATTTAGATATTTATTTTGTCCCTCTTTTTCTTAATGTCTGATTTATCAATCTTTCTGATTTATCAATCTTTCCTCTATGGGTAGTGCTTTTTATGTCATATTTAAGAAACGTTTGCATCCCTCAAAGTCATTGAGATATTCAGCTATGCTATCTTCTAGTAGCTTTATTGTTTTTGCTTTTCATATTCAGGGCAATAGTCTTACTGAAACTTGTTTATGCATATGATAGAAGGTAGTAATCAACCTTCCATTTCAATTTTTCTTCTTTCTTCTTTCTTTTCCCAATATTGTTATTCATTTGACTCAGCACCACACATTTAAACAAGGATGTGTGTATGTTTTGTTTTGTTATCATCATTGAATAATCTTAATCAAATGCTTATAAAAATAAGGTTCTGGTTGACCATGTGTTTGATAGCTTCGAACAATTTGAGCAAACTAACTAGCATAATAAGATTGGCTGGTTGCTTATAATTGGGCTGGAATAAGTTGGAACAGAAAAGAATGAATTCAGGGCTTTTAAATTCTCAATTCAAGCTCAGCAAATATGACCTGAAAATTTTTATTCTGAAAGAAAATTTTATCTCCTGGAGCCACAGAGCTGAGGTTTCTGAAAACCAAATGTAAAGTTTCATCATACCAATAACTGAATTAAAATCTAATTTAAATCTCCAACCATGTGGGGTATCTTCTGTTAAAATGAGGGCATTGATTAGGAAGAAATGAGATCCTGTAAGCCAGAATAGGGACATAGACAGATTCTGATGAATCTGGGGACATCAAACCTCTAAATCCTGCTGAGTCTCCTTTGCCAGTAGAAGTAGTTCTTTCACCCTTGTCTGAATTTGTTAAGCCTCTTTTGCCTGAAGAACCTGTAATAGACTCCCCTGAGGTAGCTAGCTGCCTGGCAAGACATGCAGATTTCTTCAGGACCTACCTTCACTGCCCTTCTTTGCTTCTAGACCTACATAGAACTAGACTCATGTCCAAGCAGGTCCTAGAAAGTCAACTACAAAGATTATCCCTTGAAGAGGAGTACAAAATTCAAAATAACTGCATGATTTTTCCAATTTACACATACAGCTGTGGAACATATGTGAGAATGGATATTGAGAATGAGGTACTAGCAGGAGGAACAGGAAGTTTGATCAAGCTGAATATATTCATATGGACCTACTAAGTTGTTTTAAAGTACAAATCAAATAGTATTATCCCATTCCTTAAGCCACCCAAAGTGCTTCCACTACACTTAAAAGAAAATCTATTTTTTTGCCATTGCTTCTGTGGCTCTGTTCAGCCTCATTTTGCACCACTACCTGTCTCTGTATTCCTTACAATGCAATCCATATTAAATTTCTTGAACACATCCAGCTGTGCCCTGACTAAATTTGTATGAACTCAGGTCTCTCTACAACTACTTCCTGGTGTCCACATCTTAGCATCAAATTCGGAATAAACAAACACACATTCCATCCACTGTTTATCACTCCCTACTATTTTCTTTTCTTTGAAATAGTTATGATGATCATAATTGAAAGTACATTCATGAATCACTATCTGTATCTCTTACCGAGCCTAAGTAGCCAAATTTAAAGTACATGACAAGCTAATAAAAATGCCTGCTCAAAAAACACGTATTTAAAGAATGAACACAAGTTACACATGTAAGAATAACACATATATTCTACAAGTATTTTACAATACTTTCTTAAAATGTTCTATATTTTAAATGTTTCATAACTCTAGATATTTATAATATACTGAACAAAGTATTTTTTAAAAACTCACATTCACAAATAACATACCTAATTATCCAATCAATACAGGCAAATTCCTTGAGATGTAGAGGGTAATATATTTTAGAATAGGATGAAAGTTATTTTTTCAAATCACAACATCAATAACTGTTTTACAAACCCAGTATTGGCAACTATAACACATACTGACATGCACACAAACTTACACAGTTTGGTTATCTAAAAATACTTTCCTTAGAAGAAAATGTTGATTTCTCTATGTAAATATGTGGGTTTGAGTAGTCCCTTTTTTAGGGGTACCTGGGTGACTCAGTCTATTTAGTGTCCAATTCTTGATTTTGGCTCAGGCCGTGAACTCAGGGCTGTAAGATGGAGCATTGGGCTTCAATGTGGGTGTGGAGCCTGCTTAGGATTCTCTCTCTGCTCCTTCTCATTGCTCTCTCTCTCTCTCTCTCTAAAAAAAAAAAAAAAAAAAAAATGCCTTTTAAAAATTGTATCCACTTTGTGGCAAAGGTTCAGACATCTATCTTTCCTAGGATGCTGACAGCTCATTGAATATTTGGTAATTGCATATTAGACAGAATGATATGTAATATGAAAAATTTGGACTAAAATAGGTTTTTGAAATAATTATGTTTCTCTATTTAAGGGGCTCCTGTTTAAAACAAATGACAACCACAAAAAATAAAAACAACAGTACCAATCAAGGGTTTGTGGATAGTAAAAAGAGGAAGCAATGCCAAACAGTAACTTTCTTCAGTAAAATAAAATTAAAAAGAATCTGGCTCACCACATTTGAATGATCTGATATTGAAGAGAACCAAAGTGCAAGACTTGCATACAAACCTGGGTAAAGCCAAGGGTGTGAACCAAGGAGAGTGATTTTTATTTATGTCTGCATAAATTTACTTACTTGGTAACTAATTTATGTGAAGCTTACAAGCTTGAGAGCTATTGCTTCTCTTACTGGCTTTGATCAAGTCAATGTTGGTAGGACATTATGTGTCTAAAATTATCACTGTAAATGTCCTAAACATAGTTCTAGACTATATTAACTGGGGGCATGCAAAAGACTGGCCCACCTTGTTACATGCTTTATTGTCCAAGAGGTAGCTTGAAACAGAAGCTTAAACAGTATTCTTTTTTAAAAAATTAAAGCTTTGAAGTTCTTTCTAAAACATAGAAGCTTGTATATTTAACATTAAATTGATTACAGAGTAATCAAAGTACTATATTTTATTAAAATACTTAAAATATGTTTAAGGTTTTACTGAGGACCAAAAACTAATCTACATCTATTATCATCATATTTTCAGTTACAATTTAATTATCTTAAGCAATTGAAAATATATTCACTGTTATCACTTTGTTTCTGTTAGTTAGAAACTCCAAATCAAGGTATAAATATTGAGGTCTAGGACAACAAATAAAGTTTCCCTAGAGCCACCTGGAGCACCCATAATAGGTGGCTATGGAGTAGTCCTTTAAAAATAAAATAATGGGACGCCTGGGTGGCTAAGTGGTTGGGCATTTGCCTTCGACTCAGGGCATGATCCCTGAGTCCTGGGATCAAGTCCTGTATTGAGCTCCTTGCATGGAGCCTGCTTCTCCTATCTCTGCCTCTCTCTTTGTGTCTCTCATGAATGAGTAAATAAAATCTTAAAAAAATAAAATGATCAAATATTTTGATTGATTTACAAACTATTAAATGAATGATTTATGAACCTATTATTAAAACACTATCATATTTGGTGGGTACTCGTTACAAAGAAATTTATTTCAGATTTATTTAACTTTTAGCTTATTAACATTAGGACTAAGTAAGAGTCTATCTATCTACCTATCTATATACTTATATCTGTATCTATATATGGAGAGAAAAGATATATCTATAGTGGAATATAGACAATGTTAAAGTTTAAAAAATTAGCCCATCATAGTAATTCTGATGTATTAAAAGTACTCTGCGGTAGCACCAAGTGCAATGCAAACACTCTGTTGACTGATTGATTGATTTGGGTCCAAGTATTTTATTGTTGTTAAATAAAGGATTTCATTATCAAAATTTTGTAACAAAATTATCTGGGTATATATCAAGTCTCTGATGATCTTGAAGACCTCTGTTTCTGATGTAGACCACATTTTAGTGCCTTTCAGTTGTATCATCATTACCCATGGATGATATATTTCAACCTCTAGCGAGATGCAGTTTAGGCTCAGATTTTTCTTTTTTCTTTTCTTTTTTCTTTTTTTTTTTTTTTGCCCAAAGTAAGAACTTGAAAAAAAAAAATGAGTCACGTATGATATCGCCAATGATTAAACAATTCCTTAGGAGTAAATTCGATTTTTGTGTTACACTTGTACACAGAAACTGTTACTAAACACGTTTCTAATTTTTATTTCGAAAAATAAAACTTATTTGGAAGAATTTATAGAAAGAGTCAATACATTTACATTGTATGAGTCCATGTGGGAACTTACACCTGAGAGGAACTGAATGCAAGTAAATAAACAAACAAACAAATAAGTACATAAATATTTTTAAAAATAGAAATAAAAGGAATTGCATGTTTATGAATGTAGCACTAGAAGCCCTGAACTAAAATAGGGTGAGATAAAAAAATAATTTAAAATCTGTTTTGGCTACCAATTGTTTACACTTATACCTGAAAAATAGAAAACCTCTGGTCATTCTATTTCTGACATTTTGTATTTCTGACATTTTGTATAATGAGTTCTGACTATAATAATTTAGAAATATGACAAGATCATCCTCCTTTAAAGATGGTCTTCAAAAAGCAGTGGGAAAAAAGGAGAGTTGTTAAAAAGTATACACTTGAGCATTCAGTTGTTAAGATATACCAATTATTCCTCCTATGTAAATAATAAGATAAATTAAGATTCCTTATGCAGACCAACCAACTAAACATTGAGGAGGATGAGTATAACTAGAGCAAAATCCTGATTAACCATAAGAATTAATTCCAAGGAGAAAAACAATAACTTGCCTCCAAAAGAAAAACATATAAATTTATTTTTTCAGAAAGAAAGTAAATTATTTCTTAATAATCCCTCCTGTCTCTGAATTAGATGTCTTCCCTTTCAAGAGAATCAGACATAATGAGTAATGGAGAAAAGATAATTTCTATTTTCTTTGTATTTAAAATGGCTCAGTTAAATACTATAAGTCAACAGATATCTTTTGAAATTCCTGATTTTGTCTATTTTGAGGGACTAAGAGTAAAATTGAAGCAAGGGGCATGTATTTTAAAACAAACATCATTATTCAGTATTTAGTTGATACAGAAAAAAACATATATTTGTTTAACTTCTCAACATGATTTAATTCAGCAAGCAATCATCGATTTTCTATGTTGTATAATGCTTGGTCCTTCATGTTACCAGAGGTACAAAAATGAGTAACTTGTAGTTCTTAGCTTCACTGATCTCATACTCTACTAAATAAGACAGAGTCATAAGCTGCCACACAAAATATCAAAAAGCAATTTTATAAAAAAGGAACAAGGCTCTCAAACTTTAGCTGGCATCAGAATTACCTGGAGGAATTGTTAAAACCTAAGTTGATTGGCCCTACCTGCAGAGTTGCTCATTTAGTAGGGCCCAGATCATTTGAATTTCTAACATGGTCCCAAATTATACTTACTCTGCTGATCTTGGAATGATACATCTAAAATCACTACTTTAAGACTATGATAAACAGAATTATTTATTTTTACTTTAACTGTTTAACAAAGGAAAATTCTCAGGAGACATGAACTTGCAGTTTAATAATTCATATAAACTTGATAGAAAGATGAAAAATTAAACAATTATATTAGAAGGAAATAGATTTAAAATAGAATATTGAAATCAAGTGTAGAAGGTGTGGTTAGACTATGAGTGAATGTATTTGATTACTAGAAAGGAATGATATGTAATGCAGATTTATTGAAATTTTATATATGAGTAGCAAAATAAAATCTATATGTAATAAGAAAGTATACTCTACTAGAGTAGCTATAATTAAACAATACCAATTTATGACATGATTGGTTGTAACTGGAACTTTTATTTATTTCTGGTTGTTGTGTAAAATAATGCATCATTTTTGGAAAACAATTTGTCAGGTTTGTTTGAAGATTTTATTTATCTTGAAAGAGAGAGAGAGAGAGCAAGCACAAGTGGGGAGAGGGGCAGAGGAAGAGGGAGAGAGACAATCCCAAGCACGCTCCCTGTGGAGCCCATTGAAGGGCTCAATCTCATGACCCTGAGATCATGGTCTGAGCTGAAATTGAGTCTGTCACTTAACTGACTCAGCCATCCAGGTGGTGCCCTACTCTATCAGTTTTTAATAATGTTAACCATACACTTTGCCAATGATTTGTCTACTTTACTCCCAGATTTAGTGCCAAGAAAATGAAAACACAAGTCAACAAAAAGATAAATACATTAATGTTTAAGGAAGCTTTATCTATATTAGTCTAAAACTATAAATCACACAAAATCTATCAATGAGCAAATGAGTAAAGAAAATGATCTGCATATACACATACAGGTGAATCTCAAAAATATACTAAGTGAAAAAAGTCAGACACAAAAAGTACTTAATACAGACTTCCATTTTTTTTAAGTTCTAAAAGTAAAGCTAATCTATGATGATTGAAATAATAGGATTGTTTTTCTAGGATTGGGAATGAGAATAAGTGAATAGACATATGCATAAGGAAAACTTCTGGGTTGTGGAAATATTCTATTGCTTGATTGGATGGTCAGAGGTGTAATATCACTAAGATGTATCATATAGGGTTTATTGAATGGCTGTGTATTGTTGGTAATGATGGAAAATTAAAAAAATATTATGACATGTTTTAAGCCTAGATAAATGAATGTACAATGATGTTAGTATGTGAAACAGAAAAATAACAACAAAAAAGTAGCATTTATAGGTGTATTCATAATTTAGTAAATTATCATAAATGATTATGTAAATTATCATAAATGTAGTAGTTTAAAACACACATTTATTATTTCATAGTTTCTGTAACTCAGGAGTCCAGGCAAGACTTAACTGTTATCTCCTTGAGGGCTTACAAGGCTGCAATTGAAGCATGAGCCAGACTGCCTTCTTTTTCAGAGGCTTAACTGGTGAAAAATCCACCTCTGAGCTTTCTCAATTTGTTGGAATAATTTATTTTCTTATTGCTATAAAACACATGGCAGCTTGCCACTTCAAAATCAGTAATGGAAAGAGACAGGGAAAGGGAGATGGGAAGCAAAAGAGAGAGCAAGAGAGAGAGATTCTATCCAGGTGGGTACTACAATCTTAGCAATCTTTTGTAAATATAATCACAAGTATCTTACCAACTTTGCATTATTACATTGTTTACAGCAAATCACATGTCTTCTCACACTGAAAGGGAAGGATTATACAAGAATCTGAACAGCAGGAGACAGAGACCATGGAGGTCACCTTAAAGTCTGTCCTCCACAGTAAGTAAGAGTTATTTTAGATTTATTGAATTTGTGCATCTTTCCTATCCCTATGTCAGGAAGGTAGGAGAAATCTTGTCCTTGGCAAGATGCAGGAGAACAAATTGACTATTTCCATTGCACACTTTTTGGATTGACATCTAGTCTTTCTACCCCTGAGTTTCTCTCCATCAAGAGATATATAAAGAAAAAGAATTTTTACAAGGAAAATTTGATCTTCTTAGCGATACCAACATGATAGACTTTTCTATGAATGTATATAAAACCTTTATTTTGATGATATTCCACATGCTTTAAATGAGAAAAGTGCCACATTTGTTGTACAACTGGAATAGCTTCAGGCATAAGTTGAACCAATTTGGAAGACATTTGAAGATTCAGAAACTACAAGACAGATGCAGTCAAGCAGAGATGGTCAGATGCTGTTTGACTACCTGGTGGATAGGCAGGGTTTTAAGAAGGAATATTTAGGCAGGAATTTGCACTCTACAGGTATGCAAAATTCCAATATGAATGTTGGAATCACTCTGGAGCAGAAGAATATCTACTTCTTTAGAGTGTTGGTCCCGGCAAAGCAGAAATGATTTGAGTTCACTCAGAGGAAAACTAACCTCTGAAATATTAATCTAAAATTGAGATGCAGTTATGGTTAAAAGAGACTGTACATAATAATTCTGTGAGTTTTCCAGTTCAGTCTCTTTAGCAGCAAACATGGCTCATCCACTGGTCTCTGTTTTCTTCAACTACTTCAAAGGGCACAATAGCATTATTGATCATTCCTTCACCAGCCACCATCTCTTAATGTATTTCAGACAATGCGTCCACATATTCTGCACTATTTGACTATAGCCATCATTACAAACAAAGATGTTCAAAAATGCCAGCAAGTGCTAAAATATGTGGTTAAAGTTATTTAACAGAGTCTTACGCATATAAAGACCCAAGTACAGAATATGTTAAATGCTTATATGTTAACTTTGACTTTGACAGGTTTCAGAAAAAGCTGAAGGAATGTGAATCAGCTTTTTGTGAATGACTTGTTGGTGGCTTGAGAAATTCTTGAGAATTTCATTGGAAGTGCTCGCCTCTTCATATTTGAGACTTTTTGTCACATCCACCTGTGTATCTGTATTAACATGTTGGCAGACAAACTGAACATGACTCTGAAAGAAGTTGAAAAGTGGATTTTTAATTTGATTAGAAATACAAGATTAGATGCCAAGATTGATTCTAAATTAGGCCATGTGGTTATGGGTAACAATGAAGTCTCACCCTATCAACAAGTGATTGAAAAGACAAAAAGCCTTTCATTTAAACACCAGATGTTGGCCATGAATATTGAGAAGAAACTTAATCAGAAAAGTAGGGCAGAAGCTTTTTTTTTTTTTTAAGATTTTATTTATTCATGAGACACACACACACACACACAGAGACGCAGAGACACAGGCAGAGAGAGAAGTGGGCTCCCTACAGGGAGCCCAACATCGGACTCTATCCTTGGTCTCCAGGATCATGCCCTGGGTTGAAGGCGGCGCTAAACCACTGAGCCACCTGGGCTGCCCAGGGCAGAAGTTTCTAACTGGGAAATTCAGGTCTCTGACTTCTACTGAAGACTTGTATAAAGACAGGATGAAAAAACTTTGAAATAAAATAATAAAATTATTGTATAAATGGTAACATATTTTAGAAACAGTATATTTAATATAAATTCTGGGAAATTTGGTGTTACATTAAAAAATAAGGTAGTAGAACATGGGATTATTTAAGACTACAAATATTATATAATGTTTAAATAGCATGCTGATAATGGTTCACACTTTCTATTAAATATCTGGTCTATAAAAGAAAACAGCTTGGTGTCAATTGCTCTATTTTGGAATAACATAAGTTGTTTTTTGTTTTTGTTATTTAGTATTATACAGGCAAGGAAAGGAATAAATTTGTCCACCTAGATCAATTGGGCTATGAAGTTTTAAGAATAATTTTCAGGAAACATGATGAGATTTTTTTTAAAACTGCAAAGTTATGTTCTTGCATAAAACAAGAGCAAGAATGAATGTCAGTTCTGTACCAGTGGAATCACTGACCATATGTTCTCTTCCCTTGTCCAGGGATAAGTTAAATCATTGTCACAATGCTGATAATTATTTCTGTCAGTCAATTCTCTAGCAATCTGTCTCAAATCCCTACTAAAGGAACATAGATAAAAGATGATCACTTGGCTCAAGATTAATCAGGCTGAGATATAACAGGCAAGAACTTTCCAAACTCCCTGGAGTTTTAATGATAAGGCAAAAGAAACTTTGTCATGGGCCACTCAATTTGTGGGGACTTTGGTGGGGATCTTTTGGGAATATTGGTAGTAATTTACCAAGTACAAAAGAATAAAATATTAATTATTGGTGGAATAATAGTATTTCAGATGTATGAATAAAGCAATTCTAGGCAGATTCTTCAATAGGTAGTAAGTATGAGAAAAAATGAAACAATTGAGAAAATAAGCATAGAAAAGATATAAGGAAATATTTTGAGATCATTTGAAAGTGAATTCAGCTAAAGCAGACATAAAAACCTGCTAAAGATTTTGTAAAGCAATAGTTCGAATAGGAAATCTAACTGAAATGATCAACAACGGAGAACAAGGTAAATTTCAAGTGTAATTTAACCCACTCTGGTTGAAAATCTCTATTGACTTAGGAAATACAATATTATAGGTAAATATCTCTGAATTTATGGGAGGATTTTAAAGTAGTAGAACCAGATTAACATTGAAACACCTTCAAGTTACATAGGAGTTGGGGGATATGAAGCAGTAACAGCAGAGGGAACAGGGTCCAATGCTGGGGCAGAGGACAGCTATATTGTTCCATTAACTCAGTTGCAGAGGACCTTTTGTTGGAAGCAGAGTTGTGTTAGGTAATATATATCTCCCAGCTGAAGGGTTCCATAAACCCTTAGAAATTTAGAATTTCAATTGTCTACGTAAAGGTACAGTTTCTGAAGAATAATTTTTATATCTCACATAGAATTCTCATTGGGATATATGACCCCCATAGTGTAAGATGTAAATCCCTGTTAAAACTAAACTAAATTTTTAAAAATAATCCTTCTCCCTTTAAGAGCAAAGAGGACCAAGGATATCTGAATGAAACTGATGTGCTGAAACTGACAAAAAAAAAATCTAGCCCTTGTCATAATATTTGAAGAGGAGGAAGCTCAGGAAAATTGTTATACATAGAATGATGTTTCAGAATACAAGAGCTAAATTTCTTCTGTAGATATCTTTGTTGTTGTTGTTCAGGGCCAGAAAATAAAAACGGAGAAATAATCAGCTATAGCTGTTAAAAGTAAAATATTTGAATGAGAGAATAAAAAACCACTTTTTCAAATCATTAGTAATTGCATAGGCAATTAGGAAAGCATCAATTATCACACTCAAATATAGACTGACTAGATCATTCCTGAAGCTGAAGTTTCATTGAAATGGCACCTCCCTCAAAGATTACTGCACAAAGTAATTTTAGACAAAGAGTTGTTAAAAAAATTCACTGGATGGAATTAAACAGGCAATGAGACCATGTTCAAGACTATTGGAATAGGAGTCAAGATTGTTGCAATAGGACAGAAAGACTGAACTCAATTCCATTGACATAAAAGGCAGGAGGATTCTTAAACACTGAGATGAGATACTAGAAAAATTCTGGAGGATGTTACAGGAAAAGGAGGTTGGTCAATACAATGAGGCCATCTTGTTTGCTAACTGGTACTTCTTAAGTTGGTCTTCTATCTACTCTCAAAGAGTAGGAGATAAGAAATTCTTTCTTGAGGATTACATTTCAAAGAGATAGCTCCCAGATCCTTGTGAAAAATATTCCTGGGTTTGTAAAACCGGCAAAAGGCTGGGTGAAGATTCACATCTAAAAAAGGAGAAAAATTGGGATCCCTGGGTGGCGCAGCAGTTTGGCGCCTGCCTTTGGCCCAGGGCGCGATCCTGGAGACCCGGGATCGAATCCCACGTCAGGCTCCCGGTGCATGGAGCCTGCTTCTCTCTCTGCCTGTGTCTCTCCCTCTCTCTCTCTCTCTCTCTCTGTGTGTGTGTGTGTGTGTGAGACTATCATAAATAAATAAAAAATAAAATAAAATAAAAAAGGAGAAAAATTAATTCACAATTGTAGTTTCTAAAGTAAATAAGAAAAGGAACGTCAGAGTTTGTAGTAAAGAAGATACCTATCTAAAGTTTAGTTGAGCTGAAGGGGAAGAAAGGCTCTGTTCAATATTTTCTTTGTATACACTCAACCAAAATAGCTTTAGTCCTTATATGGAAATTTGAAACTAGTTGTATTTTCCTTTAACAAAATCTATGGAAGGTCTTAGACTTGGAACTGCCATACCAAACACCATTACTACAATACAGAGAGCACTGTGTTTCTACTTGCCACTTTCAATTTACTAAACCATTCAATCTTCTCTGAAAAAAAAAATATATATATATGTGTATATATATACATACACATATTTGAAGGGCTTATTATAACACATATGCAGCTTGTGAAGTGTTTCTTCTAGAGTTTCAAAGCTTTTGCTGAATTGGCTGAACTTTGTATATTGCAGTAAAGCTAACACTTTTGCTTACACTGCTGTAAATTTTGCTTATTGTTATGTATTATGTATGAAGAAGCACAAATGTACAATGTATCTTTTGCAGGAAGATTATGAACTAAATCAAAAGTATTTCCAATATAAATAATAAAAGAGAAAAGACAATTTACAATATAACCAGAAAAGCTTAGACACACAAATAAAATTTCCAGAGCTACTTCAGAAAACAAATCATCTAAGGCAAATTGTGAGTATAGCGCTTGGTGATTATTAGAACTCACTTGAGATATTTTTCAGTTGATACATGTAACTTAATGTTGAAACTTTAATTTCTGATGAAAGTTAATCACTCTTTTTTTTTTTTTTTTTACTTCACTTACATCCAATTGAGGGGGAAAGATAATTTAAAGTATTATCCACAAAAGAAAGGACAGGACATTTAACTTCCTTATTAAATAGGAAGTTTTCTAAAACCTCACTGGTAATACAAAGTATTCAAATTACAAGTAGAGAAACTATTGAAAGATGCCCATAGAAAAGAACCTTCTTAAACCCTGGATAAGGTCAAGATGACATAACTTTGGCATTTATAGAAAATAACCAAGGAACAAATGACTCCAAATAGAACAACCTTTTAATGTAACTTCTCTCAATTTATCATTTAAATAAACTTGAACTACAACCAATTCTGAAGCAATAAAAGCATTATTTCTCAGTTCTGCAACATTGTTGGCTGTGTAACTTGGACACAAATACTTAAGGGATGATCCAAATTGTTCTGTCGCGTTTGCTAAATGATGAATGGTGTCCAATATCTCTTGGCTAGTATTGATTAGAAATATTGAAAATATATTTAGTAGTCTTTCAGAAAGAAAGGTTTTGGTCATGAATCTAACTGGTGATCTTTCAAATTAAGTGTACATAGACCAGTTGTCTCTGAGAAGAGCAATTTGGGTAATGGCCAATTAATTTTGTAGAAGAAACAGACCATTATCAAGCTAGTATCTTTGGTATATTGTATTGTACTAAGAGAGTGGAAAAGTATGTGTGTGTATGTGTGTGTGTGTGTATTCACATTTTTGTTTTCTTTTTTGCCTGAAAAAGTGTTTTTTTTTGTGTGTATGTGTGTGTGTACACATGATTTTTACTGAAATTGTTCACTCTGAGTATGCACATTCAAATTCTCGTACCATTACTATCATTTCATTGTACTGCCTCTATGCTTTGTTACTAATTTTATGGTCTTTGAATATTTGAGTCTGAGACAGATAACCTCAACATTTTTTCTTATATTTTAGTATCTTGACTTTATCCTAAATCTCACTTATGTTGAAAAAAAATACATGTCTTGAATAGAAAATCTCTAAGAATATTTATATTTGATTTGTCACCTCCAGAACTAATGCTCTCTTTTCATTAAATTGCCAATATCAACTTGAAGTCTTTTATAACTGCTTTCATCTTCCAGAACCATAAGACATTTAATTTCCCTGTTTTCTTAAATAACCATCAACAGAAATCCTATATATCATATTTGTTTAAAGTTTTTGAATGAGGAGAAGAGAAAGGATGTAGTAAGATTTTCAGTAAAGAAAGTTAAGAACTTGTTTATGGTCATACCTCTTTGGTCTCAGGTTACCACCAAATTTTGCTTTATTTTTTTCCTTCCATATATTTGTAGGAATCTCATTTTCTTTCTGAATTCACAGGCACCGCAGTAAGTCAAATTTCATTTGATATTGTTAGGTGGAGAAATTCACTTACATTTAGTCAGTCATGACAATCTGGCTTATCAAGCCTTTCTTTTTATCAAAAAGAGGCATCAGAGGATCCCTAGGTGTCTCAGCGGTTTAGCACCTGCCTTTGGCCCAGGATGCGATCCTGGAAACCTGGGATCGAGTCCCACATCAGGTTCCCTGCATGGAGCCTGCTTCTCCCTCTGCCTGTGTCTCTGCCTCTCTCTCTCTCTTTATGTCTATCATAAATAAATAAATAAATAAATAAATAAATAAATAAATAAATAAATAAATCTTTAAAAAAAAAAAAGGCATCAAAATAGGGACGCCTGGGTGGCTCAACAGTCAAGCTTCTGCCTTCTCCTTAGGGTGGGATCCTGGGATCCTGTCTACATCAGGCTCCCTGTGGGGAGCCTGCTTCTCCCTCTGCCTATGTCTCTGCCTCTCTCTCTTTCTCTCTCTCTGTGTCTCTCATGAATAAATAAATAAATCTTTTAAAAAAGCCATCAAAATATATTTTCTAAATGATTAAATTATATACTTGGATATAATTACATAACTTTAGAAAAAGAGGAAATCAATGACATGCAGATTTTTGTATTAAAGAGCATCTTGGCACTATTTTTCATATTTTATGTTATTATTTTCCTTAAAATTTTCTTATGAATCCATAGCCATATATTTTTTTTGTTAACATTCATTGTTAATTTTCTTGTAGATTTTTGTGGACATTATTTTGTTCAAAAGAAAACATTATCACAATTATAATTAAGTAGAAAATTTATACATCCAAAGAATTTACTATTTTATTTAAAGCATTTATTAATATTGATGTTCCAGTAGAACAAGTCTGAAATTACTTTCATACAGCTAAAAATATGTATAAGTTTGGCATACAGCCTATATTATTAAGGAAACTAAAGGAAAACTAATGGCCATTAAACTAAACAGGATATATTCGACTTGATTTTTAGATTTTTCTCTATCTTTTCAGTGTTTCTGGGCATTCAATTGCTTTTATTGCCTGGATTCTACTTGGTAATTTTAATTGCATATGACACTTTAAAAATAGTAAATTTATAATTATATAAAGTAATATATATTTTTGACACATATTCTGAAATTAGGCCAAGAGAATATTACTTTAACATGTCACCAAGACTAAAATTCCCATCATCTTATTCATTCATTCGAATTAAAGCTGATTATAAATTTTCTGGAAAACGTTGAACCCTTGAACAATTAGCATTACTCATTATTACTGTTTATTAACAAACACACTTCTACTTTTTAGTCATGGAGTAGAAAATAGTTTAACATGATATGGATACAAAAGATTTTGCCAAGTTTTAATCCATCACTTAATTGTGAACTTCATTTTTTAAGACTAAAATTTGCATCTGTATAGTAAGTTGTACCCTAGTTAATTAAGCCACTCAGACTATGAAAGTTTTTCTGGGTAAACTGGTGCTTTTTCTAATTACAT
Organism: Canis lupus baileyi; assembly: GCF_048164855.1. Classification (NCBI taxonomy): domain Eukaryota; kingdom Metazoa; phylum Chordata; class Mammalia; order Carnivora; family Canidae; genus Canis; species Canis lupus. Next base: position 25,893,574 of record NC_132854.1, read on the forward strand.
GATTTAAAGCTACCGTATATTATTTGTATCCAGTTGGAGTATAAAAATAATAAAATATTTTTAGAATTATATATAATCATATAATTATGCTACATAATTATAATATATAATTATAATAGGGAAGCAAATATATTAAGAATTTATTTATTTAACAATGGATACATTGTGCTTAAATATTCCTTATTGCTTTTCTAAGCATATTATATAATTACAGAGAACTTATAAAATTCAGAAAATAAAAAGAAAATATGAAAAATCCTAACAAAAATATCATAACTCACCATTTATGCTTTCAAACATTTAAGACTTTGCAACTTGATGCACATTTTGTGTTGCCTACCATAATCAGATAAAAATGCACAAGTATGTCCATATATGTCTAAATTTGAAGATAACACTGAATTAGTATAACAGGATAGATTACTACCCATTGAGCCCCTCTTAACCCAGGATGTAGGACACGGATGTATCAGAATTATCTACCTGGTGGAAGTTCAGCAGCCATGGCATGAAACCATTTCCTCCCTATGCCATAGAGAAGGCGATAGTATATCCAGCATGCTGCCTCCAAACCAGCAAAGTAAAGGGAAGTGATCCACAGAAATCTCAGTGAGCTTGAAAGTGTCTGCAAGAGGAAAAGACCATCCAATACTCTAATAGTAGGATGATGGCTTATGTAGAGAATAACTGGGCTAATCCTCTGGCCACCTCAAGATCAAATGAATGAATGAATGAATGAATGAACGAACAGATATATGGAGAAAGGAGATTTGAGAGAGTGATAAAAATGGAACAGCCTATACTTCTATTTTCAGGACTGGGGTAGATTTTCTGTGAGTTTATTTTGGGTCAAGAAAAAAATGCTAGCAAGACCTGAACATTTGGTAGTTACCCTATCAGAAATGCCTCTACATTAGGAGGAAACCTTAGCAGCTATGGAAAAATTTGAGTCAGAAATGAATTCTCACTTCCTGGATCCTGGCAGCAGAAAAGCCTCAGAAGAGACTGTGAAGGACTCACACCTACACCCCCATAAGTCAGCAAATGCCTGGGCAGAATTTAATTTTAGACAGAACGGAGGGACGGGGCAAAAAGAATGGAATATCTTACTCATCACATTCCCTAGTCCCTGAAGCCACAAGTTTAGACAATCATGATGGAAATGGAAAAGTATTTTAGTCTATTCTGGCTGCTATAACAAATTACCACAGACTAGGTAGCTTAAACAAGAAATATTTCTTTCCCATAGCTCCCAAACTCCTAGTGCCAGCAGGGTTGGGTTTTGGGTGAGGGTCCTTTTCCTGGTTTATAGATGGTCATCTTCTTGCTGTGTCCTCCTATGGTAGCAAGAGAGTTAGGAGGTTCTTTGGCCTCTTCTAAGATGATCTATATTCTGTTGTCAGTTTTAGTAATTTGTGACTTCCACATAATTTCTTCAATTCATATAATTGGAATTAAGTTGTTTATAATGTTTCCTTCATATAAATTTAATATCTGAAAGATCTTGAATGTATCCTCTCTTTAATTGGCATCATGATAAACTGTCACTTGTCTCCTTTTTTCTTCAACGGTAGAGTGGGATATTTATAACTTTAATGATATTTTCAAAGAACAAACTTTTGATACTATTTTTATTTTAGAATTGTCATATTTACAAATAAAAATATAAGAACCCAATTAAATTTGAATTCAGATCAACAATGGATATTTTTGTATGCGTAAACACGTCCTATATAACAGTTGTGACATAACTAAGTCATAATTTATATGAAATATGATTTTTTTAAAGATTTTATTTATTTATTCATGAAAGACAGAGTGAGAGACAGAGAGAGAGAGAGACAGGCAGAGGGAGAAGCAGGCTCCACGCAGGAAGCCTGATGTGGGACTCTATCCCGGGACTCCAGGGTCATGCCCTGGGCCGAAGGCCAGCACTAAACTGCTGAGCCACCCAGGGATTCCATGAAATATGAATTTAACTGAACATTCTGATTTATGTGAGGTAGTTCTATGTTCTCTATTTTTATGTGTTTCCTATTTTGCTGATTTCTGCTCTTAATCTTTATTATATCTTTTCTTCTGCTTACTATATGCTTTGTTTGCTGTTCTTTTACCATTTTTCTTGTAGCTGTAGGTTTACAGCATTGACTTCAGACATTTCTTCTTTTTTTAGTATTTGCATTTAATATTAAATATTTCTATTTATTTATATATTTCTTTAGCAGCTTCACATAAATTTTGACATGCTAGTTTTAAATTATTATTTGACTCAAAATATTGTATATTTCCCTTTTGTTTTATATAGTGACATATGTGCATTGTGCATTATATAGTGACATTGATGTGCTATTTAGAAATCAGTTAATATGTATATATTTGGGGCTTTTCTATGTGTATTTTTTATTTCTAGTTTAATTATGTTGTGATCAAAGAACATAGTTTGAAAAATATCCATTCTTTATATCTATTTAGATTTGTTTTATGGTTCAATAAATGGTATGGCCTTGTGAACACTCCATATGTGTTTGAAATAATGTTTATCCTACAGTTGTTAGGTATGGTGTTCTACAAATATCAATTAGATTATGATGGCTGATATTGTCATTTATATTTTTTATATCTTTCTTATTTTCATCTAGTCACTACAAATTAATATGAGGGATATGATATACTATTAAAGTTTATTTAGATTTTATGCCAGAATAATTTTGTTGATATTTTTAACACAGTTTTCTGTCTTATTAGGTGCTATAGTATATTTAGATATATATTTTTTTCATATTGTATTTAGTTTTTATAATTGCTATCTCTGAGAAAGGAAGGAAGGTTTATTCAACCTTATTGTACTTTTTTTTTTTTTTTTGCCAAGTTTTTGGATCAAAGGCAAATGTAGTTAGTCCGTGAGAGATGTCTCTTCAATTCAATGCATTTTAAAATGGGATTCCTATTATATATATATTTTAAGTCTATATTTTAAGCATTTATATTTTGAAATGAGTACCCTGGCTAATTTTTTTTTGTTAACTTGTTATAATGTTAGTTTCAAGGTACTATGATTATCAAAGTTTGACTGATTAATTTATGACACAGAATATGTTCATGATTTAGTTGTTGTATTTAATACCTCTCAATAGAATCTGAGCCTCCCGTGCATATTCTTATGTTTTTTTTCTAGTGTTTGCTTCTGGATCTTTAGTAATTGAGAGGTAATTGAGGTGGTATTAAGATGAGAATTTTCAGCTTACTGATAGGCATGAGCTACCAGAACCACTGCATTAATCTTATTCCAATCTTTTCACCAATATAGAAAGAACTGTATTATTTATTTATGTACGTGATTTCTCTGATCTTCTTAGATTGTGTCAATTATTTAAGACACACTGTTGAGACAATATAGGTTCTGTTGATAGTCAAAATCTTAGGATTCTATGCATGTGTGTCTATACACATGCTTTATACACTCAGCAACAAAGACAGACTTTTATAGGCTGCAAAAATTAAATAGATTTTGAATGTTTAATAGACAATTTGTATCTATCTTAGATAGCATTTGGTCTTTCTTACTTTTTCGAAATAAATATAATTTTGTTTCAAACCTCAAATCCGAAGGATTATGGAAGTCAATAATGTCTTTAACATTTAAAAAAATATGCCCAGGAACTTAATTCCTCATGTTTCTCAGTGCCCCTCTCATTGATGAGTTCTATGACTATTTCTTCCTTACCTACAATTGCCATTCTTACTTTCTTTAAAATCAAACAAAAAGTGTGGTTAATTCCTTGACCACAGTATAGAGCACATAGACATCTGGCATTCATCTTGCTAATACCTTGGTTTCTCTTGGTTTCTCAAGTTCTTTCTATAGTGAATCCTTATTTAATTTCCTTTCTAGGGGTTCAAATTTTCTCCTCTCATTATGTAGAGAAATTCAGCTTCCTTTTCTCCTTTCCCATATTTCATGACAAAATAATTGACATTATAATTAGCAACTTTCTTCTACCTATAGATTAATAACACTGTTCACATTTGTTTCAGAATAACCACTATTTAAATAAAATGTTGAAGATAATATCCAAGAATTATTTTTTAAAAGTTGATATTTGTTTTCTTTTTCAGATGACAAATATCAATCTCAAGAACATAATATTAATATAAGATTTTAATATATACTATATTTGAAGAATATTTAAATAATTTATTGTTCTTATATTAGTCAGCTCAGACTGCCATAACAAAATACCATAGACTGCATGGGTTAAACAACAGAAATTCATTTTCTCTTAGTTATAGAGGCTATAAGTCTGAGATCATGATGTCAGCATGATCAGGTTCTGTAAGGGCCCGCTTCCTGGTTTGCAAATGGCTAACCTCTCACCGCAACTCTCATAGCAGAGAACAGGAGAAAGAGATCTCTCTTGTTCCCTTTTTATGAAGTCACACTCTTATGAAACTAAACTATGACCTCATTTAACTTTAATTACCTTCTAAAAACACTATCTCCAGAAACAGTTATACTAGGGGTTAAGACTTCAATATAAGAATTTCAGGGGACAAATCCAGTCCACAGGAGTCATTATTGAGTAGTTAGTTACTACAGAAATAGTACTGACCCTTACTGAATATTTTCTTCTACAAATAGTTTATATTTGTCATTACTATTTTCTCATTTTTCAGTTTGAAAATTTAAAATATTTGTAGCTGTGTCCTGTGGAGGTGGCTTAACACCTCTTTATCAGCTCGTGTCTTGAAAAATTATATAAAGTTGCTAATATGCAAATGATAAAAAAATATTTGATTTAATTTACCTTGAATCTTTAATCTTAAATTAGTTTGCTATATACTTTATTTTAAACACATCTGCTAAAATTTTTAGTTTATCCACAAAATAATAAGGGTCTCAAGCATTCCTATTTTTAAATATTAATCAGTTTTCCTCCATCTATTGACTTATTCTGAAGCATCTGTTTGTAGATTAACCAAGGCTGTGAAAAGATTGACTGAAGGAAAGAAAGAGGTTAGACAGTGCTAGGATATAGTCACTCGTGGCTCAATCAACAAAGAACATCTGCTAAACCAAATGTGCACATCAACTGCAAAGAGAGCTTTCCTCAGATAGTCCCTGGATAGGGCCCATTCTCCCCAGCTTTCACAATATCCAAAGTCTACAAAGCCTGATTAATGAAAAGGGTTTGATACTTTTATTTATGATTGAATTACAATCATGAGGAGAAATTCATTGTTTCTATATTTCTGCAAGCCTCATTTTGTTTGATTTTACTATGGCAAGTACACTTTTGTGAAGAAACTATGTAACCATTCAAGTTAATAAAGAAAATTTTAAAAATTTAGATAATCATTTGGTAGAGAGATTTCCTTATAGAAATTATTCACATATTACAACATCACCCAGAGGAAAATGTTTGTCTTTGGTATTTCCAAGGAAAGAAAGCAGAAAGGATTATGTAGTCAGAAATTCAAACCTGAAGAGTTTTTCTATTTTCTGATGTTTTCAAGGTACACAAATTAGATGAGAAAAAATAATATTTCTTTCCTTGTAAAAGTTTATACTTTAGATGCTAACATTTAATTTCCTTTCCTTTTTTTCTTTCTTTTTTTAAAGCAAACAATATAAGTATTTGTTTTTCCATCTACTCTAAAATGGGAATTTACCTTGCAATCCATCTTTTAATTTACTCTATTTCAATTTTCTTTACTTTTTTTTTAAAGAAAAACTATTGGTTATTGTATAATTGCTTTTAAAGTTCTGATGTTATAAAACACCTATACTTCTTTTTTTCATGCCAAGAAGTATTTTTTAATTTTATGAAAGCATTTTATTCAAATGCCCAGGAGGGAGCCTGCCACTACTGGGAAAAGGAAGAAATAGTAATCTCAAAAATTAAGACTTTCTTATTGAGGAAAGAAAAGAGATTCATGAATTCATTTGCCATTAGATTTGAAGATAAAATACATGTGACTTATTACAAGTAGTATAACAAGTTGAGTGGTGCTATTTTAGACTGACATTATGTGTCTTTTTTTGAGGAAATAGAATAGTAAAGTTATGTTGCCAGATACATAGATAAGTAACATTTGAGATAAATCCAGACCATATGAAGTAATTATGCATTCTACATGAGAATTACTGTATTTGTTGCAATATGCCATTGACATAAAGTTGAATTAGGCAGAGCATTTCCTTTGGGGTACTGTGTATAAATTCAGAGGTTAGCTACCCACATATTATTCCTATATATATATCAATTAAGCTTAGTGATCTAAAGAAAAGTATATTACTAACAAGACCCTCATCTGCCATGTCAATTTTTTTTATTTTTTAATTTTTATTTATTTATGATAGTCACACAGAGAGAGAGAAGCAGAGACATAGGCAGAGGGAGAAGCAGGCTCCATGCACCGGGAGCCCGACGTGGGATTCGATCCCGGGTCTCCAGGATCACGCCCTGGGCCAAAGGCAGGCGCTAAACCGCTGGGCCACCCAGGGATCCCTGCCATGTCAATTTTATCCACCAAAATCATCCCATGTAGAGCAAGTGAGAATTACAGAATCATACTTAACATTATTTTAGAATAAATGGTGAACATAAAGTAGATGAGAGGATTTACTAAGAGAAATATTATAACTCCTTAAATTGACAGAATAAGAAATTTCAAAAAATTGTGTTGCTATGGTGTCAGCTCAGGCTTTATGCACTCATCATTTTATAAAGAAAAAAGAAACTGATGAGAATATATACACACACAAACAGCTTCAATTAGATGTATGGAGAGAGTCAGAATTCTATTATAAGTGAGAACCTTAAAACATGAAGAAGTCCTGAAATCCTGCAGAAAAAAAAGAAACATAATGAAAAAATTGAAAAAGTTGAGAAAAAAAGAAAAGACAGATATTGCTGTTCTCCTTGTTATGTCATCAAAAATGAACAAATAAGATATTTTTTTATAGAAAAAAATATTTTAGGATCATATTTCCCAAAGATGAATCCAGTATCATGCCAATGTCTGAATTACTGAGGCTTAGATTGTCACTGAAAATTGAATATGTATTTGAGGAACATGTTTGTCCTAACTTAAACCCAGTAAATATGGAGTTGATGTGATCTTCTAAAAAGAGAGGAATCTTCAGTTTACTATATATATTTTATGGCATCCCAAACACTTACATAAAACAGAAAATTTTGACCCATTTAATTATAGGGAAAAATCTATAATAATAGCTACTATCTACTGATAACCTACTGTGTATCAAGCAATGTGTCTTATGCATTCTCCATGTAAAATAAATAAATAAATAGATAGATAAATAAATAAATAAATAAAGCCTTCCCAAACAGGGTATCACAGAAAATTCTAGATATTCTATGTCACTGTTATTTTCAGACTTTGAGGTGACTAGTAAGAACCCATAGCAGCCAGAGTAGGCTTCTGAATTTTACTCTTTGGGACATAAATATAGCATATTTTATGTGTGCAGCAAAGTGAAAATTAGGACTGATGATTACTTTCTTGCAATGGTCCTATTAGGTAGTTACTATTATCCTCACTTTAAATAAATTTAGACTTAAATAAGTTAATAATTCTGTTTAAAGAAGTTAAATAACACTCTCTAGATCGCATTAGAGAGTCTTGTTCACTCTGAATCTGTTTGATTCAATGTTCAACTTTCAACACTGACTACACTCTATAAATACACATGCTAGAACCTCTCCAATAACCTCTCTGCTTATCATCCTCCCCATCCTCCTTTTTGTCCCTTCTTAGGTGAAGATAGACATGGATTTTTTTATTCCATCCACATCATTTTACTTTCAAATCTTGTTTCATAGAATAAATATAGTACAAAAAGCATAGATGTTGGAATCAAAGAAACCTGAGATGCAACTCAAATTCTGAATGATTGTTATTATAAAACTTTTCTCGGTGTTAAATTAGTTACTTCCAAGTTCTCTAGGATTATAATTCACCCACAAATATAACTACATATGTAGAATTTGTGTAAACCAATGGAATTTGTAGATCCTTCATTAAGCAGCCTTATGCTGCTTAATCTAGTTTAAACAGATTATGCCAATAAAGATGGCCCAGAACAGTATTTGGAATCTTCTAGTGAAATGTCTTCAGTTGCTACCCTTTGCTCCTGATCAGCTCAGCAACTCTATTACCTGGCCATCTACTCTTTACTTACTACCATTGAAACTCTGAAGTTTTTAGTTCAATGACCAGAAACTCAGTGCTCTCCAAATTGTCCTATTTGCTTATGTATTGCTTCTCTGAATGCAATGGTTTCTTCTTACTTGGCTGATGACTTCTCATATTTTATATAAAGCAAGGTCCACTCTATTACTCTCTTTTATTCCTTCTTTCCTTAAAATTAATTTATCTATGAGAAGTCTTTGTGTTTTTTGCTGTCAGATGGTTGAGTTCTGTAGGGGTATTAAATCGTTGTTCTCTAATAACTAATAAAAATAAGATGCATGGGGTCTTCCACATGAAAAAATACTATGTGAATCAATAAATTAAAAAGTATGCAAAGCTGAATGCATGGAGCCATGTATTGGATAGCCAGTAATTTGGAACACAGTATATTTGAAGAATGCATGGAAAAATATTCTGCAAAATTAAATTGGATGAACTCCATTGCTTCTGGGTAGTTTGAATGTGAACCTGCACCCTGGTAGTAGATTATTAAGACTACAGCCAGATCCTTTATTCACTGATACGCTAAGGTTGGATATATTGAATTATGAACACTTTATCCTAGATTGTGAAGAAAGTTGCATATGTATAGGGGAGTGGGAACTATCAAAATCATACTACTAGTTTCTATGCAAAGTCACAAAGGATAATTTTCTGAATTTATTGAAGAACATGGATTAGAAGAAGAATAAAATGACTTTTCCTCAGATACCTCCTCCCAGCACTTAGCCCCAGTTGGTATATACTTTATACTGTTCTATCATATGAAAGAGAATGTTAGCTAGTTCTTACTGAACTTCTCCAGATAATAAGTTGCTTAGGTGATAGTGTACTCTACAATCTGGGAAAGGTGTAGAGGCAAAATACATGCTATCTACAGGGAAGAGAGAAAGGGTCATAATTCCTCCAAATTATGGCAAATCAACAGTAATGTTCTGTTGGTTAAGAATTGTCTACAGCTGGATGTGCAATTCTAAGAATAAAATTAAACAATGCCCTTGAATCTTATATAGCTCATTCATTTATGCAGATGTCTTCTAAATTCAGATTTAGAAAAGCAATATACTAAGTTTTTTGTTTGGTTTTGTTTTTCTGGGAGTTTGGTGGCAGAGGGTGACTTAAAATAGTTTTTCTTTCAAACATCTATATAATATTAGAGTTTCCATGTCTGGTTCTTGATAATACCATAGAAAATTGTCTCCTTGCCATATATCCACAGTAGCTCCTCTTGCTATGCACTGTCCTTTTTCTTCTTCTTCCTCCAACTCCTCCCTCCCCTCCTTTTCTTTTTTCCTTTTCTCTTTCTCCTTCTCCACCACCACTACACTTTAAGCAAAATTAGGAGTTAAACTACATCATTTTGGTTTATTATTGATTTCCCAGCAGCAGCGGTCATAGTTTCTGCCACATGTTGGTTTTGAATGACAGATTGGTATGTCTCCAGAATTTCTAGAGAGGGAAAAAGACCTCAAGGGAGAAGATGTATCATTTAGGATTCAATTATGAGGTTAAAACCACATAATTTGAACATTGAAGCTTAACTTAAAGATCCATTAACTAGTTAATAACAGATTAAATATTAATAAATAAGGAAACCCTAAATAAATAAGACTAGTAGACATTGAGAAAAAAAAATTATCTGTATGACTGAGGCAGAGTAAAAATGAAGGGACAAATTTAAAAGTCCTCCACTCTCAAGTCTGAAATTTAGATCTTATAAGAAAATAGAACTTCCCTTATTGTGTGGCAGAAAAGTTATCCATAATGCTGCAGGCCATTGTGGGCAAGCAGTAAATATGCACATGATATCAAAACACTTGCTGAGAAGATGGCGGGGGTAAGAGATAGAACCCATTGGAAAAGTACCCATGGAGGTGCTATGGATACTTGCTAGAAAGCCTTCTTCTGGAGCACTGATCAACCCACTTGGAAGCTTTCCATGGGACAGCTGATAAAACTTGGTTAGAATATATAAAATAAGCAAACTGTAACCAAGAAATAATATCCAATCTTGAGCTGAACCAAGAGTTACCAGTAAGTTGCCTGAGCAGGTAATTCTAATACTTTCAACATTGATTGCTGCTGTAGTCTCTTCTGCCACAATCCATGCCTGTGACTTCCTGGGCTGTTTCTTATAATTAAGAAGATTGGCTGAAGATTAAAACAAAATCAAAGGTCACCTGGGTGGCTCAAGTGGTTAAATATCTACCTTCAGCTCCGGACATGATCTACAGGTTCTAGAATCTAGCCCCATATTGGGCTCCCTGCTCAGTGGGGAGTATGTTTTTCCCTCCCCCTCTCTCCCTCCCTACTACTCATGCTTGTGCTCTCTCTCAAAAAAATAAATCTTTAAAAAAAATGTCAAAGAAAAACCCAAACCAAAACCACACCAAAGTACTGACCAACCTCTTGAGTTTAGTTACACATGTGTTTCCATAATATGCTGATACCAGCTAAAAGTGGACAGCTCCAGTACTGCAACCTCACTTAGGGCCATACCTAAAGAATAATAGAAAGATCTTCTTCCAGTGGGAAGTACTGCATTTACTTGTCTAATATATCTAGTTACAGGTAGCCAGACACACATATTTAAATTATATAAGAGAAGATGCTCATAGTTTAATTGGATGGCAGGACCTTGAAAGAAATAGTGTTGGATGATTGGTAACAAGGAAATATGGGAAAGAAGTATATGAATGGGCTTTTCAGATCTGGCATAGATTATGAATATATTTGCACCAGTGTGGTGTGGCCACCAAAAGGTGTTCACAATGAGAGGAAGTTCTAATTAATCAGGTGGTTAACAAGTATGCTCTATGGATGCCCATCAATGTCTTTCCCCAATCCATCCAGTGCTGGGCCTATGACCAAAATAATCCTGTAGAAGTGGAGGCTATGCATGAGCTCAACAATATGGAATTTCCTTTACCAAGGTTGAATTGACTAAAAATATGGCTGAGTGTCTGTTTTGTTAATATGGAGTCCAATGCTAAGGACCATTGTGAGATATGGCACAATTGTGGAGAAAGGCAAGTCAAACTGATGGCTGTTGATTAGATTGGAACTCTTCTATCATGCAGGGGCAGAAATTTGTTTTCACTGAAATACACATATTCTGTATATGCATGTGTTTTCCTTCATGTAGTATTTCTACCAACATCATCATTCATGGACTGCCAGAATGGCTTACCCATATTCATAACAACTCTTCTGCTAAAGAAGCCAATTTCTCAGCAAAGAAAGAATCGCAATAGGCTCATTCTCATGGAATTAACTTGTTTTGATAATACTGAAATGTACAAGGAAAGATTGAGTTAATTTAAAAATGAAGTGATTTGTTGAAGATTCTGTTATAACATCAAATGAGAGATAATACCCTAAAAAGTTGCAGTATGTGATTTGTACAGTTCGAATCAGAGACCATTATATCCTGCTCTCTTCCCAAAAGTAGCAGTACATGAGTCCAGAAGACAAATAACAGAAGTGAAGGTTACTCCTCTCACTATTACTGCTAAATATTCATTCTAATTTTTGTTTCCCATCTTGGAAACCATGAACTTTCTTGATTTGAAAGTCTTAGTCCCTTAGACAGAACAAGTCCTCAAGACATGTCAAGGGGCCATGACACAATTTCAGTTCAAATGTAAGATGAGACTGCCACAGGCTATTCAGAGTTTATTTAGAGTTTGTTTTACTATTGGATCAATAGGGAGAAAAAAAAAAAAAAAACACCTCCTCTCTTTGCTGGAGTGATTGATGTCAATTACCATAGAGACATTATGTTGCTGCTACACAGTAGGGGGAAGACAACAATATCTAAAATCTAGGGGATATTCTGCGGTACCTTTTAGTACTTCCACACTCAGTAATATGGCTTGATGGAAAACTATAGCAAAGAGAGAAAGAGAGACTCAGACCCCCCAATCTAATCCTTACATCACTACATCACCATATAGAAACCCCTCTCAGCTGATATTCTGAGGACAGAGAAATACAGAATGCATAGTGGAAATAGGAAATCACAGATATCAATGCATTGTGGCCAATTTTAGATAGTAACCATAACACATAGTATTTCGTGTATTTTCTTTTTTTGTTTTTGTTTTGTTTTGTTTTGTTTTGTTTCTTTTTTTGGAGAGGGAAAGAGACACAGAGAAAGAGAGAAAGAGAAAGAAAAAAGAAAGAAAAAATAAGGGAAAAAGAAAGAGGAAGGAAGAGGAAGGAAACAGAATATACATATCAATCTCCTCCTCTCTCCTAAAATGAGTGTTACAACTATTCGTCTTCTAATTTTGAGAGGTGAAAACTTCTTCACTTGTCAGAAAGTTAGCTGTATCTTTTTAAGTAAAAATGTAAAGGTGTGGACTCTTCAGCTGTCAACCTATCACATCTCATATTCCAATTATCGCTGTCTTTGTCTGCTCTGTGATAATGTAGACACATTTTGTCAGTATTTTTCATATGAGAGCTAGCTCAATAGAGAGTGGTGAAAGGACATTGGTGGAGAAAGAGTTTTTCTTTTCTTCTCTCCATTCTGTCTCCATCTCCTTTTTCCAGTCTCCTCCAGGACAAAGCTTTCTTCAGTGTAGAATCCTGTGTACAGTACAATTAATCTTGTGCTAGGTACCCACTACTGTTGGGTATGACTTCTTTCAGACCCAACTCCTGCAGAGGATGGGTTTTCCAGTTCCTGGTTCTAGAGCACTTGGTTTTCCTCAGTGCTCCCAAGACCCTCTCCAATGTCTTCACAGTAGAATGCCGTGAGTGGGACACTTCCCTATAAATGGCTCCTCCTGGTTTCTCTTGGGTAATTCTGAAGTGTGTTTGAAGATGACAATCCTCCCTGTAGATGGCTTCTCCCAGTACCACAGAGGGTACATTTTCTAAAGCATGTCAGAAACACTTTCCACTGTACAGTGAGTCACAAATGTGGTCCTGACCCCAGCTTTTGGGCAAGGGAGAAGAGGTCCTCTTTAGGTGGCTTGTGCAGCTTAGGGATAATACATATGACAACATACACACACAATGGCTAATAAAGCATCTCATACAGGCTGAGGTATGTGTATTCAGCTCTTTCACTCTTTTCTTTCTGTTCAATAAGGATCTAACAAGCTATGCAGTCCAAAGAATTAGAAAACTGGGAGTCAGGCCACTAAGACTCCATATTCTTTCTTCATCCTTCATCCAATTTGTTACCTAATCCTGGTCATTTCTACTTCCATGATATTTTTCAACTTATTTGAATTATTCCTACTCCTCCTTTGTTCAGGAACTTATAATTTCTATCACAGCTAATTAAAAATTTTCCCCAGGTTATTCCCTATCTCTGATTTCATCCTCTTGAACCCATTTTTGAAAGAGCTACCAGGGCGATTTTTTATTAAAATTCAGATGTCATGTTGGTGTCACTTTGTCTGAAATAGTCCAATGTTAAAACTCTTTTGGGATAATAGTCAATTACCTGAGAAATTAAGAACATTTCTATTCTAGACTATAGCTACTTTTCAATCACTTACCATTTCATCTTCTAAACCCTATTCATACTTACACAATATTCTTCTCCAGTGTCTAAATTTAAACTTTAGTAATTCTGAACTGTTTGTGTAACTCATATCATTTTACTCTACCTATTCAGGACCCAGCATTATGAGTGGTCAATGAATTATTGTCAGAAAAATAAGTAATGTAGGTACAAAATAAGTTAGAGAAGAATGGTTGATTGAGCGAATAGACCAACATTTTTTTTTTCACTTAATTTCACGGAAAAAAGTTCATAATTGATAGTTTGAGATGACTAATTTCTTGTAGTGTTACAAAGTAAAATATGCATCTTGGATTTATTTGATATAGAAGGTGACCTTCATGTAAATATAAACTCAAGTAAATTTAGTGAGAAATATGTCTATGCAAAAATTCAAAAGTATCTATTAAAATAGAAATATAATGAAAATGCTCCCTTAATAAAGAGAAAATAAACAATTCCATAGGAATTCCATAGGAAAAAAAAAAACTAACTAAGGACAAAGAGCTTGATAGAAGTCCGAGAGAGGTAGAATTACAAGTTGCTATAGGAAGAAATGGAGAGAAAAATCTGTAAAGACAATTAACTTAATAATATGGTAGAAAACTAAATGGCTGGGGAATGGACAGAAAGACACTCTCTTGCAGAGAAATTTAAGATTTGTTGTTGTTGTTGTTTTGCTTTGTTTTTTTTTTTTCTCTCTTTTTTTTTAGTTGAGGAGAAATCCAAGTAGAATAAGTATAATATAGCTTATTAAATTAAAGATAAAAGGATAATCTAGTTAATATGAATATAACTGGAATATCAAAGCCTAAAATTCTCATTCATTAATCTGGTGTAGTCAGTTTTACTAGTTGCTATAAATGGAATGTTTCTGTCCCCTCAAAATTCATATGTTGAGGGGTGCCTGAGTGGCTCAGTCAGTTAAGCATCTGAGGCTTGGTTTCGACTCAGGTCTTGATCTCCATGAGATCAACCTACCTGCATGTTGGGCCCTATGCTCAATACAAAGCAATCTGGTTTTCTCTCTCCCTCTGCCTCTCCCCCACTCACATTCTTTCTTGCATGTGCTCTCTCTAAGAAATAAACAAACTCTTAAGAAGAAAGAAGAAGAAGAAGGAGGAGGAGGAGGAGGAGGAGGAGGAGGAGGAGCAGGATTAATGTGCTTATAAAAAAGACCCCATAGAGAGTCCTTGCCCCTTCCTTAGCGTGAAGATATAGCTATATGACAATGTCTATGAGCCAGGATATAGCTATATGACAATTGTCTAGGAGCCAGGAAGCAGGCTTTCACCAGACAATAATCCACCAATGCCTTAATCTTGAACTTCTGGCTTTAAGAACTGTGAGAAATAAATTTCTGTTATTTATAAGCAACCCAGTCCATGGTGTTTTGTTACCAAAGCAAACACAGCAGTTAAGGCTATTGAGGTTATTTGGATTATTTATTCTGAGGAAAAAGAAATCAGTGAATGGACATTATGTTTACCTTGCAATTTGATTCTATTCCTATTTTGTTGAGATAAAGTGGAAAATTGAGAAGTTTTAGCAACATCTTTTGCCTATCCTAGAATCATGCCAGCTGACCTTCCTAGTAAGCTTGTTTATTCTATGTTCCATTCTGTTAACATTTTGTCTTCACAAGTGGAGGAGGAAGCTACTTTTGATAGATTTCACTTTCTTGAAAGTGTATCAGAACAAAGAGAGAAAAGAATTTTGTAAAGATAAAAAGTCATCCAGCAACACACAGAGGGGTTTTAGGTGTTCCACTGACAAAAGTTTTTACACCTTAGCCCCTTCCTCCAAAAGTTTCAATTTACATTGTCATGTCGAAATGTTCTGTCTTGATTCATATCTGGTATTCACCCTGACAGTGAAGCAAGTGGTGAGAGAGAAATAGGATGGGATCTTTGAGCTATCATTAAAGGTTAGATGCTTTTTTTTCATTCATTCAAAGTTTGAAACTCAGATAGCCTGTGTTAACACCACCTGCCATGATTTTCAGAAATGCAGTTTTCAGGCAACACTCAAACATATTAAAATAGACTAAAATATGCCTTAAAATAGACTGAGACAATTCTTATGTAGGAAAAACACTATGACAATTGCTATAATGTGTGCCCTATGAGTTTATTCGTAAACATAACTCCAAATTAAGGTAGAATACAGAAAAATGAAATAATGTAGAGTATTACATTGAGCACAGTAGTATGACTCACTTTGTTCAAGGAGATGTGAGCGGAAGTGGCATGTATCATTCCCACTGGAGTTTTTCAAAGCCTGAGAATAACTTAACACATTTTCTTTCTCCTGCCAAGGTGATCTTAGAAGCAAATGTTAAGATGAAGCTACTATCAGCTAGGATTTCAGAATAACTATAATGAGCTAAACATGCTGCCAACATGATAGACTCAGTGTGAGTGAGAAATAAACTTTTGCCATGCTATGCCATTAGATTTGAGGTTGTTACTATAGCATACCCCAAGACATACAATGGCCAATAATTCAATCTATTGCCAATAACAATGGCCAATAACTTAAACCTATTGCACTAACGTAAGGTTGAGATGTGTTATCAACCGCCAGACAATCCATCTTTTCTTCTACCCCATGTATGTTTATCTTCGGGGTGGGAAGGATGCTAGTGCTTTTCCCGTATTAACCTTTCTGCATATTTCTTCTATGTAAGCTTCTTTTTCCCCATTTTATTAATTTTTTAAGATGTATTTATTTATATGAGGGGGCAGAAAGAGAGAATATCCAAGCAAACTCCCTGCTGAATGAGGGGCCTGATGTGGAGCTCTCTCTCTTATGACTCTGAGATCATGACCTCAGCTCACACCAAAAGTCGGTCGCTCAAATGACTGAGTTACCCAGGTGCCCCTATTAAGTTTGTTTTTGTTCTTATTTTGTCTTGTCTGCCTAATATCTAAAGAATTTTCTCCAAATTACTGAGCATGCGAATGGCAAATGCTTCTGCAATGTGAATGTTGCTAGATTTTTTCTTGTTTTTTTTTTTTTTTTAATAACACTGAATATTTAAAATTGTCTTTTGAAATGGGGCAAGTGTTGTCTTTGTGAGTTCAGTTTGCTATTTGAATCATAATCTGTGGTGGTGATTGTTGAAGAATGTTTGTCCTCTGTGTCTTACAAGTTCATTGTCATTCTTTGAAGTTGGATAATTTTCATATGCTGTTGTTTGTTATTATCTGTTGATATTTATTTTTTGAGGATTACAGATGTGTTCTATCCTGTGAATATCTACAGGTTATTTGTTCTTCATCATATTTTCTAACTCTTTAATATTAATTTCTCTTTTTAAACCCTAAGTTGTAGGACAGATTGATATATACAAACTTTATCATAAATCTGAATACTTACTAATACACATCTGTAGCTCTGTTGGTCTGTATAGGGAGCTTTGATCCTAGTGCTTGGTCTTCTTACATCCAAGCATGTAGTTTATATTAAATCTTCTAATGGTATTTACAGTTTTATCTTTCCTGAGAATGAGCAAAATATAATAGCTTTTGGAGTATACTAATAGTAACTTTCCTGTAATATATGCACATACATAGTTATGTTATGAAGAATCACCGATCTTTATTTCTATCTTCTACCGTATCATGTCATACATAGATAGGAATAGTCTATAATGAATATACAGTAGAAAATAGCTATGGAATTAAGATGGGGCTAAAATTACTCTGGCTACTTTAGAAAGAAACTGAAGACTAAATGTATAGAGGTGGAGTGGTAGCAAGTTGAAGCCCTCCTCATTCTTCTCAATATACACAGTTCATAAATACGGTCTATCATGTGTGACTTCTGATTATAATCACCCTCTTCCTAGAGATAAATGAAAAGAACAATCACGTATTTATGGAATATTTCCTAGAGAATGTCATTAATAAGATTACAATGAATACTTCTCAGAAAATAATATGAACTGCAGTAAAGATATTAAGTATGTTTGGTTTAACACATAAAATACATTATTTAATAATGTGATTTGTATAAGTCAATATGAAACTGACTAGGCTCTGGCAAGAAGATGAAAATTTTAGAAAAAAATACACATTTCTTGTATGTATGGCCTTTTGTGGCCCAATTCAATCATTACTGTGGCCCAATAATTGCTCACCTAAGAGAAACAATGCACACAGAGTTCAAGCAACAAATATTGACCATATCAGTCATTTCTACCTTATCTGTCAGTAGCCAACCCCATCCAGAGAGAAAAAATCATATTGTAAATATATTGTGGTATAGGACAGGTGGCCAGCTGATGATTGAAGCACTTCCTCTTAAGCCTTTTAAGTCTGTGACACCTGATGAATAGGTCTCATTTTAAAGAAAAGGTATTCTTTTTAAAATACCTGGTTTTGAGTGTTAAATTTAATAAGATTAATAGGTTAGGGGTGGAGAGTCTAGGGAATATATGAAGAAACAAATTGTTTAAGTTTCTCTAGAAGTTTAGAGGACACCTGAAATATAGGGAAACTCAAAGGAGTGCATATATGATAATTGACTATCTTTCCCACTGTGATCCTAATGTTTTACCAGATAACTTGTGACCTAAGAAAGGTTGAAATCTCTCAGTGTTTCTGGTCATATTCCAAATTCCCTTCCACAATTTGTAGGCAAGTGAAATTGCAGCTCATATTCTAGAAGGACTATCTATACATAAACACATATATATTTGATTTTTCTTTGTCTTGACTAACCAAATTGATAAATTAGTCCATGAAGTCATATGAATATCACATTAAATGATGAATTAAGTCCCAGGATGTTGCCAGATAGTAAAACTTGTTCACTTTAAAAAATAATGTGGGTAGTTACTTGTTTCTTCTTTCCATTGCTAGGCAAATTGACTCCAAGTGGCTAGATTTGGAGAAGAGAAAATAAGAGAAAAACTAGACTCAATTTATTCATAGTGAAAATGAATACTGACACTACTTTTTACCAAATAAATAATTTCCCATTATCTTTTTTGCTAGTGATACCAGAATAAAGAGAAACAGGTTAGAAACAGGTTAGCTATTTAACATTAAGAAACTGTTTACCATAAAAGATCAACACAAAAAATGCGGTTCACAAATGAATCCAAATACCTGATGTATTTTTACTGAAATGACTTAAATCTGATATCATCAGGTATTAGTATGTAAAATGATGAAAATATATGTAATCACTTATAGCATTCATCTTACTACTATACTTCCTACCAAGAGGTGGCAGTACCATATTTTCAACATTCATAAATTGTTTAGAAATATTTAATATTGATTTAATGTATTATTATTTCTCTTGAAAATTAGCAATACAAGTCAGTACTTATGTGTATTCTCATAAGAATCAATTAAAGTGGGGACATCTTGGTGGCTCAGCGGTTGAGCATCTGCTTTTGGCTCAGGGCATGATCCTAGGATCCAGGAGGGAGTCCCACATCCAGCTCCTTACAGGGAGCCTACTTCTCCCTCTGCCTCTCTCTGTGTCTCTCATGAATAAATAAATAAGCATTTTTTAAAAATAATCAATTATTGTGTGATAATACAGCATATTATTTGACAGCCATTATTTATCTTCTTTATAGAAATTATCTAGAGCCTTTTTTAAATTATAGGCAATCTTTTCTAATGATTACCAGCCCATACACATCAACTGCCTCACCCCTATATTCAGTTCTTCATGTGCTTAAGGAATGATTAATAATCACAAAAGTAACTTAAATAAAAATACAATCTATTAATGTATAAAAGTTGGCCCAAAATATATGTTATAATATTTACATAAAATAAAACAATTTGATTTGAATAATATATCCCCTTGCATCTCACAGTAAGAAGAGTCCATATCAATCCCATGAGAGCTAATTATAAATGTAGAATATCTGTACCTTTCCAGACTTAATCTGAATGTACATTTTGCCAGGATCCCCAGGTAATTTGTATGCACACTAAATGTTGAGAAGCACTTATCTGGACTAATGACTACAAAAGTGAGCGCTAATAATCACAACTGACCTTAAAACAGTGTTTTCCTAATCTGTGTTTTACCAAATGCTGTATATCTGAAGTAGCATTTCCCTGGCTAGCACGAGAGAAATAAGTGTGTCATAGAGCTAGAAAATTTGGCTCTCATACTTTTTTTTTCCTTTTTAATGTAGCATGAACATTTAACATGAAACTTACCATTTTAACAAATTTTTGTGTGTACAATGTAGTATCGTTGACTACAGGTATAATACTGTACAATAGATCTTTATATTTATATAAAATTTATTTTTTATTTATTTTATATAACTGAAATGTAATGCCCATTGATTAGTGATTTCTCATTTTCTACTCCCTCCTGCCCCTATCAACCACTATAAAATTTTTTTTGTTCTATGAATTTGACTATTTGAGATAACTCTTAAATGTGGAATCATGCAATATTTGTCTTTCTGTGTCTTATTTCACTTAGCATAATGTCCTCAAGTTTCATCCATTTTGTTGCATATTACAGAATTTCCCCTTTTTAAAAGGCTGAATAATACTTCATTATATTGTATATATATCATATTTTCTTTTTTTTAATTTTTTTTTTATTTATGATAGTCACAGAGAGAGAGAGGCAGAGACACAGGCAGATGGAGAAGCAGGCTCCATGCACCGGGAGCCCGACGTGGGATTCGATCCCGGCTCTCCAGGATCGCGCCCTGGGCCAAAGGCAGGCGCCAAACCGCTGCGCCACCCAGGGATCCCTATATCATATTTTCTTTACTCATTGGTTGATGGATGTTTAATTGCTTTCATAGCTTTGTTATTGTGAATAATGTAGCAATGAATATAAGAGTACTAATACCCCTTTGCTATCTATTTGATTTATCTTGGATAAATACCCAGAAGTAGAATTGCTAGACCATATAGTTCTATTTTCAGAAATAATTTTAATGTTTTTAATGAATTCTATACAAGTATTTGTCCATACCACAGTGTGTGTGGATATCTAATTATTTTCAGCACTACTCGTTGAAAAGAGTATATTTGGTCCATTGTATTGCTTGCTGTTGATTCTCTGATGAAGATCATTTGATTATATTCATGTGGATATATTTCTAGGTTTTCTATTCTGTTCCATTGATCTGTTTTGTTTTGTTTTGTTTTTGCCAATATCACACTGTCCTGTTTACTGTAGCTTTATGGTAAGTCATGAAGTCAGTCCTTCTACTTTGTTCATGTTAGTTAGCTATTCTGGATTTTTTGCCTTTCCACTTAAACTTTAGAAACAATTTGCTTCTATCCACAGAAAACTTATTGGGATTTTGATTTGAATTGTTTGAATCTATAAATCAAATTGGGAAGAATTAACATCCTGGAATATTGACATGGACTTTATTGTCCACAAACATGGGATATCTCTCCATTCATTTAGTTCTTCTTTGATATTACAGTTTGGTAGTTTTCCTAATATATATTTTGTACATATTTTGCTAGATTTATACCTAAGTATTTCATTTTTGCAGGTGCTAGTGTAAATGGTACTATTTTATTTTCAAATTCTACTTATTCATTGTTGACATATAGAAAGGTGATTGACTTTTATATATTAACCTGGTATCCTGAAACTCAGTACAATTGCTTATTAGTTCTGAGATGTTTTTGTCAATTATTTTTGATATTTTAATAGGGAATCATGTCATCTGTCAACAAAGACAGTTTTATGTCTTGCTTCCCAGTCTGTATACCTTGTATACTTTTCTTGTTTTATTGCATTAACAAGGACTTCCAGTATGATGCTGAAAGGAATGGGGGCATATTCTTACCTTATACCTGATCTTAGTGGGAAAGCTTCAAATTTTTTATCATTAAGTGTGATGATAACTATAGATTTTTTTTGTAGCTATTCTTTATCAAGTTGGGAAAGTTCCTCTCTTTTGCTATCTTACTGAGAAATTTAATCACAAATTGGTGTTGGATTCTGCCAAATGTCTTTTCTGTATCTGTTGATATATGGTCATGTGATTTTTCTTTTTTAATATGTTTAAAAATCGATGCATTAGTCGATTTTTTTTAAAAAATTGAATCAGCCATACGTACCTGGGATAAAACCCATTTGTCTTGATGTCTAATGCTTTTTATACATTGTTAGATTTGATTTGTTAATATTTTGTTGAGAAATTTCATATCTATGTTCATGAAAGCTATTGGTCTGTGTTTTTCTAATGTTTTGTGCGGTTTTGGTATTAGGGTAATTCTGGCCTCATAGAAGGAGTTAGGAAGCATTCTCTATGCTTCTATCCTCTGAAAAATATTGTAAAGAATTGGTCTTTTTTTTTCCTTAAATGTTTCGTAGAGTTCATCCATGGACTCAGCTGGCCTTGATGCTGTTTTGGAAAGTTATTAATTATTGATTAAATTTATGTATAGATATAGGCCTATTCAAGTTGTATATACTTATGGTGTGTGTGTGAGAGCTTTGGTAAATTCTGAAAGAATAGGTCCATTGATTATGTAGGTTATCATATTTGTGGGCATAGAATTTCTCACATTATTCCATTATTATTATTATTATTATTATTATTATTATTATTAATTTTAATGGCAGAGGATCTGTAGTGATGTCTTCTCCTTCCTATATTAGTAATTTGTGTACTTTCTCTTTATTTCTTAGGTAACCTTAGTAGAAGCTTATCAATTTTCAAAGATCTTTTCAAAGACGTGATTTTTGGTTTGGTTGATCTTCTCTATTAATTTTCTGTTTTCAATTTTTTTTAATCTGCTCTAATCTCCTCCTCTCCTCTTATTCTTCCTTTAGACATAACTTGTTCTTTGTTTTCTGGTGTCTTTAAGGGGAAATGTAGGTTATTGATTTTAAATCTCTCTTTTGTAATATATGTATTTAATATTTTACTAAATTGCCTCTGAATGTTGCTTTCACTGCTTATGACAAATTATGATAAGCTGTGTTCAATTTTCATTTAGTTCAATTTTAAAAATTCTCTTGAGATTTCTCTTTGATCAATGTATTATTTAGAATCACCGTGGTTTTTATTTGCATTTTTCTGGTGATCAGTGATGTTGAGCATCTTTTTATATACCCATTGGTCATTTGCATGTCTTCTTTAGAAAAATGCCTATTCAATTCCTCAGGCCATTTTCAAAATCAGGTTAGTTCTTTTATTGTTATTGTTATCGAGTTATTAGTTTTCCTTATCTATTTTTGAGATTAACCATTTATCATATATATGGTTTGCAAACATTTTCTCCCATTGAACACATTGCTTTTTCATTCTGTTGATTGTTTCCTTTGTTTGCAAAAAGCTTTTTAATTTGATGTAGTTCTGCTTGTTCATTTTTCTTTTTGTTGTCTGTGCACTGGTGTCATATCTATGAAATCATTGCCAATACCAATGTCATGACACTTTCCCTCTATTTTCTTCTACTAGTTTTACAGTTTCATGTCTATACTTTCAGTCTTTAGTCCATTTTGAATTTTTTCCTGTAGTGTAAAATAAGTGTCTTGCTTCATTTTTTTTGCATAGTAATATTCAGTTTTTTTAAAAGATTTTATTTGTTTATTCATGAAAGATACAAAGAGGGAGGCAGAGACACAGACAGAGAGGCAGAGAGAGGGAAGCAGGCTCCATTCAGGGAGCCCGATGTGGGACTCGATTTCAGGACTACAGGATCACACCCTGGGCCAAAGGCAGGCGCAAAACCGCTGAGCTATCCAGGTGTCCCAGGGGTTTTATTTAAAACATCACTTGTTGAAGAGACTATTCTTTCCCTGTTATGTATTCTTAGCACACTTACTGAAACTCAGATGACTGTGTATACATGGATTTATTTTGGGGCTTTCTATTTGTTTTGTTGTTTTATATGTCTGTTAATATAACTAAATGATAAACATAACATTTTAAAAATCTAAATTAAGAAAATGAAGAATTAAATGAAAATAAAGTTTTAAATGAACAAAATATGAGTCACATATAATGCCACAGCTCAAAGGTAAGCAAATAATTAAAAATATTTTTTCTCCCACTTTTTGAGTCACATGCACTTAAATGCAATTGAGCTCAGAGAGTACATGTTCTCCAGAAACAGTTATGTGTCATTTTTTTCACATGAGAATTTATGGTGTAAGCATCATCTATTGCCTTTAAAATATATGTATTTACAGTTTTTTTTTTAACAAATTGCTAATTTTGTGACAGTGGAAGAATACCAACACTGGCATCTGATGAACTCCTGTAGACCCAGGAGGTACTAGAGATGGAAGCCATTGATAATACTTTGTCTTATAGAGCCTCTCTATATTTTGACTCATGAAAAAAAATTCTATGTCATAATTCTCCAAATGTTTTTCAAGAAACTTAAATTTAAATTCAGGGTGTGTTGGGCAGCCTGGGTGGCTCTGCAGCTTAGCGCTGCCTTCAGCCCAGGGTGTGATCCTGGAGACCAGGGATGGAGTCCTACAGCTGGCTCCCTGCATGGATCCTGCTTCTCCCTCTGCCTGTGTCTCTGCCTCTCTCTCTCTCTCTCTCTGTATCTCATGAATACATAAATAAAATATTTAAAAAAATAAATTCAGGATGTGTCATTCACCAATCAGATAGTTTAGATTTTGATTTGATAGCCATTTTCATAACCTTAATGCTAATTCCATTAAAAACAGTAAGAGATAACCCTAACTCCTGCATCTCTCATGGAAAATACCTATAAATACCTCCAGATATCTTCCCATCCTACTCCCATAGTTGTATGGTGATTCCACGCTATAAATGGACCTATAGTTGTTGTCTGAAATGGGTTGCATCCTTTGGTCTACTCAGGATAGAAATTAATACTAATTGTTACAATAGGTTGGATCTGAGGTTGACTGCTTGATAAGTAAGAAGTAATCCCAGAGAAGTGTGACCAACAAAGAGGACACCATTTAGTCACCTGCCTTTGAACTTATTGTTAAGTATACGGAGTCTGATCTCATCCCAAATTTGTCTACATTTACAGGAAATAAAGCAGAAGACTATTTATTATTCAGTAGACCATAATATTTTGGACAATATGTTCACTATGAGTTACAATGAAGTTACTTCAAACTCTATTAATCAACCTATAAAAAGCCTACATTTTTACTTTTCCAGAAATACATGTATGTCAGCATTCCCTCATCATTGCTAAAATTGTTAAGGACCATGAAAGATGTGTAATTTTGCTCTGCTTACAAGCTCACAAGGTAGTTTGCCACAGTTTTATAGATGCTGGCAGAACATGACACATGAGTCAGAGACAAAGAACCTTATTGCCCACGTCAGTGCAAGCAGCACACGCATCAAGGTATTTCCTCAGCTCTCTTTGTCTAAGGTCCATGAGAGTAACTCATATGGGTCCAAATAGATGCAGGCAAAGGAAATAGCTTGCATTGTATGAAATGCATCTTTAGTTTTAGAAACTCATTTTTTAAAACAAAGGCAGTGAACACATATGCCCAAAGGGAGACAGTTTCTATTTTCATAGGTGGATTGGTATACAAACATCTTTGAAAACAGTCTAGAACAGAAATAGTCAATGTCTCTACTCTAGAAACCTGTGTTACCCATAAGGAATGTCTCTCTATATTGGCTTGTCAGCTTTATCTGTTCTTCCTCTCTGTTTATCTCCACTTCTGTCTCTGTCTCTCCTTTTTTTTCTCCTCTCTACTCTTTCCTTCTATCCTCCTTTAATTGGCTTTTAAACAAATTTATACAAATGATCAATTTTCCCCATCATTCCTGTGGAAATTATATTCAATAGACCATGTTGTATCTAGATTTTATATTTTTAGCATAGGGCCAACATAAATCTCAAATGGGATAATTTTGAGAAAAACAGGCATAGAAAAGAGACACAAGAAAAGGACATGTCTTCATTAAGTAAATTTTTACAATTGCAAAATAACCTCAAATGTTTAAAACATTTTTTCCTTGTACACTAACAAGGTAAATGAAAATTTGCTTTGTTTACAACTAATGTTTTTTTTAATTTATCAACAAAGCACAATTTAACTGCATTTTTGTAGCATATGGATGTGATCTATTATAGCAACTTCACGCAAACTAATTTGGTGCCACACAAAAAACACATCTGCAACATTTAACAAATGAGAAAACAAGTAAAACAAAACAAATATGCAAATGTAAAAATTCATTTATCTTGCAACATCCTTCATTATATTGAGAGAAAAAAATTAAACTGTGAAAATCCTAACTGCATGATT
Organism: Canis lupus baileyi; assembly: GCF_048164855.1. Lineage (NCBI taxonomy): Eukaryota > Metazoa > Chordata > Mammalia > Carnivora > Canidae > Canis > Canis lupus. Next base: position 25,919,558 of record NC_132854.1, read on the forward strand.
ACCGTATTTAAACAAATGAAAACAAATAACTGAGAAATAAAGTTATTTATATATTTATTCATATTACAAATAACTTTGAGATTCTATAACATGGTGATATGATATACATAGTCTCTACCTTATGAAACTTATACTATGTTGGTAGGGAAACATGCTACAAATTATTTAAATATGAGGACAATTCAAATTATATAAAATATAAAAGAAAATAAAGAATTGAATGAAAGATTATAATGTGGCATCAATTTAGGTTAAAGTGGACCCTCAAAATGAAACTGAAGTATAAATTAATCAGGATAAGAAATATGAGATGTAAAAGGTTTATGATATATATGCAAACTATACACACTTGGTGATGTCTACTGAGGAAATAATGTACTGCCACATTATGATAAGAAAATATTATTTATTTTATATTATACAAATTGTGGATCTCTTACCATAAACCCTTTGAAATGTGAAATCTTATAGAATCTTCCATAGATTATTGGATATCTTAATTTATGCTTAAGGCATTACCAAGATGAGTTGAGATACAAAATTTACTCACTTATGTCATGGTGATATAAAGGCAGATAATTTTCAGTTTTCATAAATGTTGCATGGTTCACATAGTAGAATAAAATAGTTTTGAGATTAATCATTCCTTTCAAGTATGAGAGGTTAAGTATAAAAGAATAAATATTCTTGTGAAAATATTATTTCAGTCATTACTAGAGAAGAAAATAGAGAAAACACATTAAACTTCATCAAATTTATAGATATTTGTAAGTTAATCAGACCTTAAGATAAACATTTATTGTTACGAATCAAATAACTCATCTCTGACATTTCTATTATACCAAATATAAAGCTATACTGGTCGGATGTTTACTAAAATTTTGAGGGACCCTCTTAAGGCTAATAAGAGTAAAATCTAAAATCCTCAAAATTTTTGAACTTTCTTTTTATGTTTCCCCTTCAGCACCAGTCCTAACTTTTAAAATCAAATTATTCTAAAAAATTACATTTTGTTTATGCTGAATATGACACACGGTAAGAAATGAAAGCTGACTACAACAGCATTGTTATCATCAAGATTTATTTTAATGCAGATAATTAGACAGAAAAAATATCTCACTCTAAGAAAATGTTGTAGGGAGATTAAGCTTAAGTTGCGTTTTAAACAGAAAGAAAGCAGTTACTTCTTTATTGGAAAAATTGTTAGTTATTGGACAAAATAAGGGGAACTGATTTCTTTTGTATCAAAATGTTTGGGCGACATAGTGGTTTTATAAGAGAATATGTATATACATTGTATTTATTTATATTAAAAAAGTATATATATATATACTTGTATATATATACATGTATATATATACATGTGAAAAAATAGTATTATTTCTTGCCCAAAAAGGAGGAAATCACCTAAGGTAGTGAATCCAACAATCTTACAGTTGTAAATTTTTCAAGTTTCACTGTAAGTGCTAAGACAACTCCAGCAAGAACAATTCAGTATTTTAATAATCCTTTATCTCTCTAATCCAATTGGAGAGACTCATGAAAGAGAAGTCGGCCATATGTGATATGGATTAAAAATGTCTTAAAATTAGTCTTATGGGCTTAAATTTGATTGAATAGAAAATTAAAGCTATTTGTTTCATTTCTATGTCCTTATAGTTCAAAGCGAGGCCATTAATAGCACACCATCTTACCTTTAGATACAGAGAAACTATTACACTAGGTAAGGATTTGTTGTTGTTGTTGTTTTAGATATTTTTTTTTCTTAAAACTGTGGAAAAATGGGATCCCTGGGTGGCTCAGAGTTTTAGTGCCTGCCTTTGGCCCGGGGTGTGATCCTGGAGTCCCAGGATCCAGTCCTACATCAGGCTCCCTGCATGGAGCCTGCTTGCCCCTCTGCCTGTGTCTCTGTCTCTCTCTCTCTCTCTCTTTCTGTGTCTCTCATGAATAAATAAATAAAATCTTAAAAAAAAAAACCTGTGGAAAAAATGTTTTATTACCCAAAGCAGAACTCATAAACATTAGTATATTTTAACATTATGTTTAATATGAGGTTGGTTTTGATAGCATAGAACTGAGTAGAAGACAGAATAGTTCAGGAAACCGAATGATCCATACAACATATCTTAGGACCACAGACTATTTTCAGGTAATTGGTAGAATGCCAAAGAATGATGAGTACAATACGAATACATAGATAAACTTGGATATAATGCTACAAATCAGGTATTGGCCATATCAGGAGGTCTTCAATTGTTGTGTGTATAGAGTCACTTTATAATTATAATCTATTTAAATCTGCAAAAATACATTGGATGTATAAACCTGTGAGTACACACACACACACACACACATAGATACACAATATACACACTGGTGGTATTGTTTATAGAATTCTCATAACAGTAGAATTTATTTTGATTTAGAAAAATACCTCATATGCCATAATGGAGGATACAATTATTATTAAGTTACATAATGGAGGATATAATGACAAAAACATTGAAATTCTTTGGATATTATAAAGATAGGGTTTTATAATACTTTTATCAACTTTTGAAAGTATTTCATTATATCTTAAGTGACAAAATTTCAGTTAGGTTTTTTTTTATCATTGTTTAATTTGGCTTTGATTTAAGGCACAAATTCATCTTTCTATTATTTCATTGTTTTGCTTCTTTTAGAATCATTAGTCTAAACCTTAGTCTTAACTGTTGGATTTACTACTTATTCTTGTTTATTTCTTTCTTTTTAACACATCCTAAGCCATATATGTGCATTTGACTGCTATAGAATTGGGATCTTATTCTACCAGTGTCTTATTTTCAATTCCAGGTCAAATCACTTTTCTCTAGTTCTCTAGTATGAACTATTGCTGTCCAATAGACTGATCACCATGGTCCAATCATATAGTTTCCAAAACAGGAGTTGGAAGGAAAGTAGCCTTTTTACCTACCATCTGGGGTTTAGTGGTTAGGAACCTGTAAATAAACTGACAAAAGGTAGATTAACAGGAAAAAAAGGCAAAATTTATTCTCATACACAGGAGAACATAAAGAAGAGACCCACTAAAACCTAGAATCAAAGGTTTATATACCATCATAATAAGAGAGGGAGTTAGAACCTCAAGAGAAAGCAAATGGTGGGAAGTCAATGACAAATAAGCAGGAGAAACAAGTGGAAGATAAGGAAAATTTTGATAAGGTTGTGTTTATATAAATTCTCATCCAGATGTAAGTGGTGCCTCTCTTTTCTGGCTATAAACCTCCAGAAAAGGAGAATTAAGGTGGATTTTTTTAAACGGGGAAGGAAGCTTTATGTAAGTCAACAAAAGAAATTTAGATGAGTGTATTATTGTACATGTCTTTTTATTTTTTTTTGTAAATTGTTTTTTCTGATGTTTTCAGCTTAAAATGATCTACATATTACATCAATGTATCCAAATTAGTTCCATTACAGATGATCTAGTCTCAAACACCTTGAGAAAATAAGATAATCTCTATGGATGCCATCAAAAGCACATTTGAACGTGTTTCATTACTTCTTATTAATCACATTAACTTGATCTATAAACTCATTAGAGCATAGCAACAAAGAACAATCTATTTCAATTTTCATACCATGGGAATTGAACTCTGCCTTTGCCACTCACATACTCTGTGAACTTGGGAATCCTTCCTAATTTTCCTCAGTTGCAATGACTTATCAAGAAAAATCATGGATATATATTAAGGAGCAAAGTAATAAGGATTAAAATGGACTATTAAGTAAATTAATATTTTAAATCCCAAGTAAAAGAATAATAAAAAGGTCAGTTTTATATAAAACAATATGTGAAAACTATTTTAAAAGGTATACAACATTTTATTTCATATGCATTTTTTAATCAGAGAAGCATAATATGATTTGTATGCATATATTTTTACCTGTATCACTATGAGAGGTTTACATGAGAAAGCTCTCCTTTCAAAATAGTTTGGGGAAGAGGTACTGGGACTTGCACTCTAATAAAACAGGCATAATTGGTGAAAATTCTTCTAAAAAATGCAACCTTAGAACATCTTTGGATATTGACCTAAGAGCATACAGAAAATAAGGCTTTATTAAAAAAATTATATATATATATATATATGTATATATATATATATATATATATACACAAAAAAAAAAACTCATTAAGAAGATTGGCATATAAACCACAGCATGCTGCTTTTCTTCATTCTCCTGGCTCAGCATGATGGAAGGTGCAATCTGGGTGGGTGTATACAAGAATACAAGGCTCCATTTCTCCACCCAACTAAAAGTTGGGGGCTATGGTAGCTCCATTGGAAAGGCAGGCTACTAGCATTTCTCATTCCACTCGGCTAGGAGGTACAGAGGACAAATTATAAGTGAGTGCAGTCAAGAGCTTCTAGGATTTCTTCTGCAACACAGTCTCCACTTGGAGAGCTAAGGCTCCACCCCAGGTTTGGCAGGTTAAGGATACTGGGGACCTGGCTGCCATCATACCAGCTGGCTCACAGTGCAAAGGTTCTGATCCAAGCAAAGCAAGCTGAGAAGACAGTAGCCTACCACCTCTTTCCAGTTTCTTGCTATTGTCCCAGGAATGTCACTCAAAAAAAAAAAAAAATAGACCTGTTTCTGCTCTAAGCTCCAAAACAGCGGCTCAGACATTTTATATGGGAAGAAAGGCAGGCCATAAGTACAAAGAGCTAGCTCTATAACAGTAGTTATCACTCTAAATGGCATATAGCATGAAACCAAATAGGATAGTTTCTTGCATCACAAGCTAATGGACATCTTATAGCCATCAGGAGACAAGAGGAGATTTGCTAAAGCCTCTATTGTGACTACAGTATAGCTTATACTTTTTTATTTTCACATTCCTTATCATGACAAATTCTGTTCATTGTGGGATACATTTTATAATTTGTTTGAAGAAGTTTGTACACTAAATATTTTAAATATCTTAAAGTATTTTGCCCTAGATTACTTTATTATTTTTTAAAGATTTATTTATTTATTTAAGAGAGAGAATGCATGTGAGCAGGAGAGGGGCAGAGAGAGAGACAATTTCAAGCAGACTTCCCACTGAGTATAGAGCCTAATACTGGGCTCCATCTCAAGACTCTGAGATCATGACCTGAGCTGAAATCAAGAGTTGGGTGCTTAACTGTCAGAGCCACTCAGATAACCCTAATTTATTATTCTTAATCATTAATTTGCTGACTTCCAAAGCTAAATATTAGGATTTTCTTTCTTTTTGTAAAAATATAGTATGCAGAATTTTATTGAAAATAAGAAGGAAAAAAAAACATTTCTTTGTTAGTAGGGAAGGAGACTTGGTTTATTCCCCTGAAGTACTATTAACATTATATTTTCAATAAATATGATACAGCTTTTAAAAGCTTTGGGAAACACTAAAATATTTTTTAATTGTTTCATTTGTTTCATATTACATATTATAATAGTACCTAAAACAATAGATTTGTTCTATTGGGAAATACATATGTATTTTTACAAACTGTTTCAAATGCACACCCTTATATAAGTACTGCACTCTGTTTTTTTTTTTTTTTCACTCTGCTTTTTTAAGAATGATTTTGACTGTGTTTGAGATTGTTTGATAATTCAGAATTCTATTACAATTGAAACATCTTTTGTTTTTATTTGAGGCAATATTGACGTGCTTCTCTTCAATGTCTCTCTGGAGAGATTGAAGACAGGCCCTTCAGAATGTGCCACTTTGGCATGTGGATTATTTTGAGCTGAAGGCACTTGAGAAAATTTTGTCCCTTCCCTAACTACACAGAAGAATCTAAATTGGGGGGCTTTCCCAGAATAAGGATTATTAACAAAGATAAATTTTTATCTGAGTGACCCATTTGTATGGTAGGGTAAACAGCCAATCACCAAATACCTGCTCTCCTTATCACCCTGTGAAGTGTATTCCTTTGAAGTCCAGACCCCCACCCCCATCTCCTTAGTTCAGAACAACATATATACTTCATTTTGCCTGCCTTTGGAATTTCCATGTCTATGTGGACTTCCCCTACATATGCTATTTGATTTTCTCTTGTTAATCTGTCTCATATCAATCTGCTTCTTAGTCCAACTAGAAGAATCTTTGAAAGAATAGGAATACTTTCTCCCAAACATCTCCTTCTCATTTCCATCTGTAACGGAATTTTAAAGCTGCATCTTCTCTTTTCTCAACTGTTATCTACCTCCAAACTGCTTGTTTAGAACATTGTAGTCAGTATTCTTCTTCCTTAAATCCCTAAATACAAACATCCTTTCCTATTTCAAATTCTGAGGTTCTAATTTCAAGCGGTGAGACTACTGCTTTGACTTAGAGTCTACAAATTTAAGAGTAAAAGAATTTCAAGAATTCCTTGGGCCTATTTGTTTTAACAACAGCAAAACACATGGGAATGGATGATAACAGCAGATAGAGATGACTGAGCAAATTCCAGCTGTCAGCTCAGTGTTAGGAGCCTGTCTCCATTGATTTTTACTGTGTATGCTCCTTGTTTACCCTAAAGTTGACAAAAAGTAGTGTCTTTTTTAGCTTTTGTGTCGGGACACTAGAATTTGTTTTATTTCAGATATATCTCATGGTATATTTGATCTTTTATAATCCATGGAACAGACGGGGAAAAATCTAGACATAAAATTATGTTGAGGGATCCCTGGGTGACTCAGTGGTTTAGCTTCTGCCTTGGGCCCAGGGCATGATACTGTAGTCCCAGGATTGAGTCCCACATCAGGCTCCCTGTATGGAGCCTGCTTCTCCCTCTGCCTCTTTCTCTGTGTCTCTCATGAATAAATAAATAAAATCTTTTTTTAAAAAAATATGTTGATATTTCTGGGAATTCAGACCTATTACATAATAGTAAAGCATTGATGTATGTAAAAAGAATAGTTGAAGCTTTCAAAACATGAAAATGTGAGACTTACAAAGAATCTTTACAAATTAGACATTAATTTAATTTTGAAAACTATACATGTCAAAATAGACTCTGCTATTTACCCAAATGTTACCTGTGAAAAGATATTTTTAAATGATCTATTTTATAGCTTATACATGTTGGTATTTAAAATATTTTAGCATTGGGTCACTTGAGTGTCTCAGTCTGTTAATGTCTGACTCTTGATTTAGGCTCAGGTCATGAACTCATGGGTCCTGAGATCAAGCACTCATTGAGGAGACTGCTTGAAATTCTTTCCCTCTGCCCCTCCTACCCCACTCACTTGCACTCTCCCCCTCTTAAATAAAAAAATATTAAAAAATAATAATAAATTAATCTAGGTAAAAGACACCTTCAAATTTTAATAAGGTATTTCTTACAGTTCAAAGATATATTATATATCTTTATATGAATATATATCTATATATACACGGAGATGCACAGTATAGTTTTGGCAAGAGAATGGATGAATAGACCAATGGAACAGAATAGAGAACCCAGAAATCAACTCAGTAAATGTAGTCAGCTGATATTTGATAAAGGAGCAAGCCAATACAATGGAGCAGAGAGTCTTTTTAATAAATGGTGCTGGAACATCTGAACATCCACATGACAAAAAATATATCCAGGCACAGACTTTACACTATTCACAAAAATTAACCTGAAGTGGTTCATACATAGCTAAATATATATTGTGAAACTATAAAATTCCTGAAAGATAACATTAAAAAGCCCAAGATGAATTTGGGTGTGGGGATGACTTTTTAGATATAATATCAAGGGCATGAACAATGAAAGAAATAATTGATAATATGGACTTGATTAAATGAAAAACTTATGCCCTATAAAAAATAATGTCAACAGAATGAGAAGACAAGCTATAGTCTAGGAGAAAATATTTGTGAAAGACAAACCTGAGAAAGACTATTATCCAAAGTTTACAATAAGGAAAAAAAAAAAAAAAACTTGATTCAAAAATGGTCCAAGGACTTTTGCAGATATCTCACCAAAGAAGATGGCAAATTCAGCATGAAAAGATGTTCCACATCATATTTCATTAGGGAAATTCCAGTTAAAACAATGAGGTACCAGTACACGTGATTTAGAACATCCAAATTCAGGAACATTGACAACAGTCAATGGTACTGAGGATATAGAACAACAGGAACTCTCATTCATTGCTGGTAGAAATGTAAAATGGTACAGACACATTGAAAGATAGTTTAGAGATTTCTAACACAATTGAACATACACTTATAATATGATCCAGAAATTGATAAGCCCATACAAGACACTGTTCATTTGTTACAGTGTTTTTTGAATTCTTTTTTTTTTTAATTTTTATTTATGATAGTCACAGAGAGAGAGAGAGAGAGAGAGGCAGAGACATAGGCAGAGGGGAGAAGCAGGCTCCATGCACCGGGAGCCTGATGTGGGATTTGATCCCGGGTCTCCAGGATCACGCCCAGGGCCAAAGGCAGGCGCTAAAACGCTGCACCACCCAGGGATCCCTGTTTTTTGAATTCTAACATAACCTTTTAACTCTCATGGAACTTCAGTTTCTCTACTTCTAGTACTCAATAATTTTTCTACATTATCTACTTGATTTACTATACTATAAGCCTTTGCACATTTATTGTAATTATTTTAAATTCCCTGTTTGATAATTGGAACATTTTTATGTCATATCTGAGGCTGATCCTGGTGCTGGTATTGCAAGCTGGAGTAATGACTTCCAAGTTCTTCACCAATGGGAACTGAAAGTGAAAGGTATGATGCAATTTTTATAACCTTGAACGAGCAAAAGAAACCCTGTTTGAAGGTGTTCTTTTTGGAGCAGTGTGTCAGCTGTGGTATTAATCTTTATAAGTTATAAGCACTGTTGTTAACAAAGTTAACTTGATCCTCAATTTAGTGATGAAAGCTGATATGTGCATGAATTTTCACTAGATGAAAATAAAGTCAATTTAGGTAGATAAAAATGACTTTCCTCATGACCGTGAGGCTTCTGAATGAGAGAGGTAGTCCTTAATTCTTCATTTAAAAATTAAATGGGGATCCCTAGGTGGCGCAGCGGTTTAGCGCTTGCCTTTGGCCCAGGGCACGATCCTGGAGATCCAGGATCGAATCCCACGTCGGGCTCCCAGTGCATGGAGCCTGCTTCTCCCTCTGCCTGTGTCTCTGCCTCTCTCTCTCTCTCTCTCTCTCTCTCTCTCTGTGACTATCATAAATAAATAAAAAATTAAAAAAAAAACTTTTAAAAATTAAATGGATTTATTTTGTCCTTATTACAAAATATTGTTTCCCTCTTTAAGAAGTCCTCAGTGGAAGAAAAAAATAACATAAAAATAAAGGAAAATAAAACCACTAAGTTTCTTATTTAATTATTAAATGCTATTCCTGATACCATGAATGTGAGAGAACAATATATATCACCTCTTTGAATAACACAAGGAAAAAAAAAAGAAAACACAAGATATAAACTACCAACAAGACAAACATCTTGGAGGCTTGTGTATAACCTTCTAACCTCAAAAAAAGAAAGATAAAGTTCAGGTAACATAATTTCTTTGCACAGTCTAGCAGGTAATTCAAACATGAAAATGTCTTGAAAAAACAATAATGACTCCCTACTCGACTTTTTAAAAATCATGGGTTGATGAACAGCTACTGAAATCACAGGCTTCCAACAGTTGTTGTGTTTAAGTCACCTGCTAAAATGGGCGTGTATCATTCTATAGCCAAACCACTGATTATATACTTACCTCTCCCTGGACAGAGAACCGTCATCATTCCTTTAATTATCTTCCCTAAAAAAAAGTTATTCTGGGGCTTGCAAGTTTTCCTGATAATAAAGGATATAAAGGAAGGAGGGACACAGAGATCCCATTGAATGTCTAGTGTGATAATGAAAATAAGCCCTGTGCTTCAGCACTCTTTATTTTTCCTCCCTCCCATGTGGGTGACAAATTGAAAATGAAAATCTTCAAGTAATATAAAATAAGAGAGAAAATCAAAAACTCAATTTAAAGCACTATTATATCCAGTTGAGGCACACTAAGTTATGTCAATGATTTCATTTTCTTTGTAAGGTTCTGACAGGGAAGTCATATATCTTTACTAAACCAGAAAAAAAAGGTGGAATATATTTTATTCTATTAGGTCATTTTGAAGTAAAGATACAATGGGGCAACTTACAATATTGTACCCTGCTGCTGGTTTCATCTTTATTTCCTTGAACTGACAACAAAGTAAGTGATCTTTAGCTCTGTACACTTTAAAAGAATAGCAAAACAAATCTACTATGGAAAATATATTGTGTTGAAACACTGCATCCTTCTCTCATTTAAGAAACCATAAGTGGTGAAAATAAATATGTATATTTAATCACAAATTAACTCTTTCATGTTAAAAAGCATGTAAAATCAGCTCTATTACATAAGATGTTAGATGAATTCAGTATTTTGGGGTTCAAAATGCAATCATCCTATAATATCCAATCTCTCTATACAGGTTTTGTTTTCTTCATCAGCTAGAGGGCACACAACACATAATACATGAACAGTGACTGATACTCATTTGAAATAGGGTCTTCCTTTCATTTCAAAGTTCCCTCCAAATATTTTGAGATGTTCCAGAGTATGTTTCAAAGCCCCCAAACCTATATTACCAGCTACTGAAGCATGTTTACTAGGTACCATTGCTGTGTCTTCCCTAAGTCCTTCACTTTCACACATGTTTATATCACTGCTTTCCATCATCACCCCACTACCATCATCAATGAATTGGAATTTTGTCAACAAATAATTACTTTTTTCCTGACATCTTTTCTTTCTTTCTTTCTTTCTTTCTTTCTTTCTTTCTTTCTTTCTTTCTTTCTTTCTTTCTTTCTTTCTTTTTCTTTTTTTCTTCCTTTCTTCCTTTCTTTCTCTTTCTTTCTCTTTTCTTTCTTTCTTTCTTTCTTTCTTTCTTTCTTTCTTTCTTTCTTTCTGTCTGTCTTTCTTTCTTTCTTTCTTCTTTCTTCTTTCTTTCTTCTTTCTTTTTTTCTAATATCTTTTTTAAAAAATACTGAAACAAGTCCTCAGCCTACCAGGGTTTTAGAGAGTTCAAGGGAAAAAGATTATTAAAAGATTATTCCTAATTTAATTAATGGTCCTTTCTCTAGGATCTATTCACTTGTTTATGGAACTAGCCTAGGCATATTTCACAGTGGCAGATAAGACTATATATTGAACATTCCTGTGCCTTTTGTGAGGTGTGAGACATTTTTATTGGATCAAACTATATATGCTCAAGTTTTCCTTTAGTGTAAGTTTTCTTCTAGGATGCTCTTCAGGAAATCCCGACATGTTACAAAGCAAGCCCTGCAATTCACCAGACAGGCACAACTTGGAATGTGCCACAGCAATGACCCAATTAAACTTAATATTAACCATCAAGATACATAAATATCCTATATCCTTCAGCAAATAGATGGCTCAAAATTAATATAAAATTGCTGCATGTGAAATTGTGGTAATGTAATAAATTTTATAAAGTATTGAATTATAATATTTAACTCAGAAAGTTATTAAAACATCTGAAAATAATTCTTATTTTAATTTTAGACCAAAGAACTCTAATTTAATGGATACAACCACAACCACAGTGTGTATTCCTGGAATTATAAGGAAGCTGTCTTGTGACAGTGTGAACTTCTGTGAAAGAAAATAAGAAATTTTAGGGATAGTTCTTTTATTTTTTTTTAAGATTTTGTTTATTTATTCATGAGAAACACACACAGAAAGAGAGAGGCAGAGACACAGGCAGAGGGAGAAGCGGGCTCCATGCAGGGAGCCCAACGCGGGACTCAATCCTGGATTTCAGGATCACGCCCTGAGCCAAAGGCAGACACTCAACCGCTGAGCCACCCAGGTGTCCCGAGGGATGGTTCTTAAAGAAAATTGTACATTGAAAATAATTCATAGTCTCAGGGAGCAGATTAATACCAACATTCATATTTTAATGGAAAATGCTGCTATTATATAGAGTAGGAAACTTATATTTTCATTTTAAATTAAAATATTGTTCTGACATGTTGATTTAGAAATTTAGTAAATAAATCTATACATTTCTGTTTTCTTTTTTTCATTCCTTTGTTTTTATACCTGTTGTAAAGATGAAAACATATTTTCCTCTAAAGAAATTTCCTCTAAAGAAATTCTTCTAAATCCTCTAAAGAAACATATTTAGAAATGATAAGAGTTCTGGGTTTCAGTTACACTTGGAATATGACATCCAGACTCTATGCATTAAGAATGCATGTGGCTATTTGTACTAATATCATATATGGTTTAGGATTTTATTTCAGGATAATGTAGGAAATGTTTGATCTATAATAAATATGATGGGGCAGCTCGGGTGGCTCAGCAGTTTAGTGCTGCCTTCAGCCCAGGGTCTGAATCCTGGAGACCCAGGATCGAGTCCCGTGTCGGGCTCCCTGCATGGAGCCTGCTTCTCCCTCTGCTTGTGTCTCTGCCTCTCTCTGTGTGTGTGTCTCTAATAAATAAATAAATAAAGTCTTTAAAAAAATATATATGATGGACACATTGCAGTCAGAATCTATTTATTTATTTATTTATTTATTTATTTATTTATTAATATTTATTTATTTCAGAATCTGCTGGATGAAGATCTACAGTTCTGTGTCAGTAAGCAAAATTCCAGAGGCTTCATAGCCTTTGGACAAGTACAATATTTACCACATTCCTAAGAGACCAATGGAAAGGCGTTTAAGTCTAATGTGGGAATCTCATTTTCTCTTCATAATATTCGTTGGGCACCGAATACACTTTTAAAACTTTAAGGGTCAATAATTAATTACAACCAGATGTTTCAAATTTTTAACTAGGACTATTAAATGTAAACATCTGGAATGTGGAAAGACTAAAGGAAGACCAGACATGTATCTTACAGTATTTTTATCCCTAGATCTAGAACTTTAAAACTTAACGTGGAGCTTGGGTTAGTGAAAAGAGAAGAAATAAGCTGAAAAATAAGTCTAGAAAAAGACTGCCCAGAGAACATTGTATCATTGTGCAGGAAGGGCATGTTTTATATCTGTGCCATCCAATACAATAGTCACAGCGACATGTGGATATTCAGCATTTGAATTGTGGTTATTATGATTGAAGAACTAAAAGGTAATTACATTTTAATTTTTAATGACTTTTTTATTTCAGAATAATTTTAGATTTTTCAGTGAAATATCTAAATAGAAGTCCAGAGTTTCCATATACCCACGCTTAGTTTTCCTTAACATAACATGTTATAATTAATTAATTAATTAATACTGATACATTAAGTCCACAATATAATCAGATTTCCTTAGTGTTTACCTAATATCCCTGTCCAGCTACAAGATTCCATTCAAGGTATCAAGGTACATTATTACATCCACTTATATTTCAGTGGGCTGTGACAATTTCTCAAACTTTTCTTGTTTTTGAGAATCTGGACAGCTTGCAGAGTACTTGTCAGGTATTTTGCAGAACATCCTTCAGTTAAGATTTGTCTGATATTTTAATCACGATTTAACTGAAGGTATGACTTTGCGATGAAAGACCATTAAAGGAAAGTATCATTTTCATCACGTCATATCAATTGTACATACATCAGCATAACTTAACACTGTTTATATTAAACTTGACCACCTGGCTGACATAGTATTTGTCAAATTTATCCACTCTGCGGTTACTCCCTCCCCCCCCCCCATTTGCATGCATTCTATACTCTTTGGAAGGATGTCACTATGTGTAGCCTTCACTTAAGGTGTGAGAATTTGCACTCCATTTCTTCAGTGAGGAAGTATCTGTACAAATTATTTGGAATATTTCTTCATGAAAGATTTGTCTATTATTCCTCATTGATCTATTTATTCAATCTTTGATTTATATTAGTATGGACCTATGTATATTCATTTTATACTGTAGATTACAATTTGTTAACATTTTATTTACTTTGTTCCTAATTGTTTTCTAACTTTGGACATTGTAAACTCTTTCACTTAACTTCTGTGTCCCTTTTGTCATTATCCCACCATTTCTGTGGGTTTTTTTTAAAACACTTCTTCACTCCTAGCACCAGAAAATATTCATGGTTCATCTTTTATATTTTGTGCCCCAGTCCTAGATTCAGCTCTTTCTCAATGGAACCTTGGTTCTTTTTATTGGATAATAGCATTAACATTTAAATTAGCTAAATATTTAAAATAGTTTAGCTTGGGGGATGAGGAAGTGTTTATCTCCTATTCCCTATAAAAGTAAAGTTGATGAATTCCCTTTGCATTTCCTGATTGAACTTTATTTGACATGTCAACTTTTATAAAGAATGAAAAAATATAAGACTTTGGTGCATTGTAAGAGGATTATCTTCTCCTCCTTGGTCAGAGATAGGCCATGGATCAGCATTAAAAGCTTTGTTATATGGTCCCCAAATTCGGCCTGAAATGACATTCTTTCAGGTTCTGCTGAATATTAGAATGAATTATTAATATTGTTGTCAAGATTATTGAACATTTGTGCTCTCACATGATTGCATGATTTCAGGAAGAAATATGTATATATTTCTGTAAATGTGTGTGTATTTATATATATATATGTATATATGTACATGTACAGGTACAGTTTTTCATAAACAACCTGCCTTTTTAAGTAACATATAGAATTATAATTCAGAAGAAAGTATAAGATGAAAAATGCATATTTCGGCAACATGCTATACCTGCTCTGAAATCAAGTATGGTCAATACATCAATCCGGAAACATAGCACAAATTTCAGCATCAGTGACATTCCCAAAATAAAAGATGAATGCAGGAGGGGATAACTGGTTTCTACCTAACTTGCGAGGAGCATTAGCAGCTCTGCAATACCTAATTAACCTCTTCTCTTTCTCTCTTCTAACACGTCTGTGGCATTCTATCACAGTCCACCTGCACCTTCCATGCAAGCCTATATTCTGTGGTAGGCCTGAAGGCAGGGCACAAGCTAGAGTGACAGGGAAGGCTGAAATATACCTTACCAGCTAAATGTTTAACCTACCTGCTTCTAAACATGAGTCTTTCAACTGAACAGAACCTTTTATTTTAAAACTACAAATAAGGTTAAAAAACATTATATTTAGAGAAGTAGCACACTGATTTTCCATCATGCACATTTGTAAACAGAGCAGTTTAAGTCATTTCTACCAAGAGGAGTTTGATAGGTGGCTAGGTGAGCAGTGCTAAGACAGACTTTTAATTCACAGTTTTGCCTAGAGCCATTCTAAAGATCATGAGGAATGTGATCCAGACAGTTATTTACTTACCTGTTCGTAGAAATCTTAGATTTTCTGAATTGCCAGAACAATCTGTATCATACTAAACCTTAATGTTAGCTCATAACATTGGTCCAATTAAGTGAAGTGCTCCACAGCCACCTGTATTTCTGTCAGTGTATGTGTCTCCAGGGTGTATTCAGGAGCATATCATAATTCAGGAATGATTGCCTCAAAGGTTTTATTGGACTCACTCAGTTAACTCAGACAAAATACAGAGAAAATGAAAACCTTCTTGCTTGCTTCCTAACATTCAGCTCTTATGTTTGTTTTCCTACTAGACAGGTGTTATGCAGTTTGTGGATAGAAATATAAATAATACTGGCCTAATAATTCGCCTACTTATCCAAGTTCCATAATTTCCAGGGAAAAAAAAATCTGCCCCCCATTCCCCAAACAAGATCTCTTTTAAATACTTAACTACAGCTGGTTGCTCTGTGTAAGAAACAAGTAACCTGTGTATTCAGTTGAGGGTAGGAGAGCTCCTTTATTTTTTTTTAATTTTTAACATTTGTTTATTTTAGAAAGAAAAAGAGAAAGAGTGCACTCACAAGCAGGAGGGGGAGGGAGAGGGAGAAAATCTCAAACAACTGAGTGTGGAGCCTGATGCGAAGCTTGATCTCAGAACCCTGAGATCATGACCTAAGTGGAAACCAAGAGTCCAAGGCTTAACCAACTGTGCCACAGGATGCCCAGGAGAGCTCCTTTAAACTCATATTTGGCACTAAAAACAAAGTAGAAGGGTAAATTTATTTTATGTATTTATATTACATGTTACCTGAATGGTTTAGATACTGTCTGGAAGGATATAAGTGAAGAAAACAGATATTTTGTTAACTCTCTCAAATTATCTTCGGTCTTGGGAAAATGAAACAGAAATTAATATGACCTTTTGAATCAAGAAGCCACACTGGAATACAAAAAGTAAATTATAAGACACACTATTGAATAGAGAAGAGTCACCATGACCCCAATATTTATCTTTATCATATCCTATATGTGTTGTTCCCTCTGCATAAACCATCCTTCCTTAATTTGACGATGAGCAACCCAAAATCATCATCTCTTGCCCCATCTCCAAGCCTATCCCAACCGGCTCTACCCTATGCTGTCAACAAAACTCTTTCCCTCACCTAATAAACTTATGAACAAGTATATCTAGTCTTATATTGGCACCCCTCATTATGGCAAATAATACATGAAATATAACAAGCATCAAATTTTTATATTAGCTAATCTTTCCTTCAGTTAAAATATTCTAAAATATCATTCAAAAAATAAGTTAAAATGTCTCAGGTCATTAAATGAGGTCCAAGTAGTCTGACTCCAGCTTGTTCTTTCTCCAACATGACCTCACTTACTTTATTATCCATGGTTCTCCAGAGAAATAGAATAAACAGGATGTGTATGCTTCAATAGAAAGTATGATTTTTAATCTCACTTATAGTTATTATATATCTATATCCATATATATAAGTGTGTATATATATATATATATATATATATATACACACTATAGACATATAATATATATAGTGACAGAGAAGGAATGAGAAAAAAGATATATCGGCTTACATGATTATGTGATTATGGCTGGAGACCCCAGGAGAGCTGATGTGAGTATTAGTCTGAATATTAATGTTTGAAAAGAAGAGAGTTGATGATGTAAGTTCCACTCCAAAGGCCAACAGACTCAAGACACAAGAGAAAACAATGTTTAAGTAGGAATTTGAAGACTGGAGAAGGTCAATGTCCCAGCCTAAGCAATAAGTTAGAAATTTTCTTTTACTTCACCTTTTTTATTCTATTCAGGTCTTCAACTGATTGTATGAGGCCTACTAACATTAGGGAGGGCAAGAAGGCAATTGTCTTTACTCAGTCTACTGATTCAGATGTTGATCCTGAAACACCCTCAGAGACACACTCAGGATGATGTTTTGCTACATGCTCTGGGTATCCTGTGGTCCAGTCAAGTTGACATATAAAATTTACTGTCATATCTGTTCTCTATTGAAGAGCCACAGGAACAGGTCGTCACTCCTGCATTTGTCACATTTTTCGTCCTGTACTATGACTTTGCACAAGTTCCTCCCTTCGAATGAAATTATTTTCCTTTTTGTCTATGACTGTTATCCTATTTATCCTTAAGACTCACTTTACAGTCATATTATAGTGAAGACTCCATGAAATGATCTAGGCAAAATGAATTTCCTAATGCTCTGTTTCAGGAAAAGGAAACTTCTTTGTTCCTCTTTTAGGTACATAAAATATGATTATCTGGGCAAAGCTGATTCTCACCTCACCATCAGGGGATATTTGTTAATATCTGAAGATATTTTTGCTTATCATAACAGGAAGAGGGAATGCAATATAATGTGTAGAAATCAATAGTGCACAAATTCTCCCTCTGCAACAAAGAATTATCTAGCCAAGGTCTCCTTGGCTCTGTTTGATACTTTAGATAGGATAAGTCTCTGTTACAAGGAGCTATCTGTCCTGTACAGTCTAGGATAATTAGTAGCATCTCTGGCTTCTACCCACCAGATTCCAGTAACAGCTCCTCCTCCAGTCATGAAACCCAAACTTTCTCCAGACATTGAAAATGTCTCCTGAGTTGCAAAATTTGTCTACTGATGTAAAGAAAAAAGAAAATCCAAAACAACTATGAAAAAGCCAAACTTGTAGAAACAGAGAGTACAATGGTGACTATTAGGGCCTGGCTATGATATGGAGTGGCTAAGTGGCAGGGGGAATGAGGGTACAAATTTCCAGTTGTCAAATTCTGGGAATCTAATATACAGCATTGGGAGTATAGATAACAATAGTGTACTATATATTTGAAAGTTGTGAAGAGAGATCTTAAATGCTTTCAGACAAAACAAATGGTGTTCATGTGAAATGATGGAGGTGTTAACTCACATGATGATGGTAGTCATATTCACAATATGATATATTGCAATATATCAAATAGAAGTGTTGTACGCCTTAGTTACACAATGTTATATGCCAGTTATATATCAGTAAAGGTGGGGAAGAAAAAAAGAACACACATATTGTGCATAAGAGCACCTAATTAGGCAAGGTGATGAAAGGCTTAAGAAAATGAACTCTGGAATTATAAAGTCCTGGGCTGAATAATCTCTGGATTTAGTGCAAGGAATAATGAGCCATATTTAGCCTCCTCAAACTCTGGTTTTCATTGTGACCTGATGGCCTAATAATACTAAATGACTCCTACAATAGTTGGGATAATTAAATGAGTTAATATGTAGTGTCTGGTAAAGGGTATGTGCTCAATAATTATTGCTATAGTGATTGGCTAAGAGAAATGCTACCATAAAGGCAGGTGTATTTAACTTATAAATACCATTAGTTACTTCAGTTCAGAACAGCTATAAAACTTACAATTTGCACCAAGTATCTCAGCACAGAAGTGCTGTCTGGATTATATTTAAATGTTTCATGGGCAATTTGTGTCCCCTTGAAACAAGGATTACATTTTTGCTTTCTCCCATAGCATCAGCTATAAAAAATCTTTGTTGAATTGAAACTAACAAGAAAAAATATCACCTCTTATAAAATTGAGTGTAGTTGTTATACCTCTAAATAATTCTTATTTGTCTGTCTCACCCTATTACCGTTATGAGTAATTTTCTTTTTATCAATATTAACTGCATACAGCGGCAGCACATAAAATATCAATTTATAAGGTCATGGCATACTGCTACAATACTATGATGTAATGCAGTGAATGATGAAATTTGGGACATAGATGTCTGTAGGTGGTCCAAAAGTTATGGAAAATGATTCAAATTGTACAGACCACAATCACAGGATTAAGGGAAAGCAATTGTCACTTGCACTGTGTGCTTATAACAAGAGTCAGAATGTGCCAGATGCACAGCTTGTCTGCAGCTGTTGTCATTTGAATCTTTTGTACAACATCCATTTCTCTCCCAACTGTGTGGGATTTATAAGTGCAGAGTTGATCAAAATCACTTTTGTGCAGAGAATTCTTGTATAATAGTTCTTAGATTTAAACCATGCATAAGAAAACATAACCCAGAAATAATTCCACACATACTGCTTAAGCTAGCACAGATGCCTATGTTGGATTTAGTTGGATACAACTTTAAAGTGCTGATTAGGTCAGGCTATGGGCATTGCCAACTAGAGCTGGAAACTCATGAATTGCTAAAATGCCACCTTTGGGATAAGTGTGTATTTTAAATACAGTCTTTATATGAATATTAGCAAGTCAATCTCTATCTAACAAATGTATATTTTTCTCTATACATTAGATTTGAAACATGCTTTTACTAGACAATATTAGGTAAACAATATGATTGAAGAACATTATGAATGTACCATATACATACCATATTTCAGGACCAAAGGCTATAAAAATGACCAGGGATTATTTGTTACTCTCATATTTGTAGATATACAAAATCTTTTATGTTAAAGATTTTTAAAAATTACTTTAAATTTTCAGATGAAAACTTGTCTCCCATAAATCAGTAACTCATCTATTTCACTTAATTTTTCTCTCCATGCCTGGGTAAACAGCTCAAGAGAATATTATAAATATTAATTTGTGGTTTGATCAACCTTGATAGATGTTTTTCTTTAAAGCCAACTCTAAATCTTTTGTTCAGATTAAGTTTAGTACTTTCTTCCCTTTTTTTCATATTCCATAAGACTTGTATTTTATTCAGGAAGTAATCAAATCTATATACAGTCTAGAAAACTAAAAAGGCCTCAGTCCATCTAGGGTGGGGGTGGGAGTGGGACAAGGAGAACATCCAACATGGCACCTCGAGAGAGGGACTGGGCATTGTCTTGCAGCATTGAGGGCAAGGCCAAGCAGAAGAAGGCTTGTTGAGTGTAGAATAGGAAGGGCACTGCCTGGCAGGCTGAGCCCATCTGCCTGTTCCCACAAAACAGGTAGAGATAGACTACTCATATGGCCAGCTTGTCCCAGAAGAAGCCAAGAGTCAGTCTGGATTCCCTGTCAGCAAGTCTAAATCTTCATAGTGCTGTCTACAGTTCCTGAGAAGAACCAGCCCTGGGACATGGCCATCACAACCACATTTCTCTCCCTGGTCACACAGCAGCATCTATGTACAGATAATGCTGTTCTTATTTTAGATCCTGAGGACTGGTCTGGTAGGGCATGAAGAGCATATGCAATGCCTGTGGACTCTCAGAACCCACACCTGCTCCTTAGACTCCATGTCCCCCATATGATGAGTTCTAGGTGCCATAGACAGTGTAGTGTTTCGTCACATGGACAGAGTAGCTGTCACTGCCAGATGTCTGTAGGAGATGGATGCAGTTGAGGGTCTAGATGTTCCAGGTTTTGATTGGTAGGAGCCACTATACAGGTAGCTCTGAGTGGCTATCAGGGTCCATACCCAATAGCCCATGAGATTCTTCAACTCAGCTAGATACTCAAGATGCTACAGATCTTCATGGCCTTCAGAGAGCCTCTGAAGAGTACACTACATGAGGAACCAGCATTCACACTGTGTTGTCATGCCTGGATTGTGTTCATCTTCTATAAGATGTCTCACAAGATCATGATATAGACTTCTGAGTTGCTGTAGAGCTTGCACCCAGGACATGGAATGCTAGCACAAAGCCATCATGGCCCTCCAGTATCTTCTGGCACTTATAGGTGGTACATGTATCCCACATACTGATGGTCTTGTTGGAGAAGCCACAGAAGAACAGGTCACCTGGGGAGTTGAAACAAAGGTACCATACAGGGCCCAGGAATATTCCTTTGTACTGAGAATCTGCTGAAGGTCATGGAATTCTTAGGATCCCCATGTTTAGGTATGCATCGATGTGGGATAGCTGGTCAGTCAACATAGACACATCCCTCTGAAACTATGATGCCCTTGCTGAGCTTGCTCTGGTTTTCATTCAGGATATCAAACTTGATTTTGATGCTCTTCACCAGCTTCTCCTAGAGCTTGCCCAGCACAGAGCCCAGGAAAGCATTTCCTGGCTCATCCACACTAGTACCATGTGCATTTCTGGAAGTGGCATTCTGTCTGCTGCAGGAATTCCTTCAGTCCCTGGAAGTAGCAAGTCTCCAGGTATGTTTCCTATGTGTCCTGGTTCCTGGTGACTCATGTACTTGTACTCGGGGTGAGGACACTTCATGTGTTCACACTCTTTGAGGTGCACTGCCAGGTTCATCTTATGGAAAAGTAGGCAGCTGAGTTTTGGAGGCACTGCACAAATCTGCTGACACAGCTGCCTTTGTGGTCCTTCCAGGCACTGAGCTTACTGGATAAAGAGATCCTCAATATGCTCCACCACTGCAACGTTGTTTACCACCAACATCAGCCTGGAATTGCTCATAAGACACTTCTCTATCTACAAGGCTCATCTTTGAGAGAAGTGTGCCCACATATGGTGTGACCAGGTCCTTGAACACATTGCAGTACAGCTGGTGTGGGGCTTCTTCAAGGGATTCTCTGCAAATACCAGAGGCTCCTGTTCTTTCTCTGCCTTGGGCAGTAAGAAAGTGAAGTGGAGGGACATGCTAGACTCAGAGTGTAGGGAGGTGACTGAGATGGCAGAGGCTGAGTGGCAGGTGTGCTGATGGGGGGTGTGCTGTCCTCCTCATCCCATGAATACGCAAGTATGCTTTTGTACATGCAGGTCCCATTAGCTTTCCTGATGGTAGTGGTAGCCAAAAAGGCAGCTTGAAGGACATTTCCATTCTGGTCCTGGTGGCAATGTCTAGGGTGGGAAGGTTAACAAGTCCCTCAAAGAACAGTTGAAGTGGGCATTCTTACCTGAGATCATGCCCAAGAGAGGCATCTAGAGTCCTCAGATGATATTCCCCTCCCCCGCCATTATAGTTTCCCTGATGCTATAGCAACACATTTTCCCTTCTTGTTTCCATTAGCCACTGGCCAGAAAAGGGCTTAGGTTCACCTCTAAGGATATTTAGAGTCTTCCTAACTGGTGCTTTCTTCTATAGTATACCTATATGTTGTTCACTTCCTGTTTCCTTTGATAATTACCTATGACACGCAGATTCCAAAAAACTGTGTATTGCTATTTGATTCTGGTTGCTAGAATTGCTCAGTTTATGATCATGAACTAATTATTTCTTCTCTCCGATCCAATATATTTAGAATTAAAGTCTCATTGTGCCCTCAGATTCTTAGAGTAACTGCAATAATACAGATATCTATAATAAAAAGCTATGAATTAACTGTATCCAGGTGGCCCCTTCCTTCTTGCTGAGATAGCTTATGAAGTGAAGGTCAGTACATTGATAAGGGGGTACAGAGAATGAAGTTTTGAGGATAGTAATGTCTCATAATCTTTGTTCTCTGATGCATAAGAGCTTTAAATTTGAAACATGATGGATGACATAAAGTATACATTCTCAATTTCAATTACCTTTCTAAGTTACTCAAGTAAGTTGACTTTTGAAAATCATCATCCCCCTATATACTTGTCCAACAAAAAAACCTGATAATTTTCTTAATTCCATGCACTATTTTATAACAGAGAAATTATTTGAAACATTCAATATAGATTTTAATCTAACAAATGTAAAAACACAGTCTTTATCATATATCCCACTGTATATATTTTTTGTTGCATATGGTCAGCTTAATGGATCACTATGTAACTTTAAAGTTTTTGTCTTTAGTAGGCAAGATACCAGCAAAGGTAGTGTTTGCTTGCTCTAAGTTCCCATTCCAAGTTCTAGAGAACCTCATGGCTTTACCAGTGAGCATATATTTATCCCATTCTCATTCAATGTGTTTGGGAACATTCCTGAAATCAGGAACGTGTAATATAATCACAATTGGTGTAAGTCTGTCTTTGTGGATGGCAGCACTTTTCACAGTAAAGAAGGACATTGACATCTGTCTTGACAATCCAAAAATATCTAATGAGAATATTCGTTTTTCATTAAAGAACATTAGTATATATTATTTTCATTGCCAGCATATTGCAATATATTTGATTGATAAATGTAAGGATATTTTATAATCAAAGATTATATAGATAAAATTTGATAGGAGTGTTGAGAAATGAACACTGAAATATTGATGATTGATAGCAGTAACTGATGTCAGAAAGTAGTACCTGAGTTCAGAGACAAGGAAGTTGGTGGTTTGAAGGAAAAATAAAAGTGGTCAAATGTTTTCTGTGTACTCTTCCAATCAGACTGATTCCAAAAAGAGTGAATCTATTGCTCATATTCATAATTGCTGTGCTTTTGAGTGGAAATAATTATTTTTAATAATGCCCTGTTACATATACATTCAAATAAACATTCTTCCCAGGAAGATGATCAAATCTCAGAGTTACTTTCATTATATTCCAGGCATATTTTTTATTTATATATATCCAACTAATAAAGAAAGTACAAAGCAAGGGCATGTAATTTGCTATAACTATTCTTTTTAAGGATTTGAATTTTTTTATTCATCAATTTCTCTGATAATGTAAAAATAATTTCATAATAATGATTCTTTATTATTTTTGAAGGTCTTGTCGCTTAGTTTTTCTTTTTAAATTTTACTTTCTTTGAGTGAAAATTTAGATATATTATTTCAAAAGGGAAATGTGGTCCTCGAGGTCACATTTCAATAAGTGACCATCAGGTTTCCTCAAGTTTTATGTTAGAACCTCTCTTTACGAATAACAAATTATTTGATAATAGTGATAAATAAAGATGTATAAGTAGCTAATGATTTGGTCATTTTAACATATGTTTTTCCCCTAGGACTAGAAGAAAGCTATTTATCAGGAATCAAGGTAAGGAATCAAGATCCAGAAATGATTAATAAGTACTTCCTTTCATTTTGAAACTCAGGCTATTTAAGGTACTCAAAGTCCAGAACAGATAAATGAATACACACACACACACACACACACACACACACACACAATTCATATATTGAAGAAATTTTATATAGTCATTTAAAACTGAAAATTGTCCAGACGCCTGGGGGCTCAGTCGGCTAGGGGTATCTGACTCTTGATTTCAGCTTGGGTCATGATCCCAGGATCATGAGATCTAGGCCCATGATGGGCTCTGTGCTCAGCAGGGAGTCTGCTGGAGATTTTCTCTCTCCCTCCCTCTGCCCCTCTGCCAGCTCACACATGTGCATACCCTCTCTCTTTCTTAAATAAATAAATAAATAAATAAATAAATAAATAAATAAATAAAATATAAAAAAACTGATAATCATCATAAAATACTGTGATTTTGAAAAGCATCAAAGTAGTTAAGTGCTAAGGATTATTGAGTGAATATTTGCCAATTCTATTTTGAAAGACAGATTTTAATGTACTAATGTTGAATTAGAGTGAGAGTCCTGAGTAGTTTCATCACCAAACATGTGCATCTATATACCCTCCACTGAAAATATAAGCAAGGCAGTAAAAAATAATATTGCTAATTTATTGATTATTTAGTAATATTTTAATCTTTAACTCATTACAGTCAGAATTCCAGAAGATTGAAAATAAAAACTCTAGTGTTTGACTCAGGCTACACAATTACTAAATTCTTATTTATGACAACATTAAACATTATTACAATTTAAAATTCTTTACCATCCCAGTGGAAACTCAAACTACTAAGGCATGCAAACACTTGCTCTCTCTTCCAAACAGCTATAATATATTTGTGAATAGGAGGTAAAATACTGATAATCTATATCTGTGAATGAAACTTTTATTTTTTATTTAAATATCCATACATCACTTTAAAAATGTCATTAACTTTTTCCTAAAAATAGTGTAATCTTAATTTTCCATTCCCACAAAATCTTTTATTTTGCAAGTAACTCAGAGATTTTTAAAATAAGCATTAGCTAAATTCTAAAAGAAACAAAATTAGTTATTTAGTAATTATTTTTATTTGGTATGTATGAAATCTCAATAGTCCTTTAGATATAAAACAGTTGTTTAAATTAAATATATTCTGGGATTAATATTTAATTATATCAGATAATTATTCTATTTCATAAGAAAATTA
Source organism: Canis lupus baileyi (assembly GCF_048164855.1). Classification (NCBI taxonomy): domain Eukaryota; kingdom Metazoa; phylum Chordata; class Mammalia; order Carnivora; family Canidae; genus Canis; species Canis lupus. Next base: position 25,944,916 of record NC_132854.1, read on the forward strand.
TATTGCCTCTATACATATGTTAATGAAATAAAATTAGGTTTTCTAAATATAAAACATTTTAAAATATTAATAAAAACTATATTTAGGTGCACCTGGGTGGTTCAGTGGTTGAGCAACTGCCTTTGGCTCAGGTCGTTATCCCAGAGTAATGGGATTGAATCCCACATCAGACTCCTTGCAGGGAATCTGCTTCTCCTTCTCTCTATGTCTCTGCCTCTCTCTCTGTGTGTCTCATGAATAAGTAAAATCTTAAAAAATAATCATATTTAAATATATTGACTTTATCCTTATAAACTATTTTGATATAATTGTTTAAACAAATAATTTTTTGCTAACAGTTTTATCACACATGGACTCAAAATATGTTCATCCCAAAAATAATTTACAGATAATGTGATCCAACCTCTTCATCTAACAGGTGAAAAAAGTGACATTCAGAAAGGTCATGAGAAATTTACAGATAGAAGCCAGATATTTTGACTTCCTGTCAAATACATTTTCTGTTATACATATTGCAGCTTCATGAATCACCAATTTTCATCAAAATGAAATGCCATGAAGGGCCAATATTTAAATACCTAACCATTCTGTTATATTTGATTGATGTTTTAGGTGGCACATAAACATTTTGTAACATCCCTTGGTCATTATTCTAAATATTAGTATATGTGTGTGTGCAATTCTATAGATAAATTGTTGTTTGGCAACGTACTTTGGAATGCTAGTATAATAATAGTTTACTTCACCAAGACAATTACAACTTTTTCTCTCTTGCTTTACAGTTTACCACGCTTTATAGTTTATAGCATTTATCATATTTTACCTTATTTTTTTACTGTTTTTTAGATTTCTTGCAGGAACATTATATAGTTGCCTTCAAAGTGGTGACTTGTCTTACTTCTCTTGCTTGAAAGGTTCATCTTTATATAGCCAATTGCCCCCTTCTCTTATATAGATCATAGGACTAGAATAGTAATTCTTCTATTGTAAACATATATTCCTGTTAAAGAATGTCTTTGTTTAGCATGGATAACAATAAGCTTTCTCAGGGAATTATTATGAGGATCACATGAAATCGTGGTTATAAAGAGTAAAGTATCACTTAGTCTGAAAAGATAACAACATTCAATGCCCCTCTGTCACTGGACCTAATAAAGGTGAACCAGAGCAGCATGAGGAAATATGTAAGATTCTGTTGGCCTGAAGAGTAGCCAGTGATGAAATCCTCAAACGCATTTCATTTAGGTCACAACATACACAGTTTTTTCATTTAGTAATTCAAGTTTGCATCCCAAATTAAAATCCTCCACACAATGAAACACAGTTATCACTTGATGAAAAAGAAGTCCGGAAACTTTTCAGTGATCTTCACCACTGTCTAAGGAATTTGTCTGTGGGCACCCATTAAATTTTTGACCATGGGATGTTTTCCATCTGGTGACCTTCAGCATCCTGCACATCACCAAAGGAATGCCCATGACCTATATAATTAAAGCAGATGTCTACTGAAATTTTGAATTTATGTATCAACAGGTATCTCAGTATAAGAAAATATAAGAGTACTATAATCTTGAAGAAAGATTGCCTAAATTTATAAAGGGAAATAACTTTTTTTGAAACAGCATTGTTGTACTTTAAACAGAAAGTCAGTTATTATTCCTTAATTTCTATTTCTATTTCCTTTCTAAAGACTCACCAACACCTGCTAGGATGTCAGACTCTTAAAGAAAGCTTGAAAAGCAGAGTTCTTTTATGATTACTATTATTATTAGCTATTTTGTTTCTGAAATTGGAGAAAAATCGAAGAATATACAAGCACCAATTTAAAGAGACTGCTAAAACCCACAAAGCTAAAATACTTAGTATAAAATTTAAATATTTACATGCTACAAGATTCTTTTGAATAATAATTATCACAACCTTGAGTGCAGTGCTAATGTATCTAAAATTGTTTTCATTGCCAGAACATGCTTCAGGGAATGTGTGAGAAAAAAAATAAATAAACCGGCAGTTAGCTCTAGAATCCCTAGGCAAATAATAAAGGGAAATCAGCACCCTTCTAATTTCCAATGCTTCACAAATTATAAAATATAAAACCAAATATATCAATGAAATACACGCTTGTTTTGTATACCATATCTGTTTTAGGGCTATATATGCATGTTTGTGTATACATGTCCGCATGTGTACTTGTGTGTCTCCATGGGTGAATTTGGCACATGTATGTTTGCTAAGACTACTTATGTAATATATTTTTAAGGACATTTGTGATGACTCTATTTGGAGCCTAATTATGTTAGTTAAAGCCACTACAAAATTTGTAGTTAACAGGGTAGGTACCCTGCTCATATCTTCTTTACTGGGTAGCAGGGCCCAACTCTCAGCTGCAGTGGGTGATGGCTGACAGTAGCTCAGTGCTGCACTCTTACACTGAGAAATGGTTTGGGCTAAATTGATTCACCTAAAGCAACCAGAAATATCTTGGTTTTTTTGCTCCCCCTGAGCATGTATAAAGCCAAAGACTAGCAGATAGGAGGCATAGAAAGCTAGCCACTGTCCCTCAAGGTCTGACAACTTTGGATTGCCATTCATTCTCCTCCCTGTTGGGTCAGATTGAAGCTAGGGATCCACAGAAATCAAATCTTTAGCTTTTTTTCTGCTTAATCCTGCATCCCTCACACCCTATCTGTTTTACTGACAGTTCCATCACTGTATCATTTTCCCAATAATCCTTCTTTTACTCTCTGCTTCTAGGGAAACTGAACCTGGAAGCAATTCAGCTACCACTGTGTGCAATGTGATTACGGCCAAAATCAGATGTTTTGAGAAGTCAATGCTTGCAAAAATGTTTTTTAGTTATTACTTAATGGACTAAAGAGGCCCTAAATAACCTCATGATTATAGAAAGCTTATGAGAATATTCCCCATAGGTCTCTCATGTTTATGCAAACCTTGAATCCACTTTTATTCAGGAATATCCTTAATTATTATTAATACTTTATTTTTTAGAACAGTTTTAGGTTCACAGCTGAATTGAAAAGATACAGAGATTTCCCATATACCCCATACCCCGAAACATGAACAGCTTCCCCCATTATTAACACTCTTCACTGGAATCATACATACATACAATACAGAGCCTTTTCAGATTGGCTTCTTTCACTTAATAATGTGCATTTAAGATTCCTCCATGTTTTTTATGGTTTGATAGCTAATTTCATTTTGTGCTAAATAATGTCCCATTGTCTAGATGTATCACAGTATATTTCTCCATTTGCATACTAAAGGACATCTTGGTTGCTTCCTCAGTTTGGCAATTATGAATAAAGCTGTGATACATATCCATGCAGAGGATTGCGTGGACATACATTTTTCAAATACTTTGGGAGATAACAAGGAGCATGATTGTTGTATCATACAGTAAGAATATGTTTTTAAGAAGTTGCCAAATTATCTTCCAGAGTCACTGTACCATGATGCATTCACACTAGCAATAAATGAGAGTTCCTGCTATTCCATATCCTTGTCACCATTTGGTGTGGTCATTTAATATGTATTTAGTGGTATTTCATCATTGATATCATTTGCATTTTTTTTGATGACATATCATGCAAAGCATCTTTCATGTGCTCACTTGCCAGCTGTATATCTTTTTATGTGAGGTGTCCATGAAGGTCCTCCTCCTAGTTTTTGTTTGTTTTCTTATTGTGAAGTTTTAACTGTTCTTTTGTTAATGTTTTGGATAATAGTCTATCTGATTGTAAAATGCCTTTTCCCAGTCTGTGGCTTGTCTTCTTATTCTCTTGGCATCATCTTTCACAGACGTTTTTAATTTTAATGACATCCATTTTATCATTACTTCTTTCATGAATCATGCCTTATGCCAAAAATGTCAGGACTTGGTATGCCTGGGTGGCTCAGTGGTTGAGCATCTGTCTTTCTTGGGTCAGGGCATGATCCCAGGGTTCCAGGATCAAGTCCTATACTGGGCTCCCTCTGGGGAGCCTGCTTCTCCCTCTGCCTCTCTCTCTGTCTCTCATGAATAAATAAATACAATATTTAAAACAAACAAAAAACAAAAATGTCAGGTTCATGCTCAAGGTCATCCAGGTTTTCATCTGTTATCTTTTAGGACTTTCGTAGTTTTTTTATTTTACATTTACGTATCTAATTTTTTAAAATATTTATTTATTTGAGGGGAGCAGGGGCAGAGGAAGAGGGAGGAAGAGAATCCTAAGCAGACTCCCCACTGAGTCACACTAAGTGTGGAGCCTGATACAGAACTCAATCTCTAAAGTCTGAGATCATGATCCTGAGATCATGACCCAAGCCAAAGTCAAGCATCAGATGTTTAACGCTCTGAGCCACCCAAATGCCCCAGTCTGTAATTCGTTTTGATATTTTTTGTGACTAGTAAAAGTTTTGTACTTAGATACGTCTCTATGTTTTTATATATGTGGATGTCCAGCTGTTCTAGCACCATTCTTGAAGAGACTATCTTTATATTGCTTTTGTTCCTTTGTCAAAGATCAGTCAACTATATTTAGTAAGTCTATTTCTGAGCTTTCCATTCTGTTTCATTGATCTATTAATCTGTTCTTTTGTTAATACCACATTTTTTAAATTACTATAGCCTATGTTGAATCTTGAACTTGGGTAGTTTCTGTCCTTCAATTTTGCTCTTCTCCTTAGTGTTGTGTTGCCTATTTTGGATTTTTTTCCCCTCTTCATTTAAACTAGTTTGCTACTATCTACAAATAACTTGCTGAGAGCTTGATTAGGATTGCATTGAATCTATAGATCAAATGAGGAAGACCTGACATCTTGACAATACTGACTGTCCCTGTCCATGATGTGGACTATCTCTCCTTTTTCTTTTCAGCATTTTGACTTCATTCCTTAGAATTTTTTAGTTTTGTTGAAATCTTATACATTCTTTGTTAGACTTATACCTGAGTATTTAATTTTTGGATCCTAATGGGAGTGTTTTCAATTCCAAATTCCACTTGTTCATTACTGCTATCTAGAAAAGTGGAATATATATATATATATCTTGTATCCTTGTATATATATATACAAGATATATATCTTGTATCCAACAAACATTATTTGTTGATACTTTGATACTTTTGGCTTATTTACATAGATGATCATGTCATATGTGATCAAAGACATTTCTATACATTCCTTCCATATATGTATACCTTTTACTTTCTTTTCTTGTCTTGTTCTATTAACTAAATCTTTGTGTACAATATTGAAAAGGAGTGTATGTGTGTGGAGTGGTGGTGCCTGGATGGCTCAGTCAGTTAAATGTCTGCCTTCCGGCTCAAGTCATGATCTCAGGGTACTGGGATCAAGCTCCACATAGAGCTCTCTGCTCAACAAGGAGTCTGCTTCTTCCTCTCACTCTCCTTCTGTGCTCTCTCTCTTTCTCTCTCTCTCTCAAATAAATAAATAAAATAAAAAGAAAGAAAGAAAGAAAGAAAGAAAGAAAGAGAGAGAAAAGAAAGAAGAAAGAAAAGAAAGAAAGAAAGAAAGAAAGAAAGAAAGAAAGAAGAAAGAAGAAAGAAAGAAAAGAAAAAGAAAGGAAAGAAAGAAGAAAGAAAGAAAGAAAGAAAGAAAGAAAGAAAGAAAGAAGAAAGAAAGAAAGAAAGAAAGAAAGAAAGAAAGAAAGAAAGAAAGAAAGAAAAAAAGAAAGAAAAAAAAAAAAAAGAAAGAGGAGAGATGGGAGGGGACATTTTTTGCTTTGTACCTGATATTGGTGGGAAAGTTTTGAGTTTATCACCATTAAATATGTTAGCTGTAGGCTTTTTGTTGATACTCATTATCAAACTGAAAAAGTTCCCCTTTATTCCTAGTTTAATGAATTTTTATCACAAACGGGTGTTTGATAATGTTCAATGCTTTTTATGCATCTATTGATATGACCATTGGATCTTTATTTTTTTTTTAGCCTATTTATGTGATAGATTGCCTTAATTGATTTTCAAATGTTGAAGTAGCCATTTTTGCCTGAGATAAATTCCACTGGTTGTGGTATATAATTCTTACACATTGTTGGATTCTATTTGCTAATATTTTGTTGGAAATTTTTGTATCTATGTTCACAAGAGATTAACAGTCTGTAGTTTTCTTATAAAATCCTTTCTGGTTATAGCATTAGAATAATTCTGATCTCGCAGGATGAGTTAGGAGACATTCTCTCTCTTCTATTCTCTGAATGAGGTTGTAGAGAATGAGTATAACATCTTCTTTAAGTGATATAATTTCTAGTGAACCCATCTGGGCCTACCACTTTCTGTTTTGGAAGGTTATTGGTTCTGGACTGTCTTTTTTAGGGGTTTTGTATAGTAAATAACTTTTGAAGTTTTGGGGTGTTGGTGACTCCCTCCAGGGCAGAGTACTGATTTATTTACTGTCCAGTATAATTAATATAATATCTCCATCTGGGATAAAACTAATTTACATTCCCTGAGTTTAGGGTTTCTTTACCTGTGATGCAAACTCTCTGCCTGTGCAGCATGCATTATTCTCTAGGACTCAAAGTGCTGCCCTGCTGTAAGTAATAAAATCCTACACCTCTGGCCAGGTAGTCTTCTTTATTTGGCTTATTTCCTATAAGATACTTACAGGGAATACTCTCCTATGTTTTGGATAATATTAAACTTCTTTAGAACCTCCTCAGACCAGGAGGTAACTAAACAATCAAATAAGGTAAAATATTAGATCTTTTATAGTTCTTTACAAGAAGTAGCCCCAGAAATACAAATATATGTTATCTAACAAGAATGAAGTCACAGAGATCTCAGAGATTATGCTAACACCACATCCACAGACACAGATTTAATAAAAGGTAATCTAGAATAAATACTGTATCTTAAGATGTCATTGCAAATTTGATGATCAGAATCAGATTCTGTTGTTTAATGGGATCTTCCAACAGGGATGAGGTCCATCACAGATTTTATTTAAAAGTTATATAAAAAGGAATTTCAAATTTGTTAATAATGTATATGCAGAAATATTCAGCTTGGGGTAAAAATTCTTGTTTGACATCTTGAACTCTAGATACTATTAATCCTCATTTGTGCAGGATATGGAATAATCAAGACTCTAAATCACATGAATTGAGACTTTGCTTTTTATACATTTTTTAGAAGTATGTTGGCCAAGCTGGTAATTATACAATACATTAGATTCTACCTGCATTAGATTCTACCTACATTTTTCACTGACTTCTATTCCTCATTTGAATTTGAAGGGTTTTGTTTTATTTTGCTTTGTTTTGTTTTGTTTTTTGACAGCTGGGACAACTATGGATTTTTTTTTAAAGATGCAAATAAGTCTTAGAACAGTTTTTTTTAAAACATTTAATAGCTTTTCATTAAAATCAGATAAAACATGAATGAGAGCAGAATATTTTAACTTTTATCTGTTGTTGGTCAGGAGGTTAAGCAGAGTTTTCTCACAGATGATTTTAAGTCAAGATTTAATCATTCTGTTTTCCTAATATTTTAGAAACTGCAAGGATCTTAGAGGAAAACTGACTCAAGACATGTGAACTCCTTGAAGAGTTTACCTCCGAGGATTATTCCCAAAGCAACCTGAGGCCATGTATTCATTCATACTTACTGTGTGTAATGGAAAGAAATTATGTTAAAACAAATCTAAGATCATGTTTAACTGTAGCATTCTGTGATGAATCCAAGACCTTAATTGCCAATTATAACATTGTTTTAATAAAGAATTGTAATGCATTTACAGGTAATTTTGGAATGAATATAGGTAAATGTTGATAGTATTACATGTAAAATAAATCTAATATAGTTGGTAATATGTATGTATGTGCTGTGCATGATTGAAGATTTAGAAATTAAAATAGAAATGACATTTGAATGATGACCAAATATACATCTGAAGACAAACAATGGAAAAGGATCCCAGACAGAATTTACATAAGCATAAGTGTATGGAAGTCTAGAATGTCTAGGAACTACAAGTAGTTTAGTATTACTGAAACATAAAGTTTGAGTTAGGAGAGAGCTGAGAAGGACTTTAACGTACTGGCAGAGATCATGAACATTCAGTGAAAAATAGTTTAATTTTAATTGTGTCAGGAATATATAGCCATTGAAGATTTTGAGGAGGTTAGAGACATACTTCTCACTTTCAATCCTTGCTAGCCAAAGGTAGCATAGGAAACAAGGTAGGAAGTAAGAGAGTAGGAAGGAGGAATGGTCCTCTAGATTACAGAATGATACCAGTTGAGTATAACATGAAGAGCATAGACTACAATCATTCCCATCAGTTAACCTCCCAGACTCTTACTATAGGAGGATTTTGGACACAATCCCACAGCATGTGATCAATCCAGGGTACTGTTTTCTACCAACTGGCCATATCTGGTATATATAGATAATCTGCTATTTCTCCTCTATTTCTTAAATTTGGTAGGGACTATTAGAGTGTATATAAATGAGTTGTTTAATACTGTTTTGAGAATCACTAGAGACAAAAATGCTAAATAGGAATGTTCTACCCAGAGAGGAGTCTTTCTCTGTGTATACTTAATTAGTAACTCTGAAACAGTCTTTAAATCATTTGCTAAAGAACACTGTGATAGATAATATCTAAGACTGAGGCTCTCATTTTATAACAGAATGTAACCAATACCAACCCTTTAAATGCTATATTAAGAATTTTAAAGGCTCTGCTTCAGGTGGCAGGCTCTGGGGAAGACATAGGTAGCAAGAAGCAGCCCTTGAAGCAGCCCCTGAAGCAGCCCAAGGAGATAGACAAGATAAGGAATTCAAGCAGAAAGGGGAGCAGAGTAGAAGCAGAGGAGAAAGAAAAGCAGGAGAAACTGGAGGAACTAAAAGCAAAGGTCATGGGGAAGAGCCCTCTGGTCACAGGTGGAATTAAGAAATCTGGCAAGAAGTAAGCTATTCCTTATGTTTGAGGAAATGCTGGTCCTTAATTCCATTCTTGTTTAAACATCTGGATTCCCTGTCACAGCATCTGTTGCCATCTATAGCTAGAATCCAGTGTTGTCTTAGATCCTGTTGTAAACTTTTGTAAAACAAAACAAAACAAAAAGACAATCAATCATTGAAAAAAAGATTTTTATAAATCTGTAACATTTGATGATATAGTGCTCATTTGTAAATACTCCTTACAAGTTCTGTCTTGCTAATAATAACCCAAATACAGATTATATATAGATTATAAATATAATTTAAACTATTCCAGTGAAAGGAATAAGTTAAGCATTTTTGTTAATCCTGTATCCTATCTCTGTTTGCATTCTGATTCAAAAACTTGAAGGGCAGGCTAGATTATATTATTTAAAATGGTGTTAATAAAGCATATCCAGTTGTAGGGCAGTAGTAGGAAGTATGAAATCCCAGGTTCCAACTCACACTCAATGAGTCAGTAACTCCTGGGGAAGAGTCTTAAAAGCAGAATTACAACTATAATTTCTATTAAGTCTTAAGAACAGAGATATTTGAAAACCACTTGCATTATCTCATTCATCATTGGCAAAGGGTACAGTGTGACACTGTTGTATGTCAAAGAAGTTAATGAATAACATTTCCTTAAGTTCTTTGCTTGTAATTTAAAAGAGAGTAAATAATGGAAGTAAGAATAGTCATAAAAACAAAGAGAAGCATATGTATGTATGTGGTTTGAGTGAGGTATGGGGGACAAAGATGTAATGGTGAATGGTAGATTGGGCAATTACCTGTCCCCAGTCCCAAGTAGGTAACAATGACATTTTTTTTCTGAAGGAAAGTATCGATCTAGGTTATGGATGGCAGTAATAAATATCACTCAGTAAAGAAGCAATCGCTAAAGGTATCTTTTATTCCCCTTGCTCAGTTGACATAATCTACTAAAAACCAAGAACCAGTTGTTCAGCCCCTCAATAATTTTGTAGTCAAGGTCATATTTTTCCAGGGTATTTAATGTGATGGTTTACAGGACAGAAACAGAAGCCTTTCTAAACTTGAGATATATTAACGTGTGCTGCACTGTTTGATCGCTTCTATCTGTCACTGCGTCTTAAGGAAAAGAGATGATCTTGACAGTATTTCTTCTTTTAAATTCTGGCTGAGTGTGACCCAGTAACATGTCAATGCAATTTGTCTTGAACCACTTACTGTATATTTCTAAAGAGAAAGAGAAAGATGCGGATCATGCTCTGCAGGTGATCTTTTGTTATACTTCTTGATCTTATAAATAATTACTATGAGTCCCCACCTCAAGAGACTTAAAATAATAATTTTTAGGATTGTTGGGGTTTTTTTGTTAAATAAGTTTGTTTAATTCTTGATGTTCATATTTATTTTGTTCATATTATACAGAATATAATAATTTCTAAAATTTTGTCTAGCTTTAGGGTAGAATTGCTTTAGCAAGCACTGTAAAAAACACAGAATTATGAGAGATCTCTCTTTCAAATTACATTTTGACATGAAAAAGAGGAAGGAAGAGCAGAACCTATTTGAAAGAGAATAGTGTGATAACAGATTTATATAAAGACTCCTCATTGATGGGGATGACTGAAAATTTTAATAAACTGGTAATTGGTAGAAGTGTGTTAGTAGGTGTTTTGCATCTATCATCTGTCCAGCAGAGAGAAGATAAACCAAAGCAGATGGAGAGCCAGGATCTGTGAAAACTGCCTGGAGTAATCTGTAGGTGATACTTAATAAAAGTAATATTTAGAGAAAGAGAAGTCAAGGCTTTTAATTGATAGCAATATTCAGTATGAGCCATAAATTTTTCTTTCTTTGAAAATTTGCTCTAAAAGATTTTGAATTTTAGCTTCTTATACAGAGCAAATCAAATTAGTCTGTACTGTTTTGATTCTAAAGAGTTAATTCATTTTACAAATAGTACCACAACCCTGCCTGAATCAAGCTACCTTTATCACCAACCAGGCGACAGTCCCCAGAGGTGGAGTGAAGCATTTGAGAATTTTAAAGCCTGACTATTGCTATCTTTGAAACACAGACATTATTAGAGATGGAAATATTATGCCTATCCACTCGTCCTCAAGGTTATTTGTATTTCTGTGTTAATGTGTTGTCTACTGATGTTGTAATTATCACCTTTCGGCTTAATAAAAATGCAACCTTGTTTTCAGTTAAATCCTATCATTTTTCTCCCCTTTCTAAAGTCAGGCAAAATGTTTCAGTTTGATCAGGTCCCTGGGTGTTAAAAAGAGCTAAGTTTAACAAAATAAAATTAAATTTCAGAAACAACTCTGAAGCTAATCATGCTGGGTTAATCCTTACCTCATCACAGATATCAACAATTACAAGAAAAGAAGGTGAAAGAAAACTGTTTAACTGTTTTGTGTGTCTATGTATGCATGCACCTTTATATAAGACTTAGAGGATGGAGGTGGGTAATATGGTTTACTATATTCCACTGCTACTATCATCCCTCTTCTGTAATGATCTGAAATGTCTTATCCTCGCTGGATGTGTGTATACAACTATGGGTTTTGTTCTTATTATTTTTGTTTTACTTTTTAAAAATTATTTGTCTATATGTTCAGTGCAAAAGTAAGCAGGAAAATAATGGGTATGTCACAAGTTATAACTATATCAGCATATTAACAAGTATATCACTACAGAATCATAATTGATTTGTGAGTTTTCTTAGCTACTGATGCAGGTTCAACATGCACTCCACCTGGCCCTCCAAGATACCCCCTCCCCCCTCCTCCAATTTACCAGGCCACCTCATTTTCAGGTGGAGTGAAAGTTACCATCACTTTCAGGAATTTGTGGACTGACCTAGAATAGATAGCATCTTACTGGGACAACTGCTTTTGCACAGGGCTATTTCTTGTCTCAGAGCTAAGAGTGTTTACTCTGTTTTTTTTTTGTTTTTTGTTTTTTGTTTTTTTAAACAAGTGATTGACACAAATTTTAGGAAGCCTAATGGCTTGATTTTCCCTTATTATGACCAAATCTTGCAACACTTGGGCCATATCTTTGTACTTTTCCCTTGAGTAATTCTGATTCTTTGCTGTAAACATGGTTCCTCAACCATCTTTAGATTGTCATCCTCATTATATTTCCCAACCTGAATTTGTCATTATATTTCCTTCCCTTTAGGGTCCTTGCAAGTTTTAAAAAGCCAAAAAAAACTATACAAAATGGAACAACAATATAAAAAAACACATTAACCACCATCTCATCTTAAGCAGCTGGGTTTTTGGGTTTTTTGGTACGATTTCTAAATGCATAATTACAATGGAGTACATACAGCTATATTTTCCTTCAGTATACTGCATAACTACAGATTCCTTCAGTCTTTATAATAGTTTAATACTTACAGATATTATCCCTTCATTATTCGTTGTTTCCAAACTTCAATATTGTACATGCTTTGCAATAAAAAACCTCATAATTATAGCTTTTTTATTATGCCAAATGCTTTTCTTAAGGCAAATCTCAATTGTGTATCAAAGTTGTGGCAATTTTTTCAATGTCTGATAGGTATAACAATCCTTTCTTTGTATTTAAACATTCATAAACATTGTAAAAAATTACATAGTATAGCAAGTTCCTTACAAAAAAAAAAAGCATTGCCAACTCCAGTCTCATTTCTAGGAAGTAATAATTTTTAAACATTGTGCTTTAAAATATAGTAGTTTCTTCTATTTAACTAAATATTGATAATGCTAATTTTTAATTTACTACTTACTATTGTATATAATTGATGAATTGTTTGCTAACAAAATGAGGATTTTTTGATACATTCCTCATCTGTCCTTCCAATATTGTCATTCATCTAATTTCATTAAGTTTTAATTTATTTATAATTAAATAAATTTATATTTCTTATTTCATCCACTTTACACTATGCTTCATGGACTCCCACTACATACAGTAAATGTATGAAACACCCTGCCTCTCTCTTCCCTCCATTTTTTTTTCTTTCTTTATTCCCTCTCTTGAATTCTGTCAAATTTATATTGTCAAGTTGACAATATTTTAAGGTTAGCATAAAAGCCACTATAATATCAGTTGTAGTCAAGCTTTTTATTTTATTCTAATAATTGATAATTAGCAAATATTTATTAAAATATTTATGTTTATATTTTCATTGTAAAACCCCATAATATACTAGGATTGCATGTTTTTCCATGAATTAATGTGACTTGATCTGTGCTACTCTAAAAGATTGTTTACTTTTTACCTATAACCTGTTGTTGAAAAGCACAGTTTAGTATATTTGAATGTACTCATATAAATATACATATGTATGTGTGTATACATATGTGTATACATGTATGTATACACACATATATACATATGCACACATATATGTGTATATACATATCTATTTGTAGGTTGTGTGCTTACTTCATTGTATTCTAGAATTTATGTTTGCACATTTTTATCATTGTTGAGAGTGAAATTGTATTACTATTGTCCTAAATACTTCCACTTTTGCTTATTCTATCTAATGATTTAGTCCATCCCACTTTAGAAAAAGTGCTATGTTTACAATTTCTTTTCTTAAGATTCTTCAGAGACATCATCTGAAATTTAAGGCTAACTGTGAAAGCCAAATAGTCTCTTGGGAGCATATAAAGAGCTTTTAATTCCCTATTGCTGGAGGACGGTAAAAGATAAGGATTAGGACCAGGATTTAATTATAAGGGAAATAGAACTACTTAGAATGTCAAATTTTCAAACCTTATAATACTACTACTCCAAGATCACAGCTGTGATTTTGAAGGAGTAAGACAGAGACTCGGCAAACAGGTACTCTTAAATCATACACAGGAAAATATTGAATTTCCAGATTTCTTGGAATCTCTTGGGCCCTCAGAAGTATCTTTTGCTCTCCTTTTAAAGTTTAGTGCTGTCTTTATTGAAAATGATTCAAAGACCTCTCAAGATAACATTGACTCCACTCAGTACTGACATTCACCTTCTTTTCTTCTCATCAGAGCCATAAATAGATTAGTTACACAATGTCCTAGAAGGAAAAATGGTATGCCTCCTAAAAGAAGAAGGATACCTAAAAGAAGCAGCATACCGAGGGTATGCTAGATGAGAATTATGAGAATAGATCACTGGATCAAGAGAAGTAAAGCATACATTTAAGTAACAAAGAATTAATTCATATATAAGCATATTTCCAGGACATAGAATTTAATATGCTGGCACAAAACCAAAGAAATAGTATTGCTGCCAGAATGGCTCTTGGAACCTTGGATGATGTGATGGGCTGTATTAGAAAAGTAGAAATTCCAGAATGATCATGGTAGATAGTAAAAAAGCAAGCAAAAGGACCTTAAACTCAGACATACTACCTCACATTGTGTTACGTGGAATAGTTTGAAAACACTGCTTATCAATAAAAGCATTTTAAATGTAATGTGGTTGACAGTAATATCACCAAGGCCATCATTTTGTGGCTTTACTCTAGGGCTGAAGGTGTTGCTGTTATGCGTGCTGAGATGCTGTGATAAATATGAGACCCTTTACATCAAAGTGGATAATAAGATTTTGAAATAATGGAAGATAGGAAGTGGCATTTAACCATCAGAAATAAGGCAGATACAATGACAAAATATGTCATAAAAGTCAGAGTGGCAGCCAATTTGACTTGAACTTCAGAGAATTATGGAAATGGTTAATTGAACAAGGTCTCCATAAGGTCAAGGTAGGTTGGCAGCTATAAAGAATGCTCATTCAATAGTTTGAAAGCAATCTAGGCAGAATATAACAGTCCTTTATCTGTTTCTGAACTTTAGTTCATATTCAGACCAGGAACCTAGTGACTAAAGGAAAAATCAAGATTTTGGAAGGAGCAATCCCAAGAAACCACATTAATCACAAAAAGACCTGAAGTCATTTACTTGGATAACAATACACTCAGCAAGAGTGAATATCCAGACATGCTAAGGGCTATTCAACTCAAAATATAGCCGTGACCACTACAGAAGTAATGAGAGAAATCAAGTAATAAATAAATTCTTAGACCAAGTCTTTTCATTTCCCAACTCCTGAATATACAATTGGAATTAGTAGTCTCAATAGATGACATGATTCTCTACCCCCATACACCCTTGATCATTTGTGCAACATACACCATTTCCATAGGTAATGTTTTGAGGTCTATGATAATAGGAACAGCTAAGTGGAAGAATCTGAACTGATTCCTTTCATAATCATTAAAGAAAGAAAAAATATATATATTTTAAAATTCACATCCAAGAGAAATCACATCCAAGAGATCCGGCAGAGATTTCTACCAACCATAATATTGAGTTAGTGGTTCCCTCATTTCCCCATATCATTTAGCACTCCAACCCTAAAAATATAGACATATACTAGAAGTTGACAGTAGACTACCACAAGCTCAATCAAGTAGATGCTTCAAGTTCAAATGTTGTGTAACATTTGAAAGAGCAGATTAATAGGGCCTCTGATAAAATACATGCAGCTTTTGATATGTTGAGTGCCTTATTTTCTATCTGTATAATGAATGAAGACCCACTTACATTAAATTAAAGACCCACTTAATTTAAATTAAAATTTAAGTGGGATAAATAACAGTCTACATTTCTAGTCATGCTCCAAGACTGTTAAATCTCCTACCCTCTGTCAGAGTTATAGTTGGAAGGGGCATACAGAGATCATACAAACATTCTATAAACATCACTTTGGTCAGGATGACATATTGCTAACTCCATTGGATAAGCAAGAAATGGCAAATATAATGTAGAGTTTGTTAAGATACATGTCTTTCAAAAGGGAGGGAGATGAAGGTGAATCTATGATGATTCAGTGGCTCACCACATAAATAAAGAGTTTGTCTCCATTTTTTGATGTTTGACTGTGGATAGCTGTTCAGCCTTATCCCCTTCTTTTCACTTTCTGTTGCACAGGGGGACAAGCTGCTAAGAAAGTCAAGATTCTCCCTTCTTTGGTACCAGTAAGAATTTCAAACCATACGCAGTAGATCTCATCAGAGACCAACCCCAAACTATCATAAATTCCCTAAGAAGTACCCTTTCATCTTGAGCCATTTCAGACTTGCTTTAGAGCCAACTTGCTCTCCTCAGAAATCTTCATTATATAAATAATGATGATAGGGTAAGCTTTTCCTACTCCCTTGTTTTGTTTGCCATCATCAGTTTAACTCAAACATCCAAGCCAAATTTGGGGTAGAAGTAGTACATTCTTTATCTGCAGGACAATCATATGCAGTACATCAGAAAAATTTTAGGGGCATCTACTGGGGCATGTTGGAACATTCCCTTCAATGTAAAAGAAAAATTATTTCATCCTGCAAAGCCCATGTCAAAGAATGAGGTAAAAGGCTCTCTTAGATTTTACTCTGTAAAAACAATAAGTTGCTTGTTTTGTTCATTGCTATATAATCAATGGTTAAATACTGTATGGAACACAGACATCTTTATTCTCAGATCTTGGAACATGGTCTTATAAGTAGTATTCACTCACTAATATTTGCTGTGTGAAGAAATAAATTATTAAATAAAGATGTGGTATCCACATTAAATTTATATTACTTAGAATTTCCAAAGGGATATGTTCTTTTTTCTTTTCCTTTTTTATTTTAAAATTTCCACTGGACTGTGTAATATACTTCAATGACAGTGGTTATAATTTAAATTTAGCTGATGTTGAAGAAGTTAAGAAAACCTGCATCAATTATGTCATTTCATTTCAGAGATGTTTCTTCAGTATGCATAATTTGATGACATGTGATGATGATGATGAGGGAGGAGGAGAAGGAGGATTATGTTTGAATATATTAGTCCTTTTGTTAAGATTGATTTTACTTGCTTGCTTGCTTGCTTGATTTATTTAATTAATTAATTTATTTATTTATTTATTTATTTATTTATTTTATAGCATGAGTGAAGGGGAGGGCAGAGGGAGACAGAAGAATCCCAAGCAGACTCCGTGTTGAGTGCAGCACCCAATTTGTGGCTCAATCCCAGGACCCTGAGATCATGACCTGAGCTGAAAAGAGTCAGACGCTCAACTCAATTTCATAAGCCACCCAAGAGCCCCTTTATGTATACTAGTCTTATGCAAAACATAGGCCAAAAGCATAGAAAGACATATTTGTAGTTTGGCTTCAATCCCTATATGATTAAATAGTCCCTTATTGATTCCCTTGACCCTCCTTCTTGTCTGCATTCAGCTAACATAATGAAGGAGTATAAACTAATTACACCCTACTCTTACAAACCTTTGTCTGCTTCCATGCTTTCAGTGAGAAAGAGTCAAAAAACAGATGGAAAGTGGATGATCACAATGTATTTTCACATATTTAAAAAGGAGGGACACCAAATAATTTGTTCTGAATTTACTTGGGGTGTGGGGGGAAGGAGAGGGTTATACCTGATCTGCAGTTACTGATCTAAACCTGCTAGCAAAGATTTCCAAAGATGGGGCATGGGCCTGCTTATCCCTCCTCCTGTGTCTCTGCCTCTCTCTCTCTCTATGTCTATCATGAATAAATAAATCTTAAAAAAAAAAATTCCAAATATGTTTATTTTTTACTTTTTAAAAGATTTATTTATGTATTACTGAGAGAAACAGAGAGAGAGAAAAGACAGAGAGAGAGAGAGAGAAGACAGAGAGAGAGAGAGAGAGAGACAGAGGCAGAGACACAGGCAGAGGGAGAAGCAGGCTCCATGCAGGGAGCCTGAGGTGGGACTGGATCCTGGGACTCCAGGATCACACCCTGGGCTGAAGGTGGCGCTAAACCGCTGAGACACCTGGGCTGCCTTCTTTTCTTTTCTTTTCTTTTCTTTTCTTTTCTTTTCTTTTCTTTTCTTTTCTTTTCTTTTCTTTTTTTTTTTTTTTTTTTTTACCAAAGATGTTTATGTTTAACTGGCAGGACCAGTTATAAATCTCACTGTACTAACTTAGGTTTACATATACTCTTTAGTCCTTATTCATAATATATTCTGAGGAACTCAGTGGCTTCTCAGTCACAGAAGATATGATGCTAGTCCATTAAATTGATATTACATTAATTAGAGCTGGTGAGCTGGAAGTCAAACTACTCAATTTATCTGAAAAAAAAAAAAAAAACCGAACTATTCTACTTATTGATAAGATGTGTAAAGACAAGAAAGTAGGAAATAAATCTCATAAAAACTCAGGAGCCCCAGCCTCTATAAAACGTCTACGTATGCAGTGATGCAGTAGTCTGTAGCACGTTAAAAAACTGTGTTAGAAGAGACACATTGCCGCCTCTGGTACCCCTTACCACTGAGAAAGAGGCAAATCTCCTTAGTGGCTTCTTTTTGGTTTTGGAGTTTACATCTACCTCACTGAAAGGCTTCCGATTTTGAGCAGAGTATAGAGCAAAAGAAGGATCTATATAAGGTCAGTGACATCACACAAGTTACTCTGCCACTTAAACCATATGACTAAGATGATCCAATGGTTCTTGAAATGTAGGACTCAGATAAGGTCTATCTATGGAACCTGTAGCAGATCATTGTGAGTGAATCCAACATAAAGCTTTAGAGCTTTGGAGTAAATATATGCCAATCCTTAGCAAATAAAGAGTCACTTCCTGAGAAAACAACTTCATGCTTACTGAAGCCATATATGATACAAATATAATTGTGATCATGGACCATATCATGAACTGGAACTTCTCTTAGCCTCAAGTGACATAAGACTGGTATTAGTATTCTATTATCAAGCAGAAGTTGTACAAATTAAGTAAGGCTTAGGCATGTCTGAAAGGAACAAGTAATTTGAATGAACAAGAAGTTAAGAATACAGGCTTCTTTTTCTTTTTTTTAATATTTTATTTATTTATTCATGAGACACACACAAAGAGAGAGAGAGAGAGAAAGAGAGAGAGAGAGAGGCAGAGACACGGCAGAGGGAGAAGCAGGTTCCATGCAGGGAGCCCGATGTGTGATTTGATCCCGGGTCTCCAGGATCACACCCTGGGCTGAAGGCGGTGCTAAACCACTGAGCCATCCAGGCTGCCCACATGCTTCTTTTTCTTGTCCATTAATTCCCATCTCTCATTCCATGCCAGTACCCTCTTGAGATTATTATGACCAGAAGAATACAACAATTTAGGTTTGTTTTAAATATGTAGTACTGCAAATTTTACTGACAACAAAAAATAAATAGCTCTAGCATTACATCCTCCCTCAGGGGCAGCCCTAAAATCAGGATTGAGGAGAAATCCTTTCAGGGGGCTGAATATATGGCTTTTTATTTTTCCTGGAAGATGAGAACACTGAGATATCTCACTATTGATCAATGGTGGCTAATGGTTGGTTGTATGGATCTTGAAACATTCAGGCTGATCTGCTTATACTAACTGCTGTTTCTCCAGCTTCCCAGTGACAGAGACAAACAGTGAGCCCCTGATAGAGAACCATACCTTAATAAACACCTACTCTCCAGAGACAGAGTGAGTATATTTGAAAACTTCCTGAAGGAAGAAACATGTTTTATTCTCTCTAGAATGGATACTTAATCTGCATATATATTTTCATTTCCTGCTGCAATATTTCTTTCCATTTCACCATGAGAAGACATAAATATGTGTTCACTATCATGGCAGTTCACACAACACTTCTATTAAGAGAAATAATTTTAAAGTAATGAAGTATGGTGTTTGTCTCATTTTCAAGGAATTTATGGTTGACCCTCTTACATTGCCATTCTGAAGTAGTTAGCCTTATAAAATGTTAGTTCTCACTCTCTTTTAAAAAGATTTTATTTATTATTTATTTATTTATGAGAGAGACTATGAGTGAGCACACAAACGCAGGGGGAGGAGCAGAGGGAGAGGTATAAGCAGACCCAACAACATGGGGCTCTATCCCACAGCCCTAGGATCATGACCTGAGCTGAAATCAAGACTCCAACACTTAACTACTTGAGCCACCCATGAGCCCCTAGAATGTTCTGTAGAATAGTAAATCACATTGCAAACTAGGTGGCACATGGCAATGTTGAGATATACATCTCCAGGAAGCAATGTATACTTTGAATTAGTGACTGGCATAAAAGGCTGTTTCTCCAAGAGTAGAATTTATGCACCTAGAAATCAAGAGGTGAGAAAGGGAGTTTTTCCTATCATTATTGTCCCTAATGTTCCACTAACAAAAAATTTCCTTCTCCTCCTATTGATGTTAGGTTTTTCTATTTTAGAGAACTTCATTTCAAGGTGAGAAATACAGTCATCAGAGGCCACAACAATGGACCCAATAAACTCAAAGATAAGCTGGTAATTTGGCCACTTTAATCTCATGCTATTCAACAAACAGCTAAAAAAAAATAGTGATTTGGATTTGCTGTACTAATAGGAGTGACTGATGCTAATTGTCAGGGGAAAATTTGGTTACTTCTACAAAACTGGGGCAAGGAAGCATATGTCTGAGATTCAAGTGATCCTTTATACTCCCATATACTTTGCTAAAACTTAAAGAAAAAATACAAAATCCCCAAAACAGGCACAGCTCCTACGAGCACAGATTCTTCAGGAATAAAATTTAGTATCACTCATTAGGAAAGAACCACAACTAATTGAGATGCTTGATGAAGGCAAAATAAATATGGATATAAAGTGGAAGAAGGCAATTACACATACCCTCTAGAACCATGTGATCAGTTGCAGAACGAGTATTTATCATAATTTTATCTTTGCTTTGATATGAATGTGTACATGTATATAAGCTTTTGTGTATTCATATAACAGTTCCTCTTCTTTTTTCCCCTTATATTTTTCTACTGTTTATCAAAAGATGTATTGATAGAGGCCAGACATACATCACAGTCTTTCAGTTATAAAAACCAAAGAATAAGTGTGACTAAAGTAGAACAGCAATGGTCATCACCCAATAATGGACACCAAATGTTATTGTATATCAAGTTTTAGGGAGAATGGTCATGTAGTTTTCATTATATGAGGCATTGTTGTATCATTTAAAGTACAAGAATGATTTTGTCATCATCTTTTTATCTAAGTGAAAATGTCTAAAAGGTGTGTGTACAAGTTGATAATATTTGGATTGTACTAGATGGTATTATGTAAACTTGGCTAAACTAAAGATTGCCTTACAAGAATGCCAATAGAATGATCCAGGTTAGCATCATCCCAAAGAGTAAAAAAAAAGAAGAAAACAAAACAAAACAAAACAAAACAAAAAACAAAAAACAAACAAAAAAAAACCTGGAAAGCAATAAAATAGCAAAATAGCAACCATTATTCTTAGAAGTTCATCACTGTTAAATGGTTAAAGGCAAACTGCTACATTGATCAATGGTTTCAACCTTGTTTTGCTCTTCTTCACGCTTTATCCCACCTCTGTCTTCTAATGAAGATAGTGTTCCTGACCCACAAAGATGGTTGGCCGCATATCCAAAGAGGATATGATCACCCAGAAGTCACAATTTCCCATAGCTCTCTCCATTGTCCCCCTTTAACAATCCCACTGTGGCATCTGGATGTGTTTGGAATCTTGGTTTCCTTGCAGATTTGTACTCATTCAGCTTGACTAAACTTTAGACAGTTATCAGCCAGTCTCTAATCCCCTGATCTCCCTTATTTTTTAGAGCACTTATATAGAATATATGCAATTTTAAATTATTTCTCTACCTTTTGAGATATCAATCTTTTAAAAACTCTTAATTATACAGAACTGATGGATACCAGGGGGTAGGTGGTGGAGGGGTTACTTGGTGATGGGGATTAAGGAAGGTACTTGTGATGAGCACTGAGTATTGCATGAAGGTTTTGGATCACTGTATTGTACACTTGAAACTAATATTACACTGTACATTAACTAAAATTTAAATAAAAATGTTTAAATATCTCTTGCTAGTGTTATAAACCAAGAATGTCTTTCTCAAGACCCTAGGGGTGATCCATTAAAATATAAACATCAAAGAAGATAGTGTCCCTTTCTTCCAGTCTTTGGGAGAAATTAGGAGTTTAACTTCCCTAAGCAGCACCAATTAGCAAACACAGATGGCATAATCACAGACAAAAATATTTGCAAACTCAGGAATAGCTCATTGTGCTCAACACGTGCTGTTGATCCACCTGTCCCTTAACATTTTCCAGTACTCTTCCAGTAGCTCATCCCAGCACTAAAAAACTCTCCCACCCTTTGTTTCAATGGATTGGGTTCACACTGAGTTCTATTTTCTCTTTCTTGTTGGCAATGGTCTTGAACAAGTCCTCCTTACCTATTTAAATTTGGCAGGTGTGGTCTTACTCTAGCACTAGAAATAGAGCAGAGGTATTGCACCTAATTATGATAAGGAGATGGTCATTGACTCAGGAACATCTGTCCTACTTTGTTCATGCTAAAAGCAGAGGCCATGAAATTTACCACCTGTAGACACTACAGCACTGGACTAATTATGGATATCAGTTGACATTCTGAGTTGAGTTAATGAAACATTTTATTGTGAGGATAGTTTTTTTACCAGAAACCTACCTCAGTGCTATAGGATGGTAGCTTTCCTCGCAAACTTAGAAAGGATTAAAGAAGAGAATAAAATAAAAGTAGAAAGAAATGCTAAAGATTGAATATTTACCAAAAAAATGCTGAGCTCACTTAATGGCAAGGTAACAATTTTGGATTTCCTAGGATAGTCTCTGTTAGCATCTGATATAACAGTCAGTTGGCAAGTCTCAAATCTGTAGGGCAGACCTGCTAGCAGCCTGCTGACTGAAAAGTCCAGCAAGAGTTGGTCTTACAGTCAAGCCCTGAGGCCACATGGGGCAAAGTTACTTATTCCAAGACCTTCAGTCTTTTCTCTTAAAGCTTCTAACTGCTTGGGTAAGGCCCCCTACACTATGGGTGGTAGTCTGCTTTCCTCAAAGTCTATTTATTTAAATGTTAATAATATCACTTTCACAACAACACTACACTGCTATTTCACCAAACAATTTAGGCTCCATAGCCTAAGTTGACATATAGAATTAACTATCACATGAAGCAAATTATCAAAGATGGAATGTTTCAGAAATTATATTTCTTCATGAATGAATCATAGCATATAAATCTGACCTTACTACTAATACTAATTAGAAAATTAGATGACACTTTTGAGTATAATAATTTAATATAGATTATATTTTGTGTTACATACATTCAATGACATAGTTACTGTTTATCTTTAGTCATAAGAAAATAAATTTGGGTTACTGAAAGTTTATAGAATTTGCTCAAGTTAACTTACCCAGTAAGCTGTGGAGCTGGACTTTAAGCCTGTACATTTCAATGCATTAATTACCAGCCATGTATGGATGCTGAGCACATGAAATAAAGCTAGTGCAAAACAAAAACCAAAAATACAGAAACAGAATGTAATTTTTAATAATAAGGTATCCTATTTACCCTAATACATTCACAATAATTCCTGCATATAATCAATACAAAATGATTAATGAGATATTTTAGTTTTTTTTAATGCTACAGCTTCAAAGTCCAAAATAGACTTATCATGATTAAAAGAGCAGTAAAATATCTCATTAATCATTTTATATTAATTATATTCTTTTTCATTTTACCTTTTTTTTTTTTGTAATTATGGATACCAGAAAATTTAAAATTACTGATGTGGCTTTGATTATATTTCTACTGGACATCGCTAATGTGAGCACTTAACCTTACTAAAGGGAATTTCCTTCTTATAATGATGTCTCTTTATTTGTAAGGTGTGGCTCATTATCACTTCAATGCAATTGGCACATAATACTTTATTAGCTTATTATCACTTACTGTAGACCAAGGCTTTATCTTTGCACCACAGAATGGAGTAAAGGTGTTCTTTAGTCTAGATATAAAAAAGAAATAGAGACATATACTTGCTTTGATTTTTTCTGTTAAAGCTGATACCCAGTCCAAAGACTTCATTTGATTTATCATGACATGTTCACTCAACATTAGGGTAAGTAATTTTGTTTCTGAATTTTAATCCTCTGTGTTTATAAATTGGGATATATTGCTAAAATTATTATTGGATAATGCCTAACTAGAAGAGTAAATATTGATTAATTATGCACATGGAGGACTGGTTGCTTTGAAAACTACAATTTTAAACAAATCATAGGTCCAAAAACTTTTATATTAATAAAAAGAATTGCTAAATCTGAATGTTGTGTATTTTGAATTATTAATATCCAGGGAAAATATTAACACCAGAGGTTAATGAAATATTTAACCTACTCAATTCAACTCCTAAAATTCTGAATCTTTGTACCTAAGACAGGTTGCACAGATCAGAATTTATAGAGATTCTATTTAAATCAAAATTTTCTGACTCCCCATCTTCTCATTTAAACAATACTCATATTGTTTCTGAATCACAGCTATTTTGGAGTATCTGGCAAGCCCACTAGGAAATTTTTAACAAACAGAGCTATTAAGATAATTGTCTAAAATGAGTTGATCAATCAACTCAGTTATTTAAAGGTTGCCTATTTGGCTCTTTATCCCCTCTCTTTCTCTTTGGCTTCCTGCCTTTGGCCATTTTATTGCTCTTTAGCACTTTCATTAGAGATTTGGCATGAAAAAAGAAAAAAGATGAAAACTAAATGAGGCTATTTAATTTCCCAATAGGTTTAGCAATTCTTAAATATTCCTTCAGGGAAGTAAAATGCAGTTTGGGTTATCTCACCTATTCATCCAGAAGGTCATATGCTATATTTAGCATTATCCTTTTTTGCCCATCAGAAAATAGGCATATACAAATATAAATCAACTTCTTCTAAAATACAAAATCTGCCTTTTCAAAACGTTTGCAAATTTCAATAATACACTGATTATTCAATTAATTTTGATCAGTATATTTCATTTCATTATGTTTTTATTTCACTTGTTTTTCTTTAAAGATTTTATTTATTATTCATGAAAGACACACAGAGAGAGAGAGAGAGAGAGACAGAGACAGAGACAGAGACAGAGACACAGGCAGAGGGAGAAGCAGGCTCCATGCAGGGAGCCTGATGTGGGACTCGATCACAGGTCTCCAGGATCACACCCTCGGCTGAAGGGGGTGCTAAACCGCTGAGCCACCTGGGCTGCTCCACTTGTTTTTCATTAAACAGTTTTACTGAGAAATATTTCATGTATCATAAAGTTCATCTATTTCCAATGACTCATTTCAAGTGACCACATCCTGAGTGGTACAAGTATTAATATAAATCAATTATAAAACAGTCTTATTTCATAAGCCCATTTACTGTAAATCTCCATTCTCATCTCCAGCCCTAGAATACCCACTTCTCTGCTTTCTGTCTCTATAAATTCACTTTTCTTAAAAGTGATATAAATGGAATCATGCAACTCAATTGTCTCTTATATCTGGCTTCTTTGATTTAACAAAATGTTGACATTCATCCAGGATGCAGCTTGCGTCAGCAGTTTCTTTTCCATGCTAAATAGTATGCCCTTTTATTAATATACCGTATTGTATACATCTGCTCATTAGTTGATGAATATTTGGATTTTTCCTAATGTTTGGCTATTATGAATAATTCTGTTATGAACATTCACATGCATTTCTTTGGGTGGACATATATTTTTATTCCTCTTAGCTACATGTCTTCAAGTGGAATTGTTGGGCCATATATTGGTTTTATTTATTTTTTTAATTATTTTTTTGACAAACTACCAAATTATTTTCTAAAATGGTCTATAATTGACATTTACACACTTATATTTTAAATATTTATCTGCTTGAATTAAAATAATGATGTTAATATCTTTATGTGCAATATTTTACAATAGTTTCTCGGAAAATTAAATATATTGCTGATTATTTGAGAAATTTTCAAATCCCATTTGGTAGAACAAAGGAATACATTTTACAAATATTATGTATATAGAGCTAACTTTCTGAGAATGTCATACCACTTTCTTTAAAGATTTATTTATTTATTTATTTGTTTGTTTATTTATTTATTTATTTTTGATAGACATAGAGAGAGAGAGAGAGGCAGAGACACACAGGAGGAGGGAGAAGCAGGCTCCATGCCGGAAGCCTGCGGGACTCGATTCCGGGACTCCATGATCAGACCCCCGGCCAAAGGCAGGAGCCAAACCGCTGAGCCACCCAGGGATCCCGAATGTCATATCACTTAATAAAACTTTAATAATTAACTCTAGTTGAAAATAATATAAAACCAAAAAGCAGAAAGTTTACACATGCATTCAACATGCCCCTGAAATATCTTTAAGGGATTCTCTATATTTAGTAATAAGTAATATTTCAAATGTAGTATATATACACAAAGACAAAAATCTAAAACATTTTTTGAACTTCTAATGGCAAAGTAACTTATATTAGACTTAACATCCTATGTATAAAAATTACAAACTGCTGGGGGAAATCTTGTTTGAAGACACTGTAGAGCAAAACTAAACATTCACCAACTAAAGAAGGTATAACATTCAAAAGGAACATTGAATAACACTTATGTTTACATGATGGCACTTGCCATTCTCAGAGAAGCAGCTGCATTATTTTTATAAGAAAGGCACTATAAATATAAAGACAGAAAGTTAAAGGGTGGAAAATGACATAACACACTAACTCCAAACACGAAAATGATGTGGCAGTCCCCAAAACAGACAATGCAGATCATAGCTTACAGAGATTTAACATAGAAAAAATAATGTTTCATAATGCACAAAAATAACAGTTTTGAAATACACAAAATTGAAATTTGCTAAACTAAAGTGATAAAATCCACAAAGTGAAGAAAGGAATATCCCTCTTTCAGTGACCAATACATAGTCATAATTAAACTAAACAAAACCATCAAAAAATCAGTAAAGATATAGAAGACTTGAACAATTTTATCATCCATCCTAATCTCACTGATATTTTTAGAACACTATCACATATTTAGAGAATACATGTTATTTTCAAAGGCATGTAAAATGTTGATAAAAATAGATAATATGGTAGACCATAAGCTAAATCTTAAAAATAAAGGAAATTAAAGTTAAATAAAAAAAAATAAAGTTAAATAAGTTTAAGTCTTGTTCTTTGGACAAGAGTTAAATACATTGGAAAACAATCAAAATAAATTTACACAGAAATAGTCCTAAATAATGAAAAGTTATGCAATTTTACTTTATTATTTTAAATAAATCATGAAAATTAAAATTATAAGAAAAGTTAGAAAATATACCAAACATTATCATCATCATCATCATCATAACATATAAAATACTAAGTATTGTTAGAGGAAAATTTATAGCTTTATTTACTTACAGTAAAAAGTAAGAACAGATTAAAATAAATGATCTAGGCTTTCATTTTAAATATTTAAAATAAAAGAAAATTTAATTCAAAATAAGAGAAAAATGAAAATAGAAGTGACATAAAATTAATATAAAAAAACAGAAAAAAGAAAAACGAAGCCTATGTGCATTATTTTCAAAAATAATAATAATAAAGTTAGGAAACACTCATTTATACTTAGAGATAAAAACAGAATAAAATACCTATCTAAATGTCATTAAAAATATATTAAAAGTGCTATAAACAATGTGGTTCTGGTACATTCTATAAGTTAGTTGAGATAACCCTGAGCCAAAGGAAGACACTCAACCGCTGAGCCACCCTGGTGCCCCCAGTTTGCAGTTTCTTGTATATCTTTCCTCTATATTCTATAGTCACCAAATAGCTCAGTAACTTAATTCTTTGCTTTTTTTCCCAAGAGTTATGAAAACATATAGCCACACAAAAGTGCAGTACAAAAATATTTATATCATCTTTATTTATAAGAAAAGGAAACAATCAAATGCCCATCAATAACAGAATGGATAGTAATCTTGTGCTATGTTTATTCTTCAGGAGTAGACATACCTTAGCAAAAAATGAACAAACTACCAGTACACAATTATATGATGCAATAGTTAATAAATAATCCAAAATAGATTTACTGAAATATCACATTAAAAATCACTTATTTTGTAAAGAATTTAGATAACCTGAGCAACTACTTGGAGATCATGAATAATTTAATTGATGGTATTGATGAGCTCGGAGGAGGCCTAAACATACTTTGAGAACTAAATTTCTAGATATTTCAGGGTTGAGGAGAATAGATTTTACACTGTAGTGAACTGGAGAAGATTGTTGCAAGCCATTTTGTATTTCACTCCTACCGTCTCTCATTAATCTTTATTTATGTGTAATTGAGAAAAGTATCACTCATGGATCTGGAATTGATGCTTTCCAACACGGTGTTCTATGGCAATAAATCATTACCAAGAATGGCTATTAAAATACTGATTAAGGGGGTACCTGGATGGCACTTTCGGTTAAGCATCCAACTCTTGGTTTTGGCTCAGGTCATGATTTCAGGGTCTTGATCTCAAGTCCTGTGTGGGGCTCTACACTAGCATGGTGTCTGCTTAAGACTTTCTCTCCCTGTCCTTCTGCCCCTCCCTCTGCTTGCATGCTCTCTCTCTCAAATAAATAAACAAATCTTTAAAGAAAAAATAGAGATCAAAGAAAAACCAAATAAATGAGAGATATGCATGTTACATGGATAGGAAAAATCAAGATTTTCACAATGTCAGTTATTCCCAATATGATTTATTGATTCAATACAGTTTCAATCAAAATCCCAGCAAGTTATTTTGTGAATATTGACAAATTAACTCTAAAGTTTATATGGAAAGGGGGAAAACTAGAATAGTCAATAAAATATTGAAAGAGAAGGACAAGAGTTGGACAAAGTCTGTTCAGACACTACTTGATTTCACAACTGACTACAAAGCTACATTAACAAATACAATGTGGAATTGGCAAAAGAATAGATCAATAAAACATAATAGAGTGCCCATAAATTGAATTGTTGGATATAAATATAGTCAACTGATATTTGACAGAGAAGCAAAAGTAATGCAATCAAACAAAGGCAGTCCCTTTAAGAAATGATGCTAGAACAACTGGACACATGCTTGCAAAAAAAAAAAAAGGTATTTAAACATAGAACTAACATCCTTCACAAAAATTAACTCAAACTGGATTACAGACCAAAGTATAAGACACAAAACTATAAAACTATCAAGCCAACAGGACATGGAGAAAACTTAAATTCATATTACTAAGTGAAAGAAGCCAATCTGAAAAGTCTACATCCTCTAGGATTTCAACTATAGGATATAAGGGAAAAGGCCTGGAGACAGTGAAAGATCACTGATTGCCAGAGGTGTGGTGGAGAGAAATGAAGAGGTGGAGCACAGAGGATTCTTATGGCAGTGAAAATAAATACACTATGATATTATAATGATGAATCTATGTGTATGTCATTGTATATTTGTAAAACCCCATGGAATGTACAACTACAAGACTGAACCCTAAGGTAAACTATGGTCTTTGGGTGATTGATGTGTCAATGAAGGTTCATTCTTGAGAAAAGAAAAAAAAAAATACCATCTGGTGAGTGATGCTAATAAAGTGAGAATGCGAGAGATTATTCATGTGTGAAGACAGGGTGTATATGGAAAATCTGTGTACTTCTTTCAATTTCAATATGAATCTAAAACTAGGTATAAAAATTAAGTTTATAGGGCAGCCCAGGTGGCTCAGTGGTTTAGCGCCGCCTTTAGCCCAGGGCCTGATCCTGGAATCCCAGGATTGAGTCCTGCGTCAGGCTCCCTGCATGGAGCCTGCTTCTCCTCTGCCTGTGTCTCTACACCTCTCTCTCTCTCTCTGTCTCTCATGAATAAATAAATAAATAAATAAATAAATAAAGTCTTAAAAAAATAAAGTCTATAAAAGAAAAATGAAGTGATCCTGTACATACATTAGAAAATAAAGGTTGCATTTTTTGTGTGTGGTTTAAACACATTTTTATTTTTGGAGGAGAGAAAAAAATGGGTTTTCTGACATGTAAAATATTTATAGTTATATTCCCTCTATTGACTTGTGAGCTCACATATCAGCTCTCCCTTATTCTTGGTCCCCCCACTGCTTTTGCATCCTCAGGCACTTGCTTAGGGAAGCATGGATGTATTTCTATCAACTGCTTCTCTAATAGAAACTGTTTATAAAGCCAGCATCCTAGAATAGTAGGTTACAGCACCTGTATAAAATATGTATAAACCATGCTTAATTGAAAGTACTTTTCTTACTGAACAAATAATGCCTATGTGCAAAGGAAAGTTATATGACAAAATGAATTTCCCTTAGAAACACTGCTAGCTATTTCAACACTGCCTGTACAATATTGGTTTCCATGGGCCAATTATTTAGTTTTTGGCTGAAGTTTCCAAAGATATGGCTGTTTCAAGCTGGTAATAATCACATAAACATGTCATTTTTTTCAGATACCCATCAGTTTTGACATTATCAAGAAAATCAATCTGGCCTCTAACAGTTTTTTCTCATTTTTCTAACATTTTTCTGTACACTGACTTGCATGTATTACAGTGAATCACATAACATTTGAGATACTCTTGGAGCTCATGAGAGCACTAAGGACAGAATACATCCACACTGGCAGAAGAAAATTGTCCTTTTCTACTTGTTTCTCCTCCATCACTTACTACTGAATTAAATAAAGAACATGCAGACATTGCATCTTGTCCAAATATATGGAAACTATTTAAACTCGTTTTCAAAAGAAAATATAGACATCCAAAGATCACACAGTTGGGTATTACTTCCCCATCCAAAAGGGAATATTTACAATAGATCAACCTGATGTATTATATTAATTGAGTTTTCACATAATTCTAAAGATAAATAACATATCTCAATGTTATTCAGATTTCTTTAACATCATCTTAGTATAAAGATAGATGTCATAAATAACTGCCACTTTTATTATACAATATAGTCATGTTATCTTTCAGTTACAGCAGTATAGTAATCTTGCTCCCCTGGTTCCCTCCTCCCCCTTACAATCTCTTATAAATGATGCTACCTCCATTCTCTACCTGAGTGTTACATACTGTTCATTTCAATTCTACAGACCTTAAAGAAAATTGTTTTTTTCTCAGATAGATTGGGTGATATGTGTCATTTATCCAACCAATATTTATTTGTCAGTATGATGGAAAAGTCTGGATGTCAGAAATATCTAAGTCCAAATACCTATTTTTTGTAAATTATGTGACCTTGATCATGTTAAAACAACTTTCTTAACCTCAGTCCCTCATCTACAAATTAAGAAAATAATTTAAAGAATGTGGGGGTATTGTGTGAGCTCTAATATGTGAGTTAATATATCCTTTGGAACAAAGCAGAGCTGTTAAGTGGTAGCTATTAGTATTTCCATGGACTAGACACATGGCAGGCATTGGCAATACACAGTTATCCTCAATGCCACCAAGGCATACACAGACAGAGGTGGGAGGATGTGTGTGCAAATAATTATAATATACTATGATTTTTAATTCCAAGGTAAGATTGTACTAGTGAGTTCTCTGTTTTAATAAGTTCATCTCTGATCTCTCCTATTTTATTGTTAGAAATGTTAAAAAGGGGAGGCACACATTCTTCACACCAGTAATTATTTTTTGTTTGCATTTCCTTTCTGCCTTTTCACAAAATAATTAAAATGTCTTTAAACATCATTTTCAGACCAATTCAGTTTTTCTCTTCGACTGTGAAAATGTGAGAATTTTTCCATTATCATTTATATATAAGCACATAAGTTTTGTTCCTCTTTTACTCTTAAAACAAGCTTTTTTTAAAATTCAACATTATTTCTGAAATATAACATTGGTATATGTATGTTGTGTCTAAAAAATCTATTATCCATCTATTTTTCCTTCTATCTTGATGTAACACAGCAGGGTAGTCAAAGGGTGTACATGCCATATTATCTTAAATTATTGTCTTATTTATGAATATTGTAATGTTTTCTGCTTTTTGATATTACAAAAAAAGCTGGGCTGAGCTAAACATGCTCATAATCTATTTCTTTGTGAGCATACTACAGATTTCTGGATTACTGAAATTAATTTCATTTGATATTCACAAACTTTGTTTCAAAGCAATTATAAGACTTATCAATCAGCAGTATGTAAAAAAAATATTCTTCCTTTCTATTTCAGGAATGAATACAAATTTTTACTAATTTTAACACTTATTTGGCTAAAAATAGGATAGTCTCAGGTATTTTCATTGAACCCTTTGGTTTTCCTGTACAAATTATTCATTGTTTTATTAACTATTTTTCTTTTCCTATTTGATATTGCAGAACTTTTCAAAATATATTCTACTAGTCCATAGCCTAAGATATGAGTTACAGATATTTTCTCCCAGACTATTGCTTTTTTTTTTCCTTTCATTAAAGCATTTTAACAAAATATCTACAACTTTGGATAGTTAAATAGATTGATTTTTTCTTTATGGATTGTGTATTTGAATTATCATTTAATAAGCTAATTTTATAAAAAAAAGATATGTAAAATATATTCAAATATTTAGCTGTGTTTTGGTTAGTTTGCACTTTGACTTCCTCTAAATTATGCCATAACTTAATTTTGTATAAACATTTATATGTTTGAAAAGATGGAGTAAAAAACTTCTTCAGCCATCCAATGTCCATTCTTAAAGGTAGTCACTGAATAGTATCAGTTTCTATGTATGTCCTCAAGGAGAGATTTTTTTTTTAATGCATAACATCATCAAATATTTCTATGTCCTTTTATAACGAGAAACTTTGGAATATCAAAAATACTATACAGTATATTGAGGGTAATTCTATACCAGTTCACCATGTCAATTTAAAAAGAGCTCACTGATTTGTTTTTCATAGTTGCCCTCTATTCTTTTTTTTTTTTTCTTTTTTTTTTTTTGGTTGCCCTCTATTCTTTGCAAATATTTACCATGATTTTTTAACAAGGTTTTTATTCAAAAAGCTTTTAAGTTTTATTTTTATCTTAATAATTTTTACTTATTTTTTTCTCACTACAGATGATGTGATAAATAAAAAAGTATATATATTGCCTATATAGAAATTCTTAGGTGTAAAAGCAGAGTTAAAGCTATGTTGCTAATTGTCTTACATAAAGATTACATCAAATGCAGTTTACTGAACAATGTATTACAGTGATCATTTTCTTCAACCCTCAATTGACACAGTGTTATCAAATTTTATAATAGGTGAAAGAGTACTGCAATGTATTTTTAAGTTTCATTTCTCTTACTATGGTTAAATTCAAATAATTTCACATATTACAGCCAATTATATGTCCTTTTCTTACATAGCATTCTTACGTAGCATATTATTAGAAGATAGAGTAAGGTCAGTAAAGTATCCTTCACCCTGAGAAGACCCTTTGAAAATTAAAAAAATGAAGCAAGCCTCTCCATACCACTTACATAGAGCATTATTCAGGGTTACTTACTGACTGGCCATCAGGCTGGTGGATGGACGGATGGACTAAAAGACTGACAATCGAGAGCACCATACAACTATTCTCTGCAGCTTTCTTCATCCCCTCCTTCTCCATCCCCTCCAACTTTTATGGAGTGAGGAGCATGGTGATGAGGTCACAAGGTAGTTATCTAAAGTGGTGCAATCTGTGCACCAGAAGATCTCTACTAGTTATTTTAAGTGGAGCCTTCTGTGTACCAGTCATCTGTACTGGCACCTTAGGTGCACCACGTTAGGGAAGAACAGAATAAACCCTCCCACATTTTGGCCAGGACTTACATTAACCTGCATGGGGCCTAAAACATGCAGCTGCCAGGGAGGTCGTTGTAAGGTCATGAACAAGATAGAGATTCAAAGATGGAGTCAGTATTGTTAGCACTCCTACATATACACTCAATTTTATGAGCACTCTCTTATGAAATATTAGAAGTTCTTTATAAATAATTGAAGGTAGAGCTTTATCCTTGTTATCAGTTGCAAATACATGTCCCATTTTTGCAACAGTATATATAAAGTTTTTGTCTAATATTTATCTCTTAATTCGAGGGCCAATCTACTGTAGACATAGTTTAAGAAAAACAACACATTTTACTGAAGTGTAACTATTGTACAATAAACTTCACACATATGTAATTTAACATGTCTTGTATATGTACACCTGTGAAAGTATAACCAAAATTGGTATATTGAGCACATCAATCACTCTCATAAGTTTCCTCATGCCTTTTGGAGATTTTCTTGCACTCATCAAAATATGGAGAGATTTTTTGCAGATATTTAATCTATCATTAGTGTTTTTTTCCTCGTTGCTAAGTAGTGAATATATATATACAATAAATTGTCTGTTTAATGATGAAAAACCAGTTTATTTTATTCCATTTATTTTATTTTATGCAGTTGTAAATAGTTTTGCTTTTTAAAATTTAAAATTAATAGTTTGTTGCTTATTTTGAGAGTTGGAAGAAGCTATTTCCCAGTATTCTTGACTATTCTAGCAAACTAATTGAATGTCCCAAACATTGCCTTATCCTTATTTAGAGAACAGGGGTTAGAGAAAAACTATGTTCTCCCCTGGAAGATTACTGGAGTGAAATATATTCTTATTTTTTAAGTGAATAAAGTTATAATACACCTATGTTCCTTGTTAAGCTATAAAAATTTCAGATTTGTCACTATATTTTGGATTTCAGGGTGGAATCACATTTCGTATATTTATTTTGATCTGACTTTGGTTTTTACCATTCTATAGAAATCTCATCAATATGGAAGAGAGAACAGAATACAGTTCATCCTTGGGATTAACTTAATATTATTTTTTTAAGATTTTATTTATTTATTCATGAGAGACACAGAGAGACAGAGAGGCAGAGACACAGGCAGAGGGAGAAGCAGGCTCCGCACAGGGAGCCTGACATGGGACTTGATCCAGGGACTCCAGGGTCATGCCCTGGGGTGAAGGCCGGCATTAAACCACTGAACCACACAGGCGTCCTGGGATTAACTTAATTTTAAATGTTCCAGTGAAACCAGGAGGATGAGTCTTGAGATAAACTTAGTAAGCAGGCACTAGTCACAAACTTAAGACTAACCTAAATTTTAACACTGTTAATAGCTTAAGAAATTAAATGAAAGTGAGAATGTGCATATATAAAAGTGATGTCACTATGTTACCTTTAAAATATAATTTCTCTGAAATAAATGTAAGCATATTCTCACAATGGATATGAGATACCTTTAACAAATCTAGAAGAGTTGACTATCAGATCTGCTTTTATGTAGTCATGGCAATGGACAAAGCTTCCTGCTCATCCACTGAAATTTAAAGTACATGTTCTAGCTTTAAAGTTAATTGTATACTTGTTAACTGTCATATTCACATTACTTTTTTATCCTTTAAAATAATTTTAAGCAGCGGGCTGATGTAATTGTTCTGAAACAAAGCCAATTTTAAAAGACCACCAGGAGAAATGAAGATTCTTAGAAGGTGAGCAACATGACCAAGCCCTGCATGCCTTATTACTTACATTGACATGACCAGCTGCCCTTGGGAAAAAAGTAGCACCTGAACTAGCTCCAAATCTCCTCAAAACACAGATTCACTTAAGATTTTAAAATAAGCTCAAATTATTTTCAGTGTTGCCTCATCCTTTGTCTGAAGCACAAGACATGTCATTAGAATTGTCTCAAAATCGGAACTCCCGAGTGGCTCAGTGGTTGAGCGTCTGTCTTCGGCTCAGGGTGTGATCCTGGAGTCCTGGGATCGAGTTCCACATCAGGCTCCCTGCATGGATTCTGCTTCTTTCTCTGCCTATGTCTTTGCCTCTCTCTTTGTGTCTCTCATGAATAAATAAATAAAATCTTAAAAAAAAGAATTATCTCAAAATTGAGTCCGGATCTTTGTTTTCATTATCACTCACTTTTGTTCATGTAATTTTATGATTGTAAACAATTATCCTAAAGAGAAGGTCAGTCATTCTATTCAGGGAAGTAAGAATGATTCATGCACAATTTTCAGCCTTAGGTGGCCTCTGCATATTTAGCAAATTGTGACTGCCTTTTGTTATATTTTAATTTTCTAATCACAAAAAAATAAAACTTGGCAGAGTTCTGCTGGCATCCTGTGTGTGTATATTTCCATACACTCTTTTGACAACACTTTTTTTTCTAAAAGCTTTTTACATTCAAACAATTTATTTCTATGAAATAAACTTGGTAAAATTTCCTACAAACTATCAAATAGATTTTCCTTTTGAATGTGCACTCTGATCAAAATTAATTTCTCAACTCTAATGGTGAGCAGTAATTAAGAAAGCAAACTTGTCAGAAAGCACAATGTTAGCAAAGGAACATTTAAATACTGAAGTTAATATATTTGATTTTATCAGTTAATCACATATTAGGTGTTACTCTGCCAGAAAACTTCCTGTATTTTTTTTTCCTCATTGGCAAGATAAACAGGTACAGAATGTCTTGGGGTTTAGGGTTTCTTACAATTCTAATTGCTACCACCAATTCTCTTGAGGCTATGAAGAAAGGAAAGAGACTACAAATTTACGTTACTCCAAATCAAGATAAGCTTTAAAATATGTAAACCATATAGGTGAACATAAATATTAAGTAATTCATGATTAATTATATTCTAGTAAATATTATTTTATTCAATGTCTACATTTATTCTTTATAATTACTGCATTTCATATTTGGAATGGATTTCCATTGGTGTTGGTGTTAAATGGTGTTATAGTTTCTTTTATTAATTATCAATTTAGTAACCAAGAAAATATTGTTATTACTACTTATTTCTAAAATGTAACAAGAGAATCATTTCATATATTCAGCCACATATATTCATTTTGAATATAAAACCATTTTCTAGAGGAGGGAGGAATGATTGCTGTGATTTTTTAAAATTCCAATAATGATTATGACTTATGTATGATCTTTAATTATTATAATAATATAAATGGAAAGTTGTTCATTATTATAATCTTGTATTCATTATGAAATGTATAATTCACTTTTTCTATCTTTAAAAATCAAATAACATTGTAGAGTACTATCTCCCTTGTTTTTGTTATATTACTACAGTTATTTTTCCTAATCCATCCCTATCTTAATATTAGCATGTAAAATAGTCTTATAAGAGACATTGACTATTCAGTGAATATACAAGAAGCCATTAAGGGAGAATAGAATTGACTAAAATTTCACAAGGTAGCAGAAGTAAATAGAGAATCAAACTGAATGATTAAGAGAGAGAGAAAAAATATATATATATTTGTTACAATAGCTTGCTTACAAATCATGACTATATAGTATGTAACAAAGAGCTTAAAAATATAATTTTCTTACTATTCTTGAATTTCTAAATGCACACACAGAAACACTCATTTACAAATCACAGTTAGTGCAAGATAAGTTGATGAATATGTTAACTAACACAACCATGAACTCAAATAAAAGGAGTAATAATAATAATTTAACCACAGAAAGAAACACTGAATTATAATAAGCAATATTAGACAAATAGTACCTATTAAAGTAATTAAATAGAAGATTTCAAAATAAGATGGGGTAAATAAAATTCAATCAATCTAATATAAAGCAGTCAAGAGAATAAAGGAAAACAAAGAAAATAAAACAAAAAATAAGATGGCAGATTTAATCCAGTTGTAGTATCATTAAAATAATAAAAGTTGATTATATTTCTTTAAAAGACAGAAATTCCCAGGGTGGCTAAAATAAAAAAGCTTTGTGCTATGTATAAGATACTTATAAAAACATATAAATGGAGTAAGTCAAAGTAGATAAAAAGACAGATGAACATATATGAAGCAACTACTAATCATAAAACCTGGAATAATAATTGCAATATGAGACTAAAATTGATAAAGATATACAGTTTGGAAAAACAAAATGAATCATCTTGATTTATGTTTTACATGTATACATACAACAAATGTAGGATACACATTATTTCCAAACACATTTATAAAAAATTCTCTATGAAATCACTAAGCAGATATAAGCAAATACAAAATAATTATGACAAAGACGATATTTTGTCCAAAGGAAACAAGACAATATAATTACAAATAAATAATAAATAAATATTATTTTAAAAATCTCCAACATGTGAAAATGGAAAAAAAAAAAACTGATTTAATATAGTTCATCAGTAGAAGAGTTTATCAGAATCAATATTACAAAATCTTTAAAATCACATTAACGGCAGCCAATATACTAAATATCAAATCTTTTCAAATGGAAAAACAATAGTACATAAATATTAATTTTTGCTTTAACTGCATTCATATGTACCAAAAGATCTGAAAGTGATGGCCTAGATATTCAAGCTGCTAATAAATAAAATTTTAGAATATATTCAAAGTGAATCAAAAGTAATAAATATTACACACCATGTAAGAAATTTATAATGTAGGAAACAAAGATATAGTGGATTCACTAAAGAAGAGGAAGAGGAAGGAAACGGAAGAAGAAAAAGGGAGGGAAGGTTAAGAGGAAGGAGGGAGAGTGGAAGAAGAGGAAGGAGAAAAAGAAGAAGGAGAAAACAACAACTGACAAAATAAACATCTCTAGAAAAATTAATCAAGGAAGAAGAGGAAGTATAAGTAATTATATAGGGCATGAGATAATTGCTTAGCAAGACACATACCGTAAAGAATTTAAAAATTAATAAAGACTACTATAGTAATCTATATCCAATACATTTGAAAAAAGTGGACAATTCCCTAGAAAAATCATAAATGACAAGCATTTAAAGAAAATTTAAATAATTGAATATACCTAACAGCATTAAGTAATATAAGCACTTTTTGAAACCACTTACACACACACATGTGCGTGTGCACATGCACACACTCACCTATGAAGTTATGCTCACTACTTTAAATGATAGAACTAAGAGGAAATTCCTATATTACATTAATTTTCAAGGAAAGGAGAGAGAAATGTATTTTAAAATTTTGACAGGAAATCTGATCTAGGATGTGCTATTTTCACTTGAACATAAACATAGAGAAATTCAAAGAATATTAAGAGAAAAAAGAACAAAAAGAACAAGTAAGGGTTTATAGCCAAGAAACATGTTAGGGAGTGTGGGTGATGTAGGGACAGGTAGGTTTTTGGTGAGTAGAAAATCACTACGAGGAGATATGGAGACATCAGAGGAAGGAGTAATTCTTACTAGACTGAACAAACAGGATCCTTACTGAGGGCAGATCACAGTAATCGATATCAAGGGTGGGTAATGAGGAATTTGATTAGATATTGAGAGTAATCATCTATCAAGAGTAGGAGGACTCTGTCTAAACTGATTTAGCAGGATTCATGCTAAAACTGGACTTTAAAAGGACAGGGAAGCCTAAAATGGAGGCCTAGGTGGGAAAGGGGCTCAGAGAAGCCTGGTATGAAACTTGTTCAAGAAGGGAGTCTTTGGGGATGCCTAGGTGGTTCAGTGGTTGAGCATCTGCCTTTGGCTCAGGACATGATTCCAGGGTCGTGAGATCGAGTCCTGTATTGGGCTCCCTACAGAAAGCCTGCTTCTCCCTCTGCCTCTGTCTTTCTATCTGTGTCTCTCATGAATAAATACATTAAATCTTAAAAAAAAAAAAAGAAGTCCTTGTCAGTAGTCATTGTCTAGAAGGACAAACACTCTTGCAGACAGAATTTGAATAAGAATCAATATCTATTCTTAACAAATTTAAAATAAAGTTTATTAGCTTTTTTTTTTTTTTTTCTAACCATGCCCGACTGGCTTGTTTAATTGGAGAAGGGCATGTGGAGTTAACAGTGTGAGGACAGTTGGGACCTGAGGTCGGGGAAGAACAGATCCTCCTCCCCATACATGCCCACTGTCCCCAAATAAAAAATAACCAACTATGGGAGAGCAGCTGAGACAGTGACTGAGGTTGGGGAAGGGAACAGGGAACCCAGGGGCATCAGAAAAGACCATGAATTATGAAGACATAACAGAAAGTGAAATGATATAAATTCAAATGGCTAATTTATTTTTTTTAAGATTCCATTTATTTATTTATTTATGATAAAGAAAGAGAATGAGAACATGATTGAGGGAAGGGGGAGAGAGAGAGGGAGAAGCAGACTCCCTGCAGAGCAGGAAGTCTGATGTGGTGCTTGATCCCAGGATCCTGAGGTCATGACTTGAGCCAAAGGCAGACACTTAACTGAGCCACCCAGGAGATCCTGGCTTATGTATTTAAAGCTAAAATTGTGTCGAGGACCTTTATTAACATTCTTTCCTTGGGATATTTTACTGATATGCTAACCAGTGAATAAATGAAAATGGAGCAAATAAGAGATAGAAGACTTCAAATAAAAATAAAATGATTGCTATAGCTTTAAGCAATCTTTTGTAATTCATAAAGGAAGTAATATAGAAAAGTTTTAAAATATTTACAGGGATCCCTGGGTGGCGCAGCGATTTGGCGCCTGCCTTTGGCCCAGGGCGTGATCCCGGAGACCCGGGATCGAATCCCATGTCGGGCTCCCGGTGCATGGAGCCTGCTTCTCTGTCTCTCTCTCTCTCTCACTCTCTCTCTCTGTGACTATCATAAATAAATAAAAAAATTTAAAAAAAATAAAAAAATAAAATAAATAAAATAAAATATTTACAAATTACCTAATAAGGTTGTTTAGCAAGTTCCCAAATACTAGATTAATGTATTATAGGCAGCATGAAAATAATGCTATTTATCTTCTTCACACTTCTTCTTCAAACTATTGTTTAAGATCACCCAGATGAGCTGCATATCGACTGATACATTTTTAAAATAATTATTTGCCTAAATATAAATATAAAGAAAAAAATTTTAAATTTTATATATACTCTATATGTCCCCAAAATAGATATATTTTTAGAACTATATAATTTATAAAATTATAAATATAATTATGAGAACTACTATATTTTAATGTTGGGAAATAATTTTGTTTTATAATAAAATTTCTATCAGTGAATCTAATTACAAAGCAAATTGTTCTCATGAAAATTGATGTAAATATGAATGTTGATTCAAAGTAAACTCTGTGCCAATAAAATATTGATGTTGTCTTTAATGTAACTCTTAAAATAACCAGAACCACCATTCCCCTAATGTACATTCAAAGCACAAGTCCCCAGATTTAAATAAATTGAGTTCGGTTTGCTTCATGTGCCCTAAGTGTGATGTAAGTCATTAACAGGTTGAGGTCAAACATCAAATTATGTGCTCGACAGCAAATCTCTGCTGGCAAGAACAAAGTTTAGAAGCTTAAACATGTGTGGAATTGAAAAGATAAGTTTTTCCCTGAAGATACATCTTTCAGGATGAATAAAAATATTTGAATAATTTGCTAGAAATATATTGCTATAGCTTTAAGCAAATACTACAAAGCTGCCTCCATTTAGATATGCCAAAAAGTGCCAGGTAACAAATTATTATTTCAAGTATTATAAATGTAGAATCCATGCACTGTGCACTTGTTGTGTGTACATATGGGTGCCCACTCACATACACATGTATTTAAATATACATAGATGCATATGTGTGTGTGTCTGTGTGTGTATAAATGAAATTTAAGGGGAAGGACTTAATCTAAGTATACATTAACTGCTTCTATATTTCCTCCTCAAAGGAGATTTTTCTGAGTTTTTCAGAGAGGAAAATGATAAGTAGGTACATTCTTAAAGATTCAATAATATTTTACCTATTACAGTAAGACTCATCCTGATACCATTCTGTGTTTAAAATAGTTGAACTTGATGTCTGATTGATCCTATTAAGATGTAAATACTCTGTTTAGCACAATGATACAATCAACAGTAAATTTCTAAAAAGAAAAGAGGAAAGAAGAAAGAAAAGAAAGAAAGAAGAAAGAAAGAAAGAAAGAAAGAAAGAAAGAAAGAAAGAAAGAAAGAAAGAAAGAAAGAAAGAAAGAAAGAAAGAAAGAAAGAAAGAAAGAAAGAAAGAAAGAAAGAAAGAAAGAAAGAAAGAAAGAAAGATGGTCAAGACTAGTTGAAGAGAAGAGAAATACACCCCACAGAATGACTGGCAGATCAAAGACCAAAAAATGAACATAGAATAGCCACAGGCAATACTTTGATTATTTAATAGTCACTTCTTAAATTTTTAACTTTCCTGTAGACAGAAAACCAAACTCCTATAAGAACCCAATTTCTAAGAATTTAACACCTGATTAGATTCTGCATAGCATTAGAAAATGTAAGGGAGCGGTGCCTGGGTGGTGAAGTCAGTTAAGCATCTGACTCTTGGTTTCAGCTCAGGTCTTAATCTCTGGTTGTGAGATCAAGCCCAGTGAGGGGCTCGGCAGTCAGTGCAGAGTCTGCTTAAGACTCTCTCTTCTTTGTAGCCCCCACTTCCCTCTATTCCTCTTTTTCTCAAATAAATTATTTAATTAAAAAAAAAGAAGCAGCAGCAAGAGATTTTGTTAAGTATTAAAAAAAGTGAAACTATAACAATAGACACAACCATGCTTTTAAACATAATAGATGTGTGCATCTGTAATGATCAGGTACTAGGCTAGGCAGTAGACACACAAGAATAAAAAAATCAAAGTGAGCTCCAGAATCTCATAAGGCTTATGTAAAGTTTTTTTTTTTTTTTTTAAGCCATTATAAAAGGATATACTCTTGAATATATTTGAGGACTGGAGATAAGGCCAGTGTGACTAGAGCCTTATAAATGAACACTTCAACTAATTTGTGTGACTTCGGCAAAAATGTGTTTAAATTTCACTAAACAACCTTTCCTTTTTGCCAGAAGGAAAGTGGACAGGTATGGAAAGAGTGAGCATTAGATAAAGGTCATAAGAAAAGTAAAAAATGTAATACATATGCGATCATGTATTGCAAACAAAAATACAAAGATGAGTGACATTATTTGAATGTTTCTTCAGCTCTTTCATATATTTCAAACTCAGGATAAAATATGCCCTTACTGTACACAAGGATAAAAAATAAATATCAGTTTATTTTATGTAAGATTTTATTTGTAAGAACACAGAATTACATGAAAAGATGCAAAGCATATTGATGAGTTACAACAGCAGTCTGTAATCAGGGGGAGTAGAACAAGGCATTATTACTTTCCATCATACAATCTCCTTATTTGTAAATAATAATTTGACATTAACAATAATTTTAAATCGGTGTAGTTCAACTCACCTTTCCATGCACTGCTATGTGTGTTTCCCCAATGCAGTGGTGTTTGGAGGTAGAGCCTTTAGGATGTAATTGGATTGGGATGTAATCATGGGGTGGATCCCCCATGATGGGATTGGTGCCCATATAAGAGGATGAAGAAACCAGGGTTCTCTGTGGGCCAGGTTAGGATAAGTGAGAAGATGGCCTGCCTATAAGCCAGAAAGCATGCTTCCTTTCCAGAACTCCATCATACCAGTACTCTGACTTCCAGCTAATTTTTGGTATTTTATTACAGCAGCCCAAGCCAATTAATATGTGCCAAAGGCAGAATTTTAAATATATGTTTTTGGACTTGTGACTTGAATAGTGCATTGCCATTGAATTTATCTGGGATTTTTAGTTCAATGTATAAGAGCTATCTACTGAATGCTAACCTTAAATAACAAAACCATATAAATATGTTCATTATATCAGAATATTATCTACCATTCTGTTACTCTGCAGTCTACAGTAAAATTAAAACTTATCTTCAGAACCAGGACACCATCCTCTCATTCTTTCTCACTTAGGCTTCCATAAGACTATCCATCTTCTTGCTTTCTTTTCTTAGCCTATCTTTCTCTAAGTCATTTTCTAAACCATGGTAAATGATCATTCTTAAATACTTATCTGATAAAAATGCTTCCCTGCACAAAATTCTCAAAGAGCTTATCATTAGCTACAAGATAAAATCCACCCTTCCTTGATCAGG
This sequence comes from Canis lupus baileyi, assembly GCF_048164855.1. NCBI lineage: Eukaryota > Metazoa > Chordata > Mammalia > Carnivora > Canidae > Canis > Canis lupus. The sequence continues at coordinate 25,988,784 of NC_132854.1, forward strand.
CTATAACTATTTATCTTTTATCTTTTCTGTTTAACTCTTGGAAAATATAAATATAACTAATTTATATAACATATTTATATACATACATCTAGTTATGTATATATGTTCATATATATGTTCATGATATATGAATGTATATATATGTTCATATATATATATGTTCATGTATATATACTTTTATATTCCATCTCTGCATTGCAGCCATGTAAAATAATTCAAAAGTCCTCCTACCATCTCTTAAGAATTTATTTATTCTTTTCCTTTTCACAGGTTTCCTGGATTCTTTTTTTCTTTCTCTCCACTCTAATATGACTAATATATTACTTCAATATTACTCATAGGTAAGATTTATTTCTTTTGCCCTTTGGGACAACTGTATAGGGACTTGTAAGATGCTACTAAAATTATTCATTTGATTATAACTCCAATATAGTATGAAATTCTGAAAGAAAATATTATTACTCATGTTTGAAATATTGATTTTAACAGAAAGTTTAATAACTGCATATATATTTCATATTTTAATACTTAAGGAAATAAAATTTAAAGAACTAAATCAAGGAAAATATTTTATTTAAATAAAGTAAAAATAAAATATCTCAAGTAATTCTAAAACATAAATGTGTAAAGCAAGCCTTTTTTAATTTTAATTGCAATGACTGGTACCAAGCTGTTCCTAAACTTGAGTGAAGAAATAGTTCAATGGTTAATAGAACCAGTTTGGACATACATAAAATGTTTTTCAAACATTTTGCTTTCAAAATTAAGTAAAGTAGCATCTGAAGTGATTCGACTCTAATCCATTTTCCCCTTTTGTACTGCAAAAACAAAACAAAACAAAAAAACAAAAAACAAAAGCAAAACTTCTATGTGTTTGATTTTATACATTTTCTACTCATTTGGAATGCCTGGGTGGCTCAGCTATTGAGCCTCTGCCTTTGGCTTGGGTCGTGATCCCGGTGGGGTTCTGGGATCCAGTGCCATGTCAAGCTCCCTGCATGGAGCCTTCTTCTCCCTCTGCCTATGTCTCTGCCTCTCCCTCTGTGTCTCTCATGAATAAATAAATAAAATCTTTAAAAACAACAATAAATAAATTTTCTCTTCATTTAAATGAAAGGTAAGTAGTCTTTCTTGATAGTGTCATTCAAGTAATAGCTTACATTTCTAGCAGATTATGGATGATTTCTTGTAATTTGGATATTATCACCACATTTGTCTATAAGGGAGTCCGTTATTCGATAGAACAGAGTACCATTTTGCTTTGAGAGGTGTGGGTAAATTTGTAATGTTTTGGTAGCATTTTAGAATACAAGAATAAATAAGTTTAGTACAAATTTAAAGGCAGCGAGTGTGTAAAGAAGCCATATATATCCATGACATTTAGTTACAAATACAGGACTTGCCAAAGGAAAAAATGCATCCAATGTAGTTTAATAACAGAATTTTTATTTTAAATAGTGAACTGTAAATAAACTAAATGGTTGCAACTTAATGACTGACTTCAAGTAGATTTCAGACTAGAATTACTAACACAATTACCAAGTGATGAATAAATTAACTAAACTAGAATGATTCCCATTAGTCAACTACCTGAATCAGTATGTTGCCTTGTAATAACTAGTTAGGAACTGAAGATTACTTAAGAGTAAAAATAAATATTTTTACTTCAGATGATCTGCTGAGATTTGAAAATATGACTTGGGTAGAATTCAGATACTAATATGATTATTCGAATAATTCTTGGGTTGCACATGCACTCCAGGGAAGCAACACTGTGTTTAAGCAGGTAATTTTTTTCACCTCTACCTGCACATCAGAGAGTTGACATTTGAAGGTGAGAGAAAGAAAGCAACTTTACAAGGTAGGGCTTTGGGGAAATAGAGCAGAGTCTTCCAGCTAAAAGTGATTAGAAAACACTCTTTTTACCTCTAAATCCATGGAGGCCTATGAAATACTTTACTCCAGAGCTACAGAAATAACATCTTGTTCTTCATAAGCAAGGGCATTTGATTTTTCTCCTTCTAAGAAAACCAATAGAGGCTTGACGACTCTAAAAAGTTCTGCTATACACAGATTTCTTTTTATAGCTGTTATGAACATGTTCAACAATAACAGTGTAAGAACAATACCTAAGTTAGGGCAGCTGGGGATGATTTGCTTTGTACTTTAACTATTGGACTTTAAGTGTCCATTAGAGAAAGCAATAACTTGTCCTATTCAGTACATAAACTTTGCTATTTCAAAGAATAATCAAATTAGCCTAATGTAAGTGAAGTCTAAAGTCAGACAGCAAATCAGAAAATATACAAAGTACCAAAGGAGGACAAGAATTTGTATCCAGGAACAGACAAAACAAAGTCCTGATGATTTGGCAATAAAAAGATTACTGATACTGATCTTAGGAGGGGATGGGAGTCAATTACAGTCAATTACATTTTAGTCATATAAAATATTATTTTTATTTTGCTATAAGCCTCTGTATATACATGAAAATCTTATTTTTTGCAAACAGAGAAAGTGATAGGACTGCAGTGTGTAATATCTTTTTTGTTCTTCCCAAGTCACAACTGATAAAACACAATTGAGCATTGGTAAAGAAAGATATTAGAACCAAGTAGATCAAACATTTTTTATTTCAAGTCCGCTGTCTAAAGAGAATGGTTTAGAGATGCAAAATGCTTTATTAAATAGTACCATTAGTGATTATCCATATTTTCTTTTGCCTGTCTTTATGCAAGTCACGGCTCACCTTTGCTATAAATTTATACAAAGACTAATTGGAATCAGCAATAGCCCCAGGTGTCTATACGGTTACATAGGAAACATAAGACAAGCAACTAAAAAAACAGCATAGAATTTAATTAGTGGATAAGAGATTACAAATATTTTATGAATCAGTCTATCCTGGGAAAGGCAACCAGAAATATTTAATAGGATAAAAAGGCATTTGACTTAAACTTTGAATTAAATCTAGGATTTCAAGCACTGAAATGAGGAAGGGGCAAATAAAAATCAGAGTAGAACACTGAGAATTGGAGATATTTCTATAAAAGGAACTTAGAAACAGGAGAGGCTTAGCATTTTATACCCACACTTGGTCCACATTCAATAAGCTAGAGGATATTAGTGACATTACAGCACAACTGATTTATATTATCATACCTCAAGTAAAGAAAACGTAATTGAGCGATGGCCTGAAGAGTCCATGATTGATGCACAGAATATAGTGCAAGTTCAACTGAAATCTGGTTGAGTTGAAATAGGGCAGTGAAAAGAAACTGAATAGACAGATGTAAGAAATGCAGATGAGGGCATAATTCATAATTTTTGGCCACTTATTGAAAGTGGGTCAAAGAAGAGAACTTGAATGTAAAGATGGGACAAAGATGACTGAATTTTGAGTCAAGTTGCCTGGGCACTAACATAGAAAAGAAAGTTGTATCTGGGGTATAGGGTGATTTTATGGTTAGGAAATATTTGGTTCTTATTTGTAGCTAGGTGCCCAGCATATGCTAGAATATGCTTATAAATAAATGAAGTATAATATAATATCTAGTTGCAGAATAATATAACATTGAAGGTATTATTAACACAGTTATTCTTATTTATTTTAAATATTTTGATTTAGTGAAAAATATCAGCAGAAATATAAGGATATGCTTTCCTCAATGACAATGAGAAAACATGTCCCTACTATGTAGATGATTATTTATGTAGAAGTATATCTATAAATTGTAAGTCCATTGTTGATCAACTAATAAGATATAAAATATAATTAGAAATAACATACAATGGAAAAATGAAAAAGACTTTTTAAGTGAGGGTTTTATTTTTAAAGTATTTGAATAAGTTAAGATTTGAGCTGTTTTGAAAATATGTATATTTATATAAAAAATATAAGTGGAAGAGTCAGAGAAGGATTTCAAAAAGGGTTTGGCAAACTGATCTTTTCTAGAACAGCTGTTTCCAAAACTGTGAGATGGTCAGAATTACTTGGAATAATATTTAGAATTACAGATTCCCTGATGCTAAACCAGATGTACTGAGTAACAATCTCTAGTATTGGGTAAAACAGGATCAAGTGGATCTTACTTGGGTTGGCGGACTCTGAGCAATGACTGGGAACATTTTGTTTTGTTTTAAATTTCAGGAATAAATTTCAAACTGGGTAAGAAAATTGTAAAAATTTTCTTTCATAAAGATAGTTCTGATTAAACTGTGTGATTTACAAAGAAGTGGATGGAAAACAACCAGTTAGAAGACTATTACAATTGTGTAGTTGAATTACAGTGAATAACTTACACTTAGCTATTGAAATCATAACTGAAAGAAAAATATGGCAAACAGTTTGATTTTAAAATAGCAAGTTAAGATGCCTAATCAGGTCAGGAGGAAGTGAAAGACTCAAGTATGACTTCTGGGTGAAATGTTATTTCCATTCTGTTAGGAAACGCAGTCTCAATAGGACAGTCTTTCAGCCTCCACTTGACCATATAAGAATGGGTCTCAGGCCTGGAACACATCCACACTAAGAAATGAGGAGCCCAAACACCCTGTGCCATGTTTTTTGTCTTCTATGGGAATATCTTCTTTCCCTTTTCTAGGCTCAATGACTGTTCTTTTGTTTCTGCTTAAAGTGCGTACATCATATGACATCTGGCCAACTCTGCTGCTGGTCCCTTCTTCTACTGCATGAGAGAGTGCATTGGGCAAATTGCTTTGCCATCAGCAGCCAGGACAGACCCGCTGGTCATGAAGGACCAGCATACGCTACTGAAACTGATCTTGTGCCTCTTCTTTATGTAAGTGAAGTGTTGCTTGACTCTGGTGTGTCTTCCTTGACAACTCTGATACCATGATGCAATGGGTAGAAGAGTTTCCTCTTTTGGGATTGATTACTGGCACACAGTGCTCTATACCCTTGTGATTGTTAACTGGTGCATGTTACTATGCTCTTCATATTCTGTATCAGGGCAATGGGAAGAAATTATAGTTCAAGTTTGTAGTAATATAATAATGAGTAATGATCTGAACATACTTATTGCAGAATGCATGTGGAAATTCCACTTGGTCTTAAAAGAAAGTTATCAAAAGCTTAGGGTAAGGGCAGGGCAGCTTAGCTAAAAGATATAGGAGGTGAAGGAGTATGTAAAAGAAAAATGATAGTTTCATAAAGAAAATAAAATGATGTGAGGATTATCTCTTTTCCATTTTATAAATCTGTCTCATAGGTAATATGCCCATCAAGCATATGTTCTAAGGATGGAAATAGGCAATAAACCATTTAAAATGAAAAATTTAAATAAAAGTAGCAGTAAATGCTATGTATGCTATGAAGGAAGTAAACAGGCTGAAGAAATAATAACTTTAGGGTTATCAGTGGAAGATTTTCTTTAGTGCAGATATTTCAGCTGAAATATGTACATTGTGAAGTGCCTGTGAAACAGCTTTCTAGGCTAAAAAAAAATTAAAATAACAGGCACAAATGTCTACAGATAAGAGGTCTGGGTGTGTCTGGAGAAGAGAATGTAGCCCTCATATATATAATGAACAATGGGATTCTGATTATATTTACAATCAAATAAACTACCAACAGTGGAAAACAGGAAACAGAAGAAGGAATGACTCTCTGACCACTCCACTTTTAATGAGGTGTCACTTCTGTTTTCAGATAATAGAAATATCAGACTTCATAAAATAATACTTACTGACAAAATTGATTGACAAAAACATGTGACACACAAATGCAGGTGTCCTGTAGAGAGTCTATTAGGTTAATTTGGATTTTAGGCTTCCCTGTGTGTGTGTGTGTGTGTGTGTGTGTATGTTTATCCAGATGTTTGTTAAACTTCTTAGTTCACATGTTACTTTGCTGTCACTCAAAGTGTAGATACAGCAGGGAGCAGACCAGAGCTTAGAGTTATGGCAGAATAATAGAGATGGAATAAAAAAGGAGAGACAAATAATCAGGCAAATTAAAAGCCAATTGAGAAATAAACCAGGAGAGTATGGTGTCAGTAAAGTCAAAACAAAAGTGTTCTAACACAGGAACTTTCAATTAGCATACAAAAAAGTTAATTCTCATTAAGAATTTTTGAAAAGATTTGGGGATACCTGGGTGGCTCAGTGGTTTAGCATCTGCCTTCGGCCCAGGTTGTGATCCTGGAGTCCCGGGGTCAAGTGCCCGTTGGGCTCCCTGCATGGAACCTGCTTCTCCCTCTGCCTGTGTCTCTGCCTCTCTCTCTTTCTTTGTGTGTCTCTCATGAAAAAATAAATAAAATCTTAAAAAAAAAAAGAATTTTGAAAAGATCTGTTTTAGTTGAGTATAACAGACGATTGACAAGATAATCAGATGACAGAGTGGAAGATAAAATTTTAGAAAAGTTTTCTTGGTCAGAATTTTTTGTGAAAGGAAGCAGAACAATTACACAGCTGTGGTGGGGGATGGGATCAGGAGGGTGTTTTGATATATGGGAGATGAGAGAGATTTACATCTGAATATGAATTATAATGTAGCTTAGATGAATTCTTATAAATAGGATACGGAAGTAACATTCAAGGAATTAATCCTTGAGAAGATCAAACAGAACCTGATTCCCAGAGCACAAAAAGAACAGATTGTACTTTAATAAAACCAGGAGTAAACAGGAGTTATTCATCCATTTAGAGAATTTAGAGAAAATGGTAATACATGTAGGAATTGTAACTTAAAAATTACAGATTAAATGAGAAGTTTGAAATTTAAGAGCAGTTTCCTAACATTTACTGTATTTCCCAAACTTTTGTGAGTTGAAGTGTGGTGCCATATGGACAATATTAAGATCAACATGAAGCTGTACAATAGTACATTCTATTTACAAGGGAAGTAATATGGAACTGTTGGGGAGTGTTAAATGCATATTTGAGGCTTGTTGTGGTCATAATTTTATGGTAATGTAAATTACTCTTGGGTGATTTTCATTCAGTAATATTGAACTATTTAGGTGAAAACATGAATTAGTTTTGTTCTGTCTGTAGTTGTCTTTTTATTATTGTGAACTGTATTGTTTGGGGATTTTCTTTCCTCAGGCATATATGATAGAAATAAGATAGAGGAGTGCCTCGGTGGTGCAGTCGGTTAAGTGTTGGACCCTTGGTTTAAGCTCTGGTCATGATCTCTGTGTCGTGAGATCCAGCCCTGCTTTGGGCTCTGTGCCGAGTGCACAGTCTGCTTCAGATTCTCTCTTCCTCTTCCTCTGCCCCTCCGGCTCATACTCTTTCTCTCTCAAATAAATAAATAAACCTTTAAAAAAAAACAAAAACAAAGAAACAGAAGCAAGAATAAGATAGGTGTGTACCTTTTACAGTGATTATAGGGTAGTTTTATTGCCCATAATCTAATTCGGAGAAAAGAGAAACTTACTGTGAAGTAGAAAAAAATTTAAATGTGGTGGCATCAGTAAACAGGACACCACCACGTGGTTAAAGAATCTTTTAGGGCAAATGAGCAGGAAAAAATATGAAGTGGTAAGCAAAAAAAAAAAAAAAAAAAAGTGGAGTGGTTAAAATCAGCTTATCATATATAATTCAGTAAGTAATAACAGAATGTTCAGGATATGACTGTTAAAGTGGTATAATAAAGGGCAATGGAGGAACAAATTCTCTGTGTTTGTGAGTGTGTGTGTGTGTGTGTGTGTGTACTGGGTAAATAATCTACAGACATATGATATTTATGGATCATCTGAAATCATAACATCATGGTAAAATAAGTAATAAGAAAACATAATAATAGCTATTAATTCAGGTGGTAAGGACTTTAATAAGTTGAGACGTGATTAAAAAATCAGTAACTGAAAGCAGTGAGGAATGGTAATAGCGTAGACAAATGAAGTCCTCTTTAATGGAGCTCAAGCTTATAAACTAGAAGTATGTATAGTGTTTTGGCTGCAGCAAAAGAGAACAGGATGGTTCCATTTCTTAAACCTGAGCAGTGAGAAACCAGAGTGATAAAATATTCTCTGCTTGTGACAGCTATATGTGATACAGTTTTTATGACAACAGGGTTCAAAATAAGGCATAAATTAAAGGATCACTAAGGAAATGTCTGAAGACATGAAGAATCCTGTAAATAGTAAGTACGGTATTATACAGGGTGTCGTTTGGATTAGGAATTACACAGTAATACTGGATGAAAATCTTAGTCATCAAGGTTGGTATGGGAGTACTGAGTATTTATTTATTTGTTTTTGTCTTTATTTATTTTTTTGTTTATTTATTTTGAGAGAATGAGAGTACGAGCAGCGGAGAGGAGCAGAGGTAGAGGGACAAACAGACTCTGTGCTAAGAATAGAGCACAATTCAGGGTTTCATCTCAGGACACTGAAATCACCATGACTCTGAGATCAGGATTTTAGCTGAAATCAAGATTCAGATGCTTAACTGAGCCAGCTAGGCACCTCTATTTTTTTTTGTTTGTTTGTTTTTAAGTGTCAATGCACTATAGTTAACATTACTGTACTCTACAGTTAATATTGCAATACATTGTGGTTTAGCAGATCTCTAGAATTTATTCATCTTGTATATTGAAACTTTATGTCCACTGTGTGTGTTTGTCTATGTGTAATGTGTATAATTATTGGCACATTTGGACAAATTATTAACCTCTTTTAGTCTAACAACTAATGTTATAGAACTAGAAAAAATGGAAAATCAAAGTTCCATAAACTTATTTTCCAAATTAAATTTTAAATTTAATTTTCCTTATAGGAACTGAAAATGACTACAAAAAGCCCTCTCTGAAAAGAGAGAAAATTAATCAAGAGCCGCTGTTGCTAAATGATTTACATGTTAATGAATTTAATAAAATATTTATGAATCAGATTCAAAAGTCAAACAGATTCAGACTAGAAGTCATACAAGCCAATTAACTAATTAAGAAATATCACTCCAAGGATGCCTGGGTGGCTCAGTGGTTGAGCATCGGCCTTCGGCTCAGATTGTGATCCTGGGGTCCTGGAATTGAGTCCAACATCGGGCTCCCTTCAGGGATCCTGCCTCTCTCTCTGCCTATGTTTCTGTGTCTCTCATGAATAAATAAATAATACATAAATAAATAAATAATCTTAAAAATATCATTCCAGAATAAGTTATATAATGTGTCAAATGCTTTTAATGTCAAAATGATCCTACACAGAAAGATTATAACCAGAGTTACAGATAATATTAATTTTATGTCTTACATAACCAAATATTTATAAAGGAGAAGAAAAGTGGCTTATGTGTTTAATAGAAACAGATATTCAATTTGAAAGAAATTCAGAGATCTTTAAAAAGAAATAAGAATTAGAACATATTGAGGAAAGGACAGGCCCAGTTCCTAAGTCAAATATATCCAGAAAATAATTTAAAAGTTAAGTTCATTGAGGCAGAAGTATGTTTTTCTTCCCTATCTTTCCTCCATGTTCCATATAAGAATATAAACGTGGGGCCTTCAATTATATATTCAACTTTATATTCTGAAATTTTACTCTGCCCACAGTACAAACACGAATTGCCAGGCCCTCTCAATTTCAATATAAAACAAAACAAAACAAAACAAAAAACACAATTTGTAAAATCAAATTTGTTTTCCCATTGTGTTATTTTTTTTAATGCCTCAGCAATGAGGATGAATTAGACACAGGATACAGCACATACATTTTAAATGAACATATTTTGAATTTGATTTAGTGAACGACCTTTGTCCTTCAATAATTCATATAATTCTTCAATTCAAAATCTTTCCAAAAAGGAGTTTCAAATTATAGTTTTCCATATTCTACTTCATAGATTTGGATAATCCCTCAAGAAGCAAGCTTATGAATTGTTATCAAAAAGTCTGTAATATAGATTATTTATCATTGAAGAAGTTTCACAACTTTATTTAAATGTTCTATTTCTCTACTTTTTGCATATTAGTCTGCATGTTTTGTATGCTAATTCAGTTACACATTGTTCATTTGCAATTATTTCCCTTTTTTATTTCTCATGATTAAGCATATATGCCTGTTTAGAAGTCAAATGCTTTACAGATAGATGATGTCAAGTGTTCAGTTGCAGATACTTAACACCATCACACCAGTATACTCATTCAGTCACACATAGTTATATTAGTTATAATCGTAGAGATTAAAAATTACTTAAAACAAACTAAAAAGTAGGTTACCCTCCCACACTCCCAAAATGGTCATTATCTCAAATAACAAGTTGTATAGAAACAGCTCCAGTTCAAGATGTGAATAATTAAGAGACACAACATCTCTGGAACTCATTTTTTCATTATTTTGCTGTGCAATTCTCAACATGTTGATAGATTATGTCTTTAGTATTTTGACATGTCTATTCTGGGCATAAACAGTAAAAATATGAAAATATCCAAAAAATAAGTGGGAAGAGAGATATTTATAGTATGTAGCACTTTTTATTATCAAGGAAATAAATTTTTTTAGTGACTTCCCAGACTTTCTTTCAGTTCTCATTAACCAGAATTGGGCTACTTCTGCTGGAACAAACAAACAAAAATAGCAAGGGAATAAGATAATCACTGTTGTCCTGAACAAATAATTTTATACCCTTTAAACTAGAGAGAGTGTCATTCCCTAAACACATGGCCATTAATGATGAAATTTTAAACAAAATTGGAGCTATGTCAGAAAGGACAGAATAGAAGGATAGAATAGGAAAACAGACCATGTTCGTTTATTAAAAAATAAATTGTGTTTAAAATAGAAAACAAAACAAGGCACTATTTTGGTTTGAATGATGTAACTCTGTTTTCCAGTTACCCCAGTTGAATTTACAATTTACTATCCAGGAAACATTGTCCAATCACAGTTCACAGGAGTTCAGTGTGACGTTTGTTGTCCAATTTTTCATATCTCTGCACCTACTGAATTCTAAATTGGAGCAAATGGTGAAAAGCCTTCTACATTTTTACCAAACCTAGGATTGAAATCGTAATGACATTTACTTCCTAGCTACGCATATTTGAAAGTTTAGAAATAGAAATGTCTTCCTCAAGGAAAAGGAGAGCCTATTAAAGTTACCTCACTACTTGATGGCAGAAAATGAATAGGAAAACCACTTTAACTTAATCATCATCAAGTACCATTAATGATCAAGCAGGTAAGAAAACTCATTGATGTTAAGAAGAGCATGTGCTATTTTTAGAAAGCACATTCATTGTGAAGATGTGGACAAGTTGCTCTTATGTTCTCAACATTTTTATCAATCAGATCTGTCACTTTACTTCTGTGAGGAGTCCATGAGTGAGCACATTGGTACGTGTTGCCAAAAAATATTACTAGGACATTGCTCCATCCTGAGAGGTGAAGTAGAAGGTCTTTATGTAATCATGAAAACAAAGTAGTGTAATTCATCATTATAAATAGTCTTAGTTTTGAATTCTGTTGTCAACCACTTACTTGAATTTAATTTCATCTTGCTTCCAATGTGTTCCCAATATTGCCACTATTCTTCTACTTTTTTTGACTTATGATTGCTGTTTATCAACAGTGCTATCGAACTATAATTAAAATATATAAGTTTATCTGTTTTGACATACATATAAAACCAGAAAATTATCACCATAATCAAGGTAATGTATATATTCATTATTCCCCAAAGCTAGGATTTATATTTGATATTCTCTAATTTTCTTATCTTCACATGTCATTTATTTTCTACCATAAATACAGCAAGTTAACTCATTAATGTTAAATGTTTCAAATTTTATATTGAGTGTCATAACTGGGTTTTTTTGTTTGTTTTTTATTTTTTTATTTTTTTCATAACTGGGTTTTTTGTTTGTTATTTCACTAAGTAGGCTTCACTCCCAGCATGGAGCCCAGTAATGAGCTTGAATTCATGAACCTGGGATGAAGACCCTGATCTGAGATCAAGAGTGAGATGCATAACTAACTGAGCCATCCAGCATCCCAGTATCAGAACTCTCTTGAAAGGGATACCAACCCAATGTACAGTAGCCATTCATTTACTAAGTATACAATAAACAAAGACAACTGATCATTGTTATTCGTGGTAGTATGGTTCTATAAAATCACCATAAACAATGAATTAGAGAATATTGAACTGCTTCTGAAATATTCCAGATATATATAAATAATATATTATATGTTATATATATATCATTATATTCTTAAATCATAAAACAGTGCATCCTCACAAAGTCCATTTTCTTTAAGAAAAGAAAAATGAGGTTCAAATGTAAGTGACTTTCCTGAGACCACCCTGCTAGCAGGTGTCAGAGTTGGTTCTCAAATCCAACCCAACCATTCACAGAGCCAAATTTCTTGCACTACACTGCACTGCTCCATATCAACTCCATTTTTTGGTCATCTCTGTGAGAGCTGAAAGAAGAAGGTAAAGCTTAGCCTTGTTTGACCTCAACTAGGAACATCTACATAAAGTGGTACAAATGTTTCATGTTCTGTGCATGTCTGCAAATGACTGCCAAAGCACAATGAATATTGATTTTTGGGTTACAAATAAATATCATAGTGACTAGGCAAATACACAAATATGGAATTCACAAATAAGAGAGACTACCTGTATTGAGGAGTCTATGACATGGCCACTAATTAAAAAAAAAAAAATGTTGCAATGGAAATGGCCACAATCCATAGCACCAGTACTTTTTAGACACATCTATTCTCTTACTCTTTATTTTTAGGATGATTACATAGAATTCCTTAGTGTATTATAGTTATCCATACTGAACATTAGTTTGTCACACATTGAGATTGACATTCCTGAGACCAAACCCATTGATTAGCACAGTATCTAGCCTAGTCCCTGCCTCTGCCCTATACTGTAACTACAAATGAAGCCCATAAAATATGCAGGTTGATGGTCAAGATAATGATTACGACATTATTTTATGAAAAAACTGCAGCTAACATCATATTCAATGGTTAAAGATTGAAATATTTCTTACAAAAGTTAGGCAAGAGAATGCTATTTCACTCCAGGTACTCAAAACTATATCAGAAGTTGTAAAATTCTTTTTTTTTTTTGTTTTGTTTTGTTTTTTTTTTTTTTAGAAGTTGTAAAATTCTTAGAGAAAATATAGGAGTAATCTTCATGGCCTTGCATTTGGCAATGGAATTTTCACATGTGATATCCAAAACACGGGCAACAAAAGAAAAATAGAAAAAGTGGGATTCATCAAAATAAAAGACTTGTACATCAAGGACATTAGCTAAGAAAGTAAAAAAGATAACTTATAGAGCGAAAGAAAATATTGCAAGTTACATCTGAGAATAGTGTAGAATGTATAGCGAACTATCACAACTCAACAACAAAAAAGCTAAACCACCCAATTTTTAAAAAATGAACAAAGGTGTTGAATAGAACCTTCTCCAAAGAAGATATTCAAATGTCAATCAAATACATGGAAAGATGTTCAATCCTATTAGTCATTAAGTAAATGGAAATCAAAACCACAATGAGATATCACTTCACTCACACTAGGATTGTATAATTTTTTTAAAGTATTCGTGAGGACATGGAGGATTTGGAACACTCTTACATTGCTGATAGGAATGTATTATCATTTAGTCACTATTGAAAACATTCTGTCATTTTCTCAAAAAATTATATATAGAATTATCACATGACTCAGGGACTCCACCCTTAGGAATATACCCAAATAAATATATCTACATTTAAGGTCATAATAGTGGTATTGACAATAGCCATACAGCATTAGAACTATTAATCTTGCAGTCCAACTTAAGTACCTCAGTTGAGGAATTAAGTCTCAGAGACATTAACTTATTCAAACCAACACACTAGTAAAAATAAGAAAAAAAAAAAAGAAATGCCAGTTTAGTCTCTATTTTTTTGCTAAACACAAAGCAAGTAAATTGCAGCTACAGTCTAATATTGGGGGGGATAAAGAGTACCAAGAACTCTCCATATTCTTACTATGGCAACAGCAATCCATCAAGATAAGGCTTTTAAAAATAGAACAGAAAGAGGTGTAAGAAAACCACTAAATCCTCACCCATTTTAGAAGAAGAAGAGGGACGAGGCATTGTCATCGACATTTTAAGGGTACTATGTTTCCTGAAATGTTGATTTCCTCCCCAATATAGCAGTAAGAACAGTGCTTCATTGTTGTCTTCCTGACACAAATAGAAGAGATCTTCTAGGCAAAAATTTTGGGAAACCAAAGGTGCCCATAAGAACCATAAGGAAACATTAATTTTCCCACTTCATATCAGTGTGGGTAAAAGGTGTTAAAGACGCTCTTTTCATTTCAGAGAAGGAAAAAATGAAATCTCAGAAAGAGGGAAGATCACAAAAAGAAGCTGACCCTGGAACTGTCACAACTTATATCACATATTTGAGTGAAGGTATATGATTTTGTGGTTGATCAAATGAACACCATGGAAAGTAATGTAGTTGAGTTGTATTATAATACCCTAAATAAAGACATTTCTCAACAGGTGAGAGTTTGTAGCAAGAGGCCAGTAATAAGGGCTATTATTGCCCACCGGAGGCAAAGTTGGAAAGCTGGAGAGATAGAAGAGGTTGGATCAGCACCAAGTCTTCCACATCAGCAAACTGGGAAGTTGGATAGCTTCAGAAACCCCATATATGCATCCCATGAGAAGGACAACATTGGGATGATTATTACTCAGAAAATATGTGCAGTTAATATCAGCTAGGAAAGTCTAATCTAACCACAAATTAGAAGGAAGCTGCATCCTCACAAGCCTTGCAATAAAAAAAGATGTGTGTCCAGAAGAAGTAGTGCCAGAAGATGTAATAAAGAAGAATTTTAAATTTCTTGAGCCAAAGTTTAATCTGCATTGGATAAGAGCAAAATTTTTAATGTGATATATAATTGAAGATTTATACTGTACTAGAATTAGTTTTAATGGCCGTAAGTGGCTGGAAAACAACATGCCAAGAGCATATTCTAGTTTAGAGCATCTTAGTTATCTATTGCTACATAACAAACTATCAATTTAGCAACTTAAAACAACAATGAGTTATTTACTTATTTATTTTTTTATTTTCCCTGGGTCAGCAATTAAGGAACTGTTTATCTGAGTAATTCTAGCAGTGTGCCTCAGAGTTTGCAGCCAAGATTTTGGTTGGGCTTATTCTCAAATAAGAGAATATTTGAAACTTTGGCTGAGGCTAGGAGATAGTCTGAGATTATAAATAGGGTTTGAAGACTATTACTTAGAATAGAGAAAACTCTTAGGCATATAGAGAAATGAGGTTGATCAAATATTTATATTGTATTATAAAATTATGTTAATTATGAAAAAAATGGAGTAGAAATAAGGAAGGAAATTATTTCAGTTCTCTGATTCAATATTATCTTCTGCAGTTTCTATTTCCTGAATTAATTTTTCAGCTACCAAAGCTGTTCAAATTACCATATTAATATATGGAAATTATTTTATTTTATTTCATAAATTATAGGAAAAAATATGCATTAAGTGGTCAAAGAAATGTTTCCATGGATCCTTTCAAAAGAATTCTGAATGGAATATACAAAACACAAGATGAAACATTTTGATTAGTACAAGTCCCATTTGCTTAAGCTTTTAAAAATAACAGCTATAACTATTGACAATGCTTAGCTTAATGTCTCAAACACAGTTTTCTCTCATATTTTCACAAATATTCCAAATACCAATCATTTGCATAAATTCTTAATAATTACATTCTCTTTTCAAAACTCTAAACACTAAATGGATAAAAATTATAACTTACCTTAGCTTTGAGTAGTTAAGCGTTTTGCTCCTTTAGTGTTGCCCAAAACATATTAGTCATCAAGATTGAGGTAGGAGTAGGCTTATGGTGAGTGGCTGTCAAGGGATGAAAATAGGAATGTCTAGGGATGCCTGGGTGGCTCAGATATTGAATGTCTGCCTTTGGCTCAGGTCATGATCCTGGGATCCTGAGATCGAGTTCCTCGTCAGGCTCCTAGCAGGGAGCCTGCTTCTGCCTTTGCCTATGTCTCTGCCTCTCTCTGTGTGTCTCTCATGAATAAATAAATAAAATCTTTAAAAAAAAGGAAAAAAAAGAAAATAGGTATGACTAGACACAGATTTTAAAAGCAAGTTCTCTTTGAATTTTCTTTCCCACCACCTGATAAGCATTTTGTTTGATTTACCATGGCATTAGCAGCAGTAAAATGGGTGATATCAAACAGAACTATTTGGAAGCATTTATTTCCAACTCAAAACAGAGCTTTATATTGTCTTTGTCATAAATCTACATATTCTCTTCCAGATGACTAATTGCAAAGTAGAACTTGCTTTGATATCTGATGGCAGGAGGACAGTATGCTACCATCCTTCTGTGGAAATTCCATACGAATATACACAACTTATCCCTTGGTCAGATCTTGTGCATAATAATGAAGAAACACATGATCAAGTACTGCAAACCGATTAGAAGAAAAAAAATGAACATATTGAATGAGGACTCATGATAAAACAACTTAGCAAAAATGTACCTTACCACTAAGAACCACTGGTATCAATGTGGACAATATCATAGAACTCTAAAGAAATTGGATTCTCCAAAAGACAGATGATATTGAGGTTTTCAGGAATCAGAAAGATGTTATCTTGTGTCTCATTGGCCATTTGAGCAAATGCAATTGAGTATATTCACTAATATGTTACATAGCAAAATAATAATAAAATGTCTTTTCATGAAAACAAAAGAACTACCCATCTTTATTTTCCCAAAAATCTAGCATTTTACCAATAATTTTTTTAAATTTTAATTTATATCTGGTAGTGTATCTTGCACATAAGGCAATTACCCAAGGGGCAACACAGAAAAATGCAAACCACTAAAATATGTCTTATTAAATGTTGTATTTTTTTATGGTGGTAAGAATTAACATGAGAATTAACATCTACCCTTTTTAACAAACTTTTCAGTACACAAAACATTGTTAACCACAAGCACAATGTTGTACAGCAGATCTCTAGAACCTGTCCATCTTGCATAACTCAAACTTTAGCAACTTCCTTTCCTCCTCTTCCCCGCCCCTAGTAACCACCATTGTACTCTCTGTTTCTATGAGCTTTACTATTTTAGATACTTCACATAAATGAAATCACGTGATATTTGACTGGCTGATTTCACTTAGTATAATGTCCTCTATATTAATCATATCATTGCATGGGGCAAGATCTCTCTCTCTCTCTCTCTTTTAAGGTTGAATAATATTTCATTGCATGTATATACCACATTTTCTTTCTTTTCAGTTTGGTTAAGATAAAATTAACTGATAACATTAGTTATATGTTAAAAAATAGTTATGTATTAGCTTAAGGTGTATCACATATGATTTGATATATGTGTATATTGCAAAGTAATCAATTTTTTAGTTTACATCTATAATTATAGTCACCATGCTGTATATCATATCCTAAGAACTCATCTTATAAATGTAAGTTTGTGCCTTTGACAACCTTCACACATTCCCCCAACCCCACCTCTGGCAACCACCAATTCTGTTTCAATGACTTTGGTAATTTTTAGATTCCACATAATAATGGGATCAAATGGTATTTGACTTATTTCACTTAGTATAATATTCCCAAGGTCCATCTGTATTGTTGCGAGTGGCAGAATTTCCTTCTTTTTTATGGCTAAATAATATTTTTTTCAATAAAATATATTTCATATCTTCTTTATGCATTCATCTGCTGATGGGCACTTAGGTTGTTTCCAGGCCTTGGCTATTGTGAATAATGCTGCAACAAACATGGGGGTGCAGATAACTCTTCAAGAACTTGACCTCAGTTCCTTTGCATATATAACTTGATACAGAATTGCTAGATCATATGGTAGCTTCCTTTTTTAATTTTGGGGGAATCTTCATATTGTTTTCATGTGGCTGTACCAATTTACATTGCCACCAGCAGTGAATGAGAGTTCTAATTTCTTCATGTCCTTGCCAACAGTTGTTGTTTTTCGATTATTGGCTCTAAAGGGTTTGTATGTGTATGTTTGTTTTGATAATAGTTATTCCAACAGGTGTGAGGAGATAGCTCATGGTGGTTTTGATTTTCATTTCACTGATTACTAGTAATGTTGAGCATCTTTTCATGTACCTATTCACCAGTTTTATGTCTTCTTTGGAAAAATATCTATTCAAGATATCATCTAATGGGCACATAACCCGAATACTTTGTTTACAGAGAATAATAGGGAAATTGATAGTAATGTAACCATTGTTTTGGTTTTCCCAAAAACCAGAAAGTATTAAAAATAACAAATTGTTTCTGAATTAAACAACTAGAGACAGAATAGAATTATTGAAGGATATTAGGTAAGTTGTTATTTTTTTAAGATTTTATTTATTTATTTATTTATTATGTATTTATGTATTTATGTATGTATTTATTTATTTATTTATTTATTTATTTATTTATTTATGAGAGACACAGAGAGAGAGGCAGAGATCCAGGCAGAGGGAGAAGCAGGCTCCATGCAGGGAGCCTGACATGGGACTCGATTCCGGTACTCCAGGATCACACCCTAAGCCAAAGGCAAATCTTTGAGCCATCTAGGCTTCTCAAGTTGTTATTTTCTTATGAGCAGACTTGCACTGCTCATATAACTGCAAAAAAAAAAAAAAAAAGATAAAGCCCCCCAGAAAAACTCTCTTTATACACACACACATATATATTTATATATAAATACATATATATTTAATTCCTACCTACAGTGTGTGTGTGTATATATATATATATATATATATACACTGTAGGTATGTGTGTGTGTGTGTGTATATATATATATATATATATATATATATATATATATACAAGAGAAAGAGAGATTGAGAGAGTTTGCTATGAGTATAGATAAATGCAACAGAGTGGCTATCTCTTTAACTGGAGGGTAGAAATTGGCTTGCCTCTTGCTGCTATAATTTATTTTGATAGTATAAAGAACACAAGAAACCTTTTAAAGTGTACTTCCTATGTTTTCCTTGAGACTTATGAAAGTAACTGAAATGAAATGTGAAAGATATAAAAATTATGGTTAACACCTGGCACAGTGCTTCTGTACAATAGGCGCTTAAGCAAGTGTATTGAATCTGCAAATATTTCTCCTTTAAAAATACACATATAAATAAAACCTTGATTGTTTTCATTTTTTTAGTTTCATGAAAAAATGAAACAAAATATAGCTTAGTGTGAAATAGGCATATATTTACATCTTTTCTGCAAAATACATGTCTATTTTATTTTCTGAATTATTTCCAGTGCATAAAATATCTACTATTTCAATGACCACATTTGTATTTTTATGATTCTTTTTTTATCATTTCCTTGTTACCTTAGCTTGGGAGAAGAGTAACTGCGGTGGGGGGCATTTTTTTTTTCTAAAATATACTTGTGGAAAATGATAAGTTTAAAAATGATTTAAACATGAATAAGCCAGAAGTAGGACTTTATTATATTATTATTTTGTTCAAAATCATATGGCAGCACAAATAAATTATAAGGTACATTTTATGGAATAAGTCCCTTGAAGAGCCATAGTACTATAACTACCACTTAAAAGTACCAAAAAGAAAGGTGTGGATGAAGCAGAACATCTAAAGATATAATGACTAATAATGTTACTGAACTGCTGAAGATATGAATCCACAGATTCAGAGTCTTACAAACATTGAGCAACAAAATTCAAAATAAAACACCTACTCAGAAGCATCATAATAAAATTGCTAGAAAGTAAGGATGAGAAAATCTTAAGGAATCTTGAGAAATTATAGAAATTACTTACTTTACTCTCAGAGTTCTCCAAAAAAACAATGGTTGCTAGAAATCAATAAAATAGTATATTCATAATCCTACAAGAAAATAATTCCAACTTTACATTCTCTATTAAGTAAAAATATTATTCAATATGAGACAAAATAGAGCATTGTCAAATGAATAAGACAGAAGGAAATTGGTCTAGCAAGACTGATTTTTACTGAGGTGATTTTTCAGACAGAGTGATAGAATATGGAAACTTAGAGATGCTGAGAGGAACAAAAACATTGAAAAGAGTAAGTCTAACTGGAAATCACTGTGTAAATCACAATATAGTATAATTAAATATAGGTCAAAATAACATAAATCAGGAGGGATGAATAAAGTCTAATTTCTTTCATTTTTTATGAAGCATGTACAAGTATCAAGTGACATTAAAACTTGACAAGCAAAAATGCACGCTGTAATGTGCAGAATGTCAGGTGAAAATAGTAAAAGCTAGAATACATATTGATACTGTGTGTTCCAGGGAAAGAGAAAGAAAGCAAGAGAGAGAGACAGAGAGAAAACACAAAATACCTCTTCAGGGAATAGACAATATCCTAATTTAACTTAACATCAAGTTCTGCCAGTAATCTTCATTTGAGATTTGTGGGAACCTTGGGCCACAAAGTTTTAGCAAGGAGCTAACGTAGCCTATTTTGGGTTTCTTTGGTAGCGCTTTTTGGAATATTACTGGGCTAAACAGATTTTTATCCTCCTTTATTATAAGTACTCAATATAACATTACAGAAAGCTTTTTAAGGCTACATTTTAATAATTGACATTCAGAACAGAAAAACCAGAAAACAATCCCATTTTCACATTAGAATTGATTCTATGTTGAACAATTATGTGCGGGGGAAATGTGCATGCCCATTGTATTCTTTCTTTCTTAGTTCCAATGGATGGAAAAATTAAAAAGCCCATCAATGTATTCATACATGCAAATCCTCCTTTTTTATTAATGCATATACATTGTAGTACATTTAACTAGGTAGTTTAATGCTTATAATGCATTAGCTATGGTAATAACAGACAATTTAGTTATTTTAGAGATTTTATTTATTCATGAGAAACATGGAGAGAGAGGCAGAGACATAGGCAGAGGGAGAAGCAGGCTCTCCAGGGGGAGCCTGATGCAAGACTTGATCCGAGGACCCCAGGATCACGACCTGAGCCAAAGGCAGATGCTCAACCTCTGAGCCACCCAGGTGCCCCAATAACAGACAATTTAAGAACTTCTCCATGCTTTCATAAAATGAGGATAAAATAGTGTATAGTTCATAGAATTCTAAGGAATGACCAGGTAATGCATATGCAATGCCTAAATACCCAGCAAGGGGCTTATCATATAGCAAATCCTCAATAATTATCTATTTATTATTACTTTAAGTCTTATAAAAGCCAACCCTCTCTTGCCATCAGGCAGGTATTGGTTAATAATCAACTACCAACTCACTGACTCAATGTGGCTTTCTTAAGTGTACTTTTAAAAATGTTTTAATTCCTACCTACAATTTGATTAAACTAAGAATGATGAGACAATTCTTCACTGCTTTTATGCCTCTATTTTATTTACCAATAAGATGAGAAAATGTATTAAGAGATTAAAATAAAGGTAGAATGGAATTAAAATGTGAATTTATATTGAGCAGTCACTGAAGAATTCAACCTAGTTTTCCTGAAAATGTTTCTCTCATTAAGGTATATACAGATATAAGAATTAGTCTTATTTTTATGTGGTTTACAGTCCTATCATCTCACCTAAAATCATTGGTTTACTTGAATGCTATGTAAAACTGGATATGGTCCTACCAAAGCCTTGAACAAATTTCACACAGAAAACAAGTTGTAAAACTGTAATTACAGCTGAGTCATTGGCCTTGTCTTCTCCCATGTACTTACTGCTTGAAATTGTATCTTTGCTATCAGACAATACTTAATCTGAAAACTATTTTTCTGATATTATTGTACTTAAGAAATAACATCTAATGGTCTCTATGTCAAATTGCTGGGGTTTTGTTTGGCTTTCTTTGGTTTTGGTGCATTTATATGTTCAGAAATGCTCCTACTTCAAGGTATCGAATTCAGCAGCAGTTTCTCATTGGAAATGTAGAGAGTTGGAAAATAATAGCAAGCAAGATTTCCTGTCTCTGTCCTGAATATAAATTTGTTATTTTAAAGGTCTGTGCTTTGGATTTCAAATCTTTATCTATTTAATTTAACCTATCATGAAGAAGATAAATATGCTATTAAAGTCCTATTAAAATACCACATGTATTGCTCCAAGAGTCAGCCAATATGCTTGTTTTCCATTAAATGAATATAGATCTTTCCAGATCTCTAGAGTTACTATGGATACCAAGTAGAAAATATTATTTACAATAGCTTGATAATATAATTATATATTAAAAAACTCAAATAGTCATTTGTACTGACTATAGTGCCGCACGTTAAAGAAATTTTAAGTTCTTAACAACTCTATATTCCAGTACTAAAAATAAATTTTGCTAATAGGGAAAAGAAACTCAAAAGAAAATCACTGGCTTTCAATCACTAATTTAATGTTAGTCTAGTCTTGAGTTTATATATTTAGTGCCTAGCTGATAATTTTATTTCTATCCTATGTTTCCTATAATAAGACAATAGAAATCTTTTGTGGACCTATCGGAAGGCTTGTAAATAGAAATAGTTTAATTTAGACATAAAATGGAAAGAATATTCATTTTTAGGTGAGATTTGCAGTATAGCATCAGTTTTCATAGAGATTTTCTCCTAAAATCTTAAAGAACAGGGAATCCCTGGGTGCCTCAGTGGTTTGGTGCCTGCCTTTGGCCCAGGGTGTGATCCTGGAGACCCAGATCGAGTCCCATGTCAGGCTTCCTGCATGGAGCCTGCTTCTCCCTCTGCCTATGTCTCGGCCTCTCTCTCTCTCTTTCTCTCTCTCTCTCACTCCTGTCTTTCATGAATAAATAAATGAAATCTTTAAAAAAAATAAAAATAAAAAAATAAAATCTTAAGAACAAATAACGTACTATGCATTGATGAAGGCATCATAATGAATATGAATATAAATATATCAAATTTTGCTTTATCATGTGATCTTTTGATATAAAGGCTATACTAGTACATCTTTGAAATAAAGTCACTATTTTTTTTAAGTGGATTCAACGTCCAGCATGGAGTCTTAACATGGGGCTTGAACCCATGACCCCAAGATCAAAATCTGAGCTGAGATCAAGAACCAGATGCCTAACCAACTGAGCCACTCAGGTGCTCCTGATTTTACTTTTAATGGACTACTTATTCAACTTGTATTTTATCCTTTTTTATTCACTTTGCATTTACAGTGATATTCAGAGTGTAAGATACTGGGTACATGTATATATTAAAATAATCCATAGACCTCAAAGGCTTTATCCCAACCATTCAAGGAAAACTATTCTTAGCAATAATTTTCACTTTCCTAAATCAAATAAGTAGTTAAAAAGCTTTCTTAAAATCGCATAGCTTCTAAGAAGCTCAGCATTCCACAATGTCTGCAATATTGCCAAGCTCCTAAAAATGATAATAGAGTTTTTCTCTAATAAAAATATTATATGTCTTAGAAGTGGGATTAGATATCATTCTTAGAGTGTTAAGGAAAAAATAAAAGTTCACAAACTTTGATAATGTGTGACTAGGGCTGGGTAGATTTGTAAAGACCAAATTTAAATTATTCGAATTACAGATGATGTGGCCCTTTGCTATACAAGTAGTGTAGTAATATAAGAAACAAAATACATGGATTTTTTTTGGAGATTGATTAGTACTTATTCAAAATATTAAGAGAAATAGAAGCCTTTGAAGTTGTTCAAGAATCTGACTATAAATATGAGGGTTATGATGTCACATACCTACCAATAAGATTTTGAAGAGAGGGTAGGTTTGAAGAAAGTGAAAGACACGGTAGATTATGAGAATGATTTAACCTTATCTACTCAGAGAGAGAATGACAGTTTTATTTACTATGGAAATCTGCAAATTTTCAGTGACAAAAATGCTAAAATAGTTAAAATTACATTAGACTAAAACAGTTTGATTATATTAATGGGCATTTAAATCATCCTTTTTGCATAAACAAAATTATTTCAAATATATATATTCTTAGAGAACAACATCAACAACTACCTTTTTATTTTGAGTACCTAAATATTAACAGGTAAACAAAATAATTATTCCTGGAACACATGAACATACATTAATCAATTTCTTAGCCATACTTGTCCTGAATGAGTGTTGCTACTTTTCTGAAGGGTATTTTTTTTGTGTGTTTTTCTTTTATAAATATTTTTTTCTTTTTTACAAAAATGCCAGCCAGTTTCTTTCAGGTTGTATTTCATGGTTAGAGAATATGAAATTAACAACACTTTCAATTAATTTTTCTCCTTAGACCCTAATATTTTAGTCATCTTATTGAGCTATAAATTCCATATGATAAAATTTTTAGTAAATAGTTCATTGATTTTTGACAAAATATACTATATGTAACCAATACCACATTTATGATGCAATAGATATTCATAATCTCAGAAAATTCCCTGGACCTCCTTTATATATAAATACTCTCACCCCACTATCCTGGCAACTGTTAATATGATTTTTAGGTCCATAGAATAGATTTGTCTGTTCTAGAACTTTACATGAATTGAATAATACAGTATACATATATATAAAATATATATATTTTGTATCTGGCTTCATTCACTAATCAAAAATTTTCATATTCATATGTATTGTGGAAGGTGGAAAGTCTTAGTTCATTTTATTGTTAAGTACTGTTACATTATATGATTATATCAAATATGTTTATTCAAATGTATATCGACTGTTTCCAGTTTCTGGATGTTATGAATAAAGCCACTATGGATATTTACATATATGCCTTATTATGGACATAGATTGAGTAAAATACCAGAATTGGATTTGTATGCTAAATACATTTAATTCTGTAACAAAATGGCAACTTATTTTCATAAGTGGTTGTGCGAATTTATATATCCACAGAGAATATATGAGAGTTCCAATTGCTCAAGATTTTTGGCAAATTTGACATCAACAGTTTTTAAAATTTTAGTCATTCTAATGGTGGATGTAATGTGTTATGCAATTATAATTTTATTTTACATGTATTTGATGACTACTGACTCTGAGAATCTTTCCATAAACTTATTGTCCATTTGTTTTCCTTCTTTTTGTGACATATTTATTTTTTTAATTGTGTTGTATTCCTGTGAGTTTTACATTCTTAATGTAGTCTGGAAATAAAAATTGGTGAGATATTTATAGTACACATGTTTTCTTCCACCTTGTGATTCACTACTATTTCTTAAGAAAGATTTTTGAAGAGCAGAATGCTGTAATGTCAATTAAATGTACTTTTTTGTCCTATTAAAAAACTTTAACTCACCCTAAGTTAACAAGTATTTTCTCTTTTCTTTTCTTTTAGAAATGTTGTAGTTTCTGCATTTATGTTAGTTCTATGATCCATTTTATTTTTTTTTTTTGCTTTTTTTTTTTTATGATCCATTTTAATATCTTTTTTGTGTACAGTATAAGCTAGGGATTAAATTTTTAAAATATTTTTTCTTAAGACTATTCTTTCCCATAGATTTGCAGGTGATATTTACCGAAAATCAATTTATCATATATATGTGGGTCAATTTATGTACTCTGTATGCTGTTCCATGTTTCTACCTCACGCAAATACCACATTGATTTGATTAGCTTGGATTTAGAACATGTCTTGAAATCAGTGTATAACCTTCAGCTTTTTTCTACATAGCAAAAATTTTGTTGATCATAAATGTCATACTCAGTTTGCTAATTGCTATAAAATGTCTGCTGGACTTTAGATTATGTTAAATCTATAGATAAATTTGAGGAACTTTATCATTTAAACAATATCTTTATTTCAAATTAATAAATATGTTATATCTTATTTAATTGGATTTTTTGATATTTCTTTTTTTTAAGATTTTATTTATTTATTCATGAGAGACACAGAGAGAGAGAGAGAGGCAGAGACACAAGGCAGAGGGAGAAGCAGACTCCATGCAGGAAGCCCAATGTGGGACTTGATCCCAGGTCTCCAGGATCACACCCTAGGCTGAAGGCAGTGTTAAACCTCTGAGCCACCCGGGCTGCCCAAGGATTTTTTGATATTTCAATCAGTAATGTGCCACAGTTCTTACTGTGGATCCTAGTTCATTAAAATTACTCTAAAGTATTACATGTTTTGGATGTTATATCAAATAACATTGTGTGGCAAATTTATTTAGGTAGATGAGAATATGAAATCACATATTGCAGTCACTACTTAATTAGTAAGTACACAGAACTTTTATGTTCCTGATAATCTCCTAAACAACTAAGTTATTTAAACCTCATTTAGACCTCACCATGAGTGCATAAGCCAGATTCTGATATTCTTTTCTTTTATCAACGAGGAACTGGAATACTTTTCTCAAGCAGGTTCTTGGTGTTGTTTTTTTTGTTTGTTTTGTTTTTTGTTTTTTACCCAACTGACAGCTTAAGTACCAACTGAACTTTTTAATCATGAAAACTAAATTCCTTTAATTTTCAATTTGTTTGCTGTAATCAGTATAATTAGGTCTGCTGTTACAAAAACTGAAAAAATCTCAATATACATAAGAAGGCAAATTTTTTTAACATTTTATTTATTTAGTCATGAGAGACACAGAAAGAGAGAGAGAGGCAGAGACACAGAGAAGCAGGCTCCATGCAGAGCCTGACTTGGGTCTCAATCCCAGGTCTCCAGGATCACACCCGGGGCTAAAGGCAGCGTTGAACCTCTGAGCCACCCAGGCTGCCCCAAGAAGGTAAATTTCTTAAGAAGTAAGTGAAATAGATCTGGAAGTGTCCCTTAGAGTATATTGTTTGAAATGATAATGGAGGTACATTTGGAAATTGTGCTATTAGAACAGTTACTTTGCTTCTTTTCACTGTATCACATTACCTTTATTTCTAGTTTCCTCTTTTTTATATTGTAGATATTATCACATTATCATTTTCTTTGCGAATTTATTAACATAAAAATATTGTAAAAATTTAAAATAAGATTTCTAGTTCTTTTGCATTTAGATATACTAATAGTAGCTGGTGTGTGAAATCATTTTAAAATAAGGTAAAATAAATAAAATCTTAGGAATATACTTTGTTCCTATCATTTCTTCTCACTGAACAGTATTAAGATAAAATAGCATTGCTTTTTCTGATTTTATATTATACTTGTTTTTGCTTTCTTTTTGTGTCCTTCGTGCTATATTCAATAAGTAATTGCCAACACCAGTATCAAAAGGACTTTCCCAATGTTCTCTTCTAGGAATTTTGTTTTCAGGCCTTAAATTTAAGCCTTTAAACCATTTGAATTGATTTTTGTGCATGATTTAAAATAATGATCCAATTTAATTCTTTTGCATATGGATATCCATTTATTGAAGAGATTATCCTTTCACCATTAAGCATTATTGGCACCTTTGTTGAAGACTGGTTGTGTATGTGTGGGTTTATGGAAATTTAAACAATATTAATCCTTCCAATCCAAGAACATGTGATGTCTTTCTATTTATTTGTGTCTTTAATTTCTTTCATCCATGATTTGTAGTTTTCATTATATAAATCTTTCATCTTTTTGGTTAAGCTAATAACAAGTATTTTATTTTAATGTAAAATGGGACTGTTTTCTTGATTTCCCATTTGGAGAATTTGTTGTTACTGTGTAGAAATGCAACTGAATTTTGCATATTGATTTTGTATCCTGCAACTTTACTGATTTTGATGAGTAATTCTAAAAGTCTGTGTGTGTGTGTTATGTGTGTGTAGCCCTTAGAATTTTCTATATAAACAACCATATTCATCTTCAGAGATAATTTCACTTGTTCCTTCCAACTAGATGCCTGTTATTTCTTTTTCTTACCTAATCATTTTGTCTAGGATTTCCAGTACAATGTCGAGTAGAAGTGATGAGAATAGTCATCTTTGCCTTGTTCTGAAACTCACAGGAAAAACGTTCAGTTTTATACTATCAGTTATGATGTATACCATCAGTTATGATGTTAGCAGTATTACTCAGTCAAGGTATGGAAGTAACCCAAATGTACACCAACTGATTGAATAACGAAAATGTGGTACACATATACTATGCAGTATTATTAAGCCCTAATATAGAAGTAAATCTTGCCATTTGTGAAAATGTGGGTGAACCTAGAAAACATTATATTAAGTAAGTAAATCAGACATATAGGGAAAATACTACATGATGCCACTTACATGAGGAATCTAAAATAGTCAAGTTTATGGAAGCATAGATTAGAATGGTGGTTACCAAAAACTGGGGATGAAGGGATATGAAATAGGGAGGTAGTAAAGTCAAAGCATACAAAATTTCAACTGTACATAATGAATAGCCCTAGAAACCTACTGTATAGCATAGTATCTGTAGTTATCTGCACCATATTATATACTTAAAATTACAGTAATTGGGTGTATACTCTGTTAAATGGTCTTACCTGCCCCCTACCCAAACAATACTAAATAAGAGGACAGAAGGAAACTGTTGAATGGGATGGATTATGTCATAGATATTGTGGTGATAGGGTTACATGGTTCCAACACATTAGGTTTTGTACATTAAAAAAATGCAGCTTTTTGTATGTCAATTATTGTTCAATAATAAAAAATAATATGATTAAGTGACATAGGTTGATTTTTCTTTAGGACTATTAATTTTATGAATAACTTTTTTAAAACAAGAATTAAAGCAAGGGATAAATACTTTCTCTTTTTATATATTAAGTCTAACAGTAATAAAAATGAATTATAATTTCAAATTAAACTTTAATATTTATATGTAGCATAATCATCAAATTTTATCAAAATGATTGCATAATATAATATGATCAGTTTTCCAAATAGTCACTAGAATACCACAATGGAATATTCAGAGAAAAAATAACTCAAATATAAACCAAATATAACAATCCATAGATATAGGTTGTCTATTATTTATTATTTTTGGTAATCTAAATTTTGTCCAACAATGGAATTCTATAGACGGCTCACTTCCCACATACATAACAAATTGCATACATATCAGCTTGTAATGTGGGTTTCTAACAAAGAAGCAAATATTTGACTTACATGTCATATCAACTAAATACCCAAGTCAAATATACAAAATTTAGCTAGTGGCAACTTTTGTTTCTGCATTGAGTGGTAACTTCAATAATATCTGCATTTTTAAAATCCATAAAAAATTGATTGCCACAGCAAAGAAAATTAAAGCAAATTATGGAAATTATTCCAAGCCTGGTGCTTGATATCATAATTAAGACAGTGTTTTATAATTTGTTATAGATATGTTTTCAAGTTTATGAATGTGTGACTGAGTGAGTCTATTTCTGAAATAGATAAAACTTCTCTGTGGCTTATTCCCAATTTTGACCACTTGTGTGCCACTTTTCCACATACAACATGAACCTTTTTTTCTGTTCCTAGACTGTACCAAAGTTCTTTCTAATACAAGAATTGATGCATCTTTTCCTTCTTCTACAAACATCTTCATTCTTCATCCCTCCAACACCCCCTGGACCACCCAAACCACTATTCATAATCTGACTATGCACTTTAGATGAAATTCTCCTGCTTTTAAATGTGGATCTAATAGTTTACTTATTTCTGAAAGCTTTTCCTGCTTTCTTAAACTGTAATGTTTCATGGGTTCCATAGTCCTTGCCTGTATCATTTACCATTATTTCTAAATACATAATTGCTGATACATTAGAGATAATAAATAACTATTATAAGGAATTCAAGCCAATATTGACACAAAAATAATATTTAATACAGTCTTCCTTGAACAAAATATCATGGAAGTTTTTGCTTTGTGTATGCCTGTGTTTTAATTTTACTTTTAACCAATATCTACACCCAAGGCTCAAACTCACAACCCAGAGATTAAGAGTTACAAGCGCTACTAACTGAGGTAGCCAGGAGCTCCAAGGTAGATTCACTCTGTATGCTGATTCGCTCCTATAACCATTAATTTATCACTTTCATTCATCATCATCAGTAAGAATGGAGTGGTAAATATGACAGACACATGTGGATTCTAGTAGAGATAGGAAAATAGAAATAAAAATATTATCAAAATGATTGCTTCAAAATACATTGTAAGAACATTTTCCACAATGATATTTAAATGATATATTTTCATTAGTTTTAGCCGAACTAGAAATTTTAGTTTGTAATTTATTTAATTTTGGTTTATTCAAGGAAGGACATCCTATCAATGCCAATGGTCCTAAATTTCCGATTTTAGGAGCCAGGAATATATTTTTTTTAAAATGACTATGGGTGAAAGCATGACAATTTTGTTTTTACAAGGATTCAAAGTTAAAAACAGAATCCTTCTTCCCTATCATAAATAACTGTGTGTGTGTGTAAAATTTATCTCAGAAGTGTCATATATAATATATAGACATGTATATTATCTGTATTCATAATTTGTCAGTGATGTAGCATGTTTACTCCCAAATAAACAAAAGAAAATACCTGAATTAAAATGATTACTTTTGGGGCAGCCCTGGTGGTGCAGCGGTTTGGCGCCGCCTGCAGCCCGGGGTGTGATCCTAGAGACCCGGGATCGAGTCCCACATCGGGCTTCCTGCATGCAGCCTGCTTGCTTCTCCCTCTGCCTGTGTCTCTGCCTCTCTCTTCGCTCTCTCTGGATGAATAAGTAAATAAATCTTTTAAAAAAATGATTACTTTTTAAAAAATATATTTTATTTCTTTATTTGAGAGAGGGAGAGAGAGAGAGAGAGCACAAGCAGGGGAAGGGGCAGAGGAGAGGGAGAGGGAGAAACAGACTCCCTGCTAAGCATGGAGTCCAAGGCAGGCTCCATCCCAGGACCCGGAGATCATGGGCTGAGCAGAAACTGACCGAGCCACCCAGGCACTCCTCAAATGATTAATTATGAATGATCTGTCTCAATGAATCAAATGTATCATTTGAAATATCATTTTATATGTGTGCATGTGAGTGTGTGTGTGTGAGAGAGAGAGAGAGACACGGAGGAGACAGTGCACACTTAAGCTCTGCACACTGGTCTCCTGATATAAGTTTCTTTATCCCAGATTAACTGTTAACATATACCACTAGCAAAAGTGTCCATTATTTTATCTCAGAAGAAGAAACAAGAAAATAGATTATTCGACCTTTCTGTATTTCCACCTAAGTTCATGATATGGTCAGCAGATCCAAGGACATAAAACACACATACAAATTGCTGTAGGCTACCAGTTAGGACACCTGATAACCTTTCAATCAGAATAACTGTCCTTCTCTACTTAGGGGATATTTTCCAATATTATTCACAGATTAATGTCCAAGGCTATACCCTACATTATTCTGACACTATTAATATGGCTGATATTCCACTTGTATTAGATTTATCTTTTTTTAATAATAAATTTATTTTTTATTGGTGTTCAATTTGCCAACATACAGAATAATACCCAGTTGCACATCCCGTCAATTGCCCCCCTCAGTGCCCGTCACCCATTCACCCTCACCCCCGCCCTCCTCCCCTTCCAACACCCCTAGTTCATTTCTCAGAGTTAGGAGTCTTCATGTTCTGTCTCCCTCTCTGATATTTCCTACCCATTTCTTCTCCTTTCCCTTCTATTTCCTTTCACTATTATTTATATTCCTCAAATGAATGAGACCATATAATGTTTCCCCTTCTCCAATTGACTTATTTCACTCAGCATAATACTGACAGTCATGTTTATCTATGTGGGCGACCACGAACTAACTGGAGTAACTGAACCAAACCAGACCCGGACTTGCATCCCTCATTCACTCAAAAGCCTCGGGAGCCTAAAGGGTGAATAGTTGGTAGACGCTTGAGAAAGGGCTTGAGCAATGGTTCTCAGGGCTCACTTGTACGTGATCGCCCACATAACAAAATAGATACAACTTATTCTGGCCTGGTCATAAATGTAAATAAGAGTCTGTCTGTCCTTGCTGGTCTGTTTACCATACCTAATATTCCTTTGAAGTATGCACATCTGGAGCAACAAGCTTATCTATTTACCAAGGTCTTCTGGCACCTGTGAGTCTGTCTTGCATGCTGAGAAAGGGGAACTTTGGAGGGTTTCACAAACCTGCTAAAAATAAACACCTTCTTGGCTTTGTTTTGCTTATGCTATAAAATGTTGTAAAACCTTGAATAAAGCTGGCACTGCTTGGACATCATCCACTGTGTCCCTCCTGTCCCCATCTCTTTACTTTTCTTTTATTTTCCTCATCCCCTTATCCTCAGGACTATGATCGTGTTTCCGCAGGGCGCGCAACATATCTAAGCAATACTGTTCTTATTAGAAGGATAATGGGGCTGATATCATTGTATTTGACCAACTAATGACATAATTCATATCTTAAGAAATAGAACAGACGAGCCCTGTCTTTATACAGTTTAATTTATTAAGTATATATTATTTTTTAAATATTTATTTATTTATTATTTCT
Source organism: Canis lupus baileyi (assembly GCF_048164855.1). NCBI lineage: Eukaryota > Metazoa > Chordata > Mammalia > Carnivora > Canidae > Canis > Canis lupus. Next base: position 26,021,214 of record NC_132854.1, read on the forward strand.
TTATTTTGGGAGGGACGAGGAGAAAGAGAGAATCTTTCTTCTTCTTCTTCTTCTTCTTCTTCTTCTTCTTCTTCTTCTTCTTCTTCTTCTCCTTCTTCATCTCCTTTTGTATATTTTTTATTGGAGTTCGATTTGTCAACATATAGCATAATACCCCGTGCTCATCCCATCAAGTGACCCCCTCAGTGCCCATCACCCAGTCATCCCATCTTCCTGCCCACCTCCCTTTCCACTACCCCTTGTTCATTTCCCAGAGTTAGGCATCTCTCATGTTCTGTCACCCTCACTGATATTTCCCACTCATTTTCTCTCCTTTCCCCTTTATTCCCTTTCACTATTTTTTATATTCCCCAAATGAATGAGACCATATAATGTTTGTCCTTCTCCAATTGACTTACTTCACTCAGCATAACACCCTCCAGTTCCATCCATGTTGAAGCAAATGGTGGGTATTTGTCATTTCTAATGGCTGAATAATATTCTTATTGATATGAAATATCATGTTGATTGCTTTACAAGTGTTGAACCAGCCTTGCATCCTGGGGATAAATCCTACCTGGTCATGGTGAATAATCTTCTTAATGTGCTGTTGGATCCTATTGGCTAGTATCTTGTTCAAGGAGATCTTCTGAATTTGTCCTAGATCATTTATTATATTCCCCTATATCTCACTCATCATTGTTTATTATCACAAACCCCAGTTAAGAATATTCTTTGATTTATTTGCTATCATTAACACTTTCACTGAATAGCTGTGACATTCTGCCTTATAAACAAATAGCCTTGCATTCTCTCATCCTCTGACAAAAGTGATGCTGTGTCATTCTTTGGGCATTATATCAGAAGAAACATAATTTTAGTTTATTGTGTTAATGATGTAACCTTTAGTCCCTTCATTAATATGGTGTCCATCAGGTTTCTCCTCTTTAAATTTATAATTATAAGAAGTAATTTGAGGAGATATTTTGAACTATAAAATAATCTTATACATCATCTAGCCTTCACCCACTATTTTTAACATTATTAAGGGCTCTTCACTGAGTCAATATCAATGGCAAGAAAGTAATGATTTCATATTTCCACTGTTTCTTCTATATTTATTATTTACATTCATGTGTAAGAAAGACATTTCTTCCAACTCACCCTATCCATTTTATATAGGGATGTTGAACAAAGCTGCATTCATTTTACATCAAAATTTGGGTGGAACTAGCATCATTAATATATTAAATGTACCATATATATATATAAAATTGTATTTTTTCAATTTATTTTGTTTCTCTGTGGGTACTCTAAAACTAGAAAGAATCTTGCATTTAAAAAACTATTTTCAGAATGCCTGGCTGACTCAGTGGTTGAGCAACTGCCTTTGACACAGGGCATGATCCCAGGATCCTGGGATCGAGTCCCATATCAGGCTCCCTGCAAGGAATCTGCTTCTCCCTCTACCTATGTCTCTGTGTCTCTCATGAATAAATAAATAAAATCTTTAAAAAAATTATTCTCTATCAGGCACATTTTTATGTTGCTATGAGAGACACTAACCAATTACTATCAACTTTAATAAAATTTATCTTTAGAACTCTGATGAGTTCTTTATTCAAACAAATAGCTTAATTTATTTGCACAATGCATGAAGCAGTAGTGTTATTTCAAAGAGGTTTTAGAATAGTTAGAATGGTAATTTTAGGGCAACCATTAAAATTCCTTTTAGAGAAATATAATTGACATTCTAAATGAGGAGATAAATTGGAATCGTAAAAAATGGTTACTTAAAACCAGAGAGGGAGGAGAAGGAGGGTAGAGGAGAAGAAAAAAATAGGAAAAAAAAAAGTCCTAAACAAAACAATTACAAACATGGTAGATACTAATCCAACCACATCAATAACATCTTTAAATGAGAAGGAGTAAATAAGACAACTAAAAACTGGTTGTCAGAAAGGGTTTTAAAAATCCAACTATACTGGACCCCTGGGTGGCTCAGCAGTTTAGCGCCTGCCTTCTGCCCAGGGTGTGATCTTGGAGTCCTGAAATCAAGTCCCACATCCAGCTCCCTGCATGGGTCCTGCTTCTCTCTCTGCCTATATCTCTGCCTCTCTCTCTCTCTGTGCCTTTCATGAATAAATAAATAAAATCTTTAAAAAAAATCCAACTATACTGTTTATAAGAAACCCACTTTAAATACACAGATAGAATAAAAGTAAAGGAATAGAAAAAAATACCATAAAACACAAAAGGAAGCTAGAGTTGTCATATTTCAAACAAAGCCTACTTCAGAACAAGGAAAATTATCAGGGACAAAAACAGATACAGCATGAATATGAATACACCTATTCTCAAAAAACAAAAAAACAAAACAAAACCCTAAAAATGTGCCTTGTAAGAGACCATTAAAACCTCAAGTCAAAGATCGATAAAACTGTAAGACGAAATAAATAAGTCTATTATAGTTAGGACTTCAATGTTCCTCTTTCAGTAATTGACAAATCAAACTGGCAGAAAATCAGTAAAGATATAGTTGACTTGAATAGCATTGTCAATGAACCTGATCCACTGTCATATAAGGAATCCTACAATCACCAACCAGCAAAATACATATTCTTCTTAAAGTTAAATGGAGCATTCACTAAGTTAAATCATATTCTAAGATATAAAATACAACTTAAAAGGAATAGAGATTACACACAGCACATTCTCATATCATAATGGAATTAAATTAGAAATAAAAATCAGAAGGATAGCTGGAAATTTCCAAATATCCAAAAAATTCTAAAACAAATTTCTAAATAACACATTGGTTATTTAGGACCAATTTAAATTATGAAAAAGGCCAAGAGGAATAAAAATATTTTGAACTGAATAAAAGTTAATATAAATTTGGTCAAATTTGCGGGATCCTATGACAGCATTGTTGAGATTAACATTTATAACAGTAAGTGCATATATTATAAAAGAAGAAATTTATGAAATCTATAATGTAAGCCTCTGCCTTAGGAAAGCAGAGAAGAACAACTTAAATATAAAGCAAACATGATAAAATAAAAAATAAATTAGAACAAAACTCAGTGAAATTGAAAAGATGAAACAATATAGAAAATCGATGAACTCAGCCTACTTTTTGAAGAGACTGATAAAACTGATAAATCTCTTTATACATTAATCAAGAAAACAGGGAAGTAGAAAATTACAAATATAAAAAATGAAAGAAGGGTATTAGTAATGATCTCATGTATGTCAAATAGATAATAAAGGAATACTACAAATGACTCTAATATCCACAAATGTGGTAACCTAGATAAATTGAGTTGACTAGACCAAGTGTGGACTAATTAACTTAAGCAAAATTGGACAGATACAGATGAACACAATGATATTCTTGTAAATGCCTGATTCTTCAAATTAAATGATGCTAGTGTTGATCAGGACTGGATGTTGGTCAACTTGCTACTTTTAGGTGGTTGTGCTTTGAGAGTCCTGAATGAATTTGTGATTCCTCACTTGAGTTAGTCAAAAAAAGGCAGGCAAATTAGAACCAATAAAATTCAAATTCTGGAAAGATAACAGAAAAATTCCAAGTTAATAGAATCATACAAGAAGGATTTCAGAGTCGAACAGCTGTGTTTCAAAATGGAAACCATTTTAAATGAGAAGAAATACCAAGAACTAAGGTGTTGTGAGCATCTAAATCAATGAGGGAGCTTTTTCGCAACGGGTGTGCCGCCAGAACACAGGTGTCGTGAAAACCACCGCTAAACCTAAACCAAAATGGGAAAGGAGAAGACTCACATCAACATCGTCGTCATTGGACATGTAGATTCGGGCAAGTCTACCACTACTGGCCATCTAATCTACAAATGTGGTGGGATCGACAAAAGAACTATCGAAAAATTTGAGAAGGAGGCTGCTGAGATGGGAAAAGGCTCCTTCAAGTATGCCTGGGTCTTGGATAAACTGAAAGCTGAACATGAACGTGCTATCACCACTGATATCTCCCTGTGGAAATTCGAGACCAGCAAGTATTATGTGACCATCATTGATGCCCCAGGACACAGAGGCTTTATCAAAAACATGATTACAGGCACATCTCAGGCTGACCATGCTGTCCTGATTGTTGCTGCTGGTGTTGGTGAATTTGAAGCAGGTATCTCCAAGAATGAGCAGACCCGTGAGCATGCCCTTCTGGCTTACACACTGGGTGTAAAACAACTAATTGTTGGTGTTAACAAAATGGATTCCACTGAACCACCCTACAGCCAGAAGAGATACCAGGAAATCGTTAAGGAAGTCAGCACCTACATTAAGAAAATTGGCTACAACCCTGACACAGTAGCATTTGTGCCAATTTCTGGTTGGAATGGTGACAACATGCTGGAGCCAAGTGCTAACATGCCTTGGTTCAAGGGATGGAAAGTCACCCATAAAGATGGGAATGCCAGCGGAACCACACTGCTTGAAGCCCTGGATTGCATTCTGCCACCAACTCGTCCAACTGATAAGCCCTTGCGTCTGCCTCTCCAAGACGTCTACAAAATTGGTGGTATTGGTACTGTCCCAATGGGTCGAGTGGAGACTGGTGTTCTTAAGCCTGGTATGGTGGTCACCTTTGCTCCAGTCAATGTTACAACTGAAGTAAAGTCTGTTGAAATGCACCATGAAGCTTTGAGTGAGGCTCTTCCTGGGGACAATGTGGGCTTCAATATCAAGAACGTATCTGTCAAAGATGTTTGTCGTGGCAACGTGGCTGGTGACAGCAAAAATGACCCACCAATGGTAGCAGCTGGCTTCACAGCTCAGGTGATTATCCTGATCCATCCAGGCCAAATCAGTGCTGATATGCACCTGTGCTGGATTGTCACACAGCTCACATTGCTTGCAAGTGTGCTGAGCTGAAGGAAAAGATAGATCGTCGTTCTGGAAAGAAGCTGAACGATGGTCCCAAGTTCTTGAAATCTGGGGATGCTGCCATTGTTGATATGGTTCCTGGCAAACCTCTGTGTGTTGAGAGCTTCTCTGACTATCCTCCTCTGGGCCGTTTTGCTGTTCATGACATGAGACAGACGGTTGCTGTGGGTGTCATCAAAGCAGTGGACAAGAAGGCAGCTGGAGCTGGCAAAGTCAGCAAGTCTGCCCAGAAAGCTCAGAAGGCTAAATGATTATTATCCCCAATACCTGCCACCCCAGTCTTAATCAGTGGTGGAAGAACGGTCTCAGAACTGTTTGTGTCAATTGGCCATTTAAGTTTAATAGTAAAAGACTGGTTAATGATAACAATGCATCGTAAAACCTTCAGAAGGAAAGGAGAATGTTTTGTGGACCATTTGTTTTTTTGGGTTTTTTTTGTTTTGTTTTGTTTTTTTTGTGTGTGTGTGTGTGGCAGTTTTAAGTTATTAGTTTTTAAAATCAGTACTTTTTAATGGAAACAACCAAAAATCTGTCACAGAATTTTGAGACCCATTAAAACAAAAGTTTAATGAGAAAAAAATAAATAAATAAATAAATGAGGGAGCAGTGTATTTTTTTTAATTTTTACTTATTTATGATAGTCACAGAGAGAGAGAGGCAGAGACACAGGCAGAGAGAGAAGCAGGCTCCATGCACCGGGAGCCCGACATGGGATTCAATCCCGGGTCTCCAGGATCGCGCCCTGGGCCAAAGGCAGGCGCCAAACCGCTGCGCCACCCAGGGATCCCGGGAGCAGTGTATTTGGTCAGGTATCATTGTTACAAAATCTGAGATCATGGTAGGTCAAAATGGGCCCAGATTCACATGCCACAAAGAAGTTCAGTTTGAAGAAAATGATCTAACAGAGAAACTGATACAATATATTTTGAAGGGGATAACAGATGATTCAAATGAAATAGCAGATAAGGAAATGCTCACACTCAGGCTATTTGCACCTTAATGCTTGAAAGTAAGTAATTAAGTTGCTAAAAAGAGATTAAGGATAACAAAGCAGAGTCATTATCCTAGTCATATTAATACAAGAGGCAAATAATGAAAAGAAACTCTCAGCTGCATGGGAATAAGCAGAAAGTCAGTTATCCAAACTAATACACAAAATCCAAACCTGGATACTAACAAAATTTCATAGTGATAAATAATAAAGAGTGATAAGTTAAATTTTCTTAAATATCCCTGTTACCGAAGTAAAATTGTGTTCTAGAGACACAGATAGAGCCCTATGGATTGGACTCAATGAGTTATAACTGTGTGAAATAGAATGTACAAACCAGAAAATAGCTAGAATATGAAAATAACCCTGCATTTGTTTCACATTCTTCCACCTGGCCCTACTGTTACGGTGATTTTATAATATCATTCATTGTCATTGAATCTTTTATTGGCATAATTTAGAAATAAATAATGAAATAAAGATATCATTATATTGTGCTTTCCATGCTTGTTGGCCAATAAAATAACACATGTCATAAAGTGATACAAATTATATTCTACTTATGTATGATATTTCAAATTCCCATTTCATTGTTTCTCATAATCCTAACTCTACACATTTAGGCACAATAGGCCACATGATCATTAATAAGTAAAACAATCAAGCATGGAAATAAATTTAAAAATGGAATGACACTTCATCAAGTGAAGTTACAATTGGATGGATTCCAAAAATCCCATTTAGTTGGCCACAAATCTTCTAATACTTTACTTTTTAAAGTGAAAGAAATCACTTTTTAAGTGTTTAATCACTCCTTCACACTCCTTCACACTTTGTATACAATCTCATCTATAATCTTTATATTCACCCTAGAAGGTAAACACCACTGATCTATTTTATAATAGAAAAAAATAAGCTAAGCCTCAGGTAAATTATGACTGGCAAAAATAACATGCTCATGATATGGACATGAATCAAACTTAGATATTTTGAACCTGTTCACTCATCAAACCAATAAGTGTTGGAATCTAATTAAATCTAGATTGATCACATTTGAGGTTCTGTCATGTTCACCATTTTGTTTGTAATGTCTGGCACAATGCCTGGCAACTATCTGGTTCTCTCTACATAAATGTTGATTAGATGGATGTGCCAGGGATTTTACTAAGTCCTCCTGCTTCCACACATCTCCATACCCATCATATTTCATCCCAGTGCAGGTTATACAGAAGTAATCGTTAAATCCAATAATAGGATTCAATATAAATGTTAGATACAACTCTTTCTCTAAATACTGCAAAAGTTCAAACTACCATTTTTATTGGAATTTAGGTATCAAGGAATGAGACTTTACAATATTTCTTAAATGAACATTTTAAGGATTTCACAAGGTCTATATTATGCTGTACTATATATATATTAAATATTATGATATATTAACTTTAATCCATCACCATCTGTTTATGATAAATCCATGTTAAGCAGAGATAATGAACAAAATATTTATAAGATTATATTTCTGTACTTGTGAATTTAGGTGGGAAATACTTTCATTTGAATTCAGCCTCCTCCTCATGTTAATATAATTGTAACTTTTAAAACTTGGATCTCCAATTATTCATAAATTATGTTGTTATTTTTCTGGATTCATTAAGAAATTTGCAAGATAGCACAAAGCTTCTTTCTGACAAACACTGGGGATTTTGAAATAGATTGTCTTCTTTCTTGCATTGACCTGGAAGCCCCCTAAGTTTCAGAGATAATAACTGGGCAGCAGTTCCTAGGTATAGCCCTTTGGGGCAGAGTGAAGATACTGCCTCTGTTTCTCCATCTCCAATCCCAAGTGCTAGTGTGTATTATGAGGAGGGAATGTTTCTTATACTCTAGACATTAGGTTAGAAGTATGCCAGTTATTAGTCCAGTTTCCTTAGTATGAGGTTGTATCTCTGCTTCACACTTCCAAACTTCTGTCCTCAGTTCAGTCCTTTAGTGAAGTCCCCATATCTCTTTAGACCTCTCTGTAAATCCCTATGCTTGCTGAACCCTGACTCCTGTTGGCCTTACCTGAATGTTTGTCTTTTTTGCAGCTAGAATCCCTTCTTCCTATTGCTCTTCTTCCCTCTTCTCTTTCCATTCCACTTGCCTTGAAAACTAACCGTTTGTATCACTCTGTCCTTGGCCATTCCCAGGAGCTCTCAATTAGACATATGTGGAACAATAATTTAGTGACACATTTAAGGGGTTCTAGAAGCCTGGAATTGATCTGTGATCTCTGGAAAGTAGTGACTTCTTTGGAGGAGTAATGAAAACATGTATTTATATTATAGAAATATACTGTGTAAGTCTTCATTGTTTGATATAAAAAATGACACTTTTTTTAAAATTCAAGTTACATACACTGTAATATTAGTTTCAGGAATACAATGGAGGGATTCAACACTTCCATACCACATCCGGTGCTCATCACAAGTGTACTCCTTAATCTCCATCACCTGTTTAACCCATCACAAACACCCCCACCATCAGTTTCTAACTCTTAAGAGTCTGTTTCTTTTTTTTTTTTTTTTTTTATTTATGATAGTCACAGAGAGAGAGAGAGAGAGGCAAAGACACAGGCAGAGGGAGAAGCAGGCTCCATGCACCAGGAGCCCGATGTGGGATTTGATCCCAGGTCTCCAGGATCGCGCCCTGGGCCAAAGGCAGGCGCCAAACTGCTGCACCACCCAGGGATCCCGAGTCTGTTTCTTAATTTGCCTTTCTCTCTCTTTTTTTCTCTCTCCTTTTCTCATTGGTTTCGTTTCTTAAATTCCACGAGTAAAAACTATGACACTTTAATTATACAATTGGACTTAAATTTTGTGAAGCTCTCCTCTACATACTGCAGGCAACTTAATATTATTCACTCCTGATTTCCTCCTTACCCATTCCAAATAAATACTTTAATTGATTTAGATTTATTAATATTGTTACAGTCAGATTCAAAATTCTTTGAGACTTTTTTCCATTACCTACTGTTATGAGTCAATACTTTGAAACTTCAAGTACTGCTGACTGCTGGAGAAAATGCTTTTGTTTTGTTTTTTGTTTTAAAAGATTTATTCATTTGAGGGGTGGAGAGGGGCAGAGGGAGAGGAAGAGAGAGTCCCAAGGAGTCTCTGGTTCAAATAGAGCCCCATGCAAGGCTAGATCTCATAACCCCAAGATAATGATCCAAGCTGAAACCACCAAGAGTCAGTTTCCCAAATGACTATGCCACCTAGGCACACGTGGAGAAAATGTTTTTAATTGAGAGTCTGCACATTTCAATGCTAGAGTGTTTTTTCATCCTTCTAGGATCTATGCTTCATAGATGCAAAAAGGACATCTGGTACAGACTATCATGTGACTTCATTTTCTAGACAGTTAATCTTCATGACAAATCTGTAGAGAAAGAGCATTTCCACTTACTACCATGTCCTTAATTTATATTCCTTTTTTTTCCAGTCTTTGTATTATTGGGCTCGCTTATGTGTTCATTACTGCATGATGAGTTTACTTCCATGTCCCTCTTTGGTATTTGTATAAGTTAGAATTTAGGAGAAGTCTGAATTTGAGATGCATTAATGAATTTAGTTAGGAATTTTAAAATTCAGAAACTGAAACTGGAAAATAGTAAGACAGTCAGGAAGGGGAAAGACTATGTTTTCCTTAACAGATTTCTAGGAGGCTAATGCAAGCCTGTCCCCACACTGGCCTTGGTGGGAACTTCTAAAGTATGTATATTAATTTCTAGGGAATCGAAACACATAATCCCAAGAGAAGTCATTCAATGAACATGACAAAAATGAAAAGCCAAGGATGAAGTTACTACTGTCAGCACTCCTTCCCTCACTTCTATATATGTTGAACCACAAGATTTAATTAAAGTTTAGCCATCAATTAAGTGTACGCACACCCTTCAAGGTGCATGCAAACTTTTTGATCTCACTCCAAAGCCTTTTGGCATGTCCCTTCACCATATAAAATCCATGGGCTAAGGTCCAGACTTTGTGGAGAATATGCAACTGCCACAGAAGATCCTCTGCCCTGAGGCCCCTTGTTCAGTGGGTTACCTTGAATAAAACTGTAAACTGTTGGAGTCACCTGCTTCATTTTCAGGTCTCAAAGTGCCTGTGAAGTTTGGAGAATACTTTACTATGTCTTTCAACAATTAGAAAGATTTTAACCTTTTAACAATTAGATTTATAGATAAAGTGCTAAAAGTGAGAATCCATGTCAAGTACTAGTTTGTTGACTTCTCAAGTAATCAACCCATCACAGATTAATATTCCAAATATATCTTCCTACTCTTGCTTGCTAAATTTAGACGTTATAATCAGTATTTATCTAATTCCTAAAGTACTATTGATTCTTCCCCCCCTCTGCTTCTCTGAACATCTGCTTACTTATTCTAAAATCTTTAAAAATTTCATCATTTGCTAAATGTTATAGCCAATTGTAATCCCCACCTCCAGCCCTGATATTGTCCTTCCCTCTTCCTTACCACATACTTTATTTTCTGTATTTATGATCCAATATCTAGAATGAGTTTTGGGGGCATCTGGGTGGCTCAGTTGTTGAGTGTTTGCCTTTGGTTCAGGTCATGATCCTGGGTCCTGGGATCAAGCCCCACATCTGGCTCCCCACAAGGAGCCTGCTTCTCCTTCTGCCTACACCTCTGCCTCTCTTTCTGTGTCTCTCATGAATAAAAAAATAAAATTATATATATATAAAATATATATTATATATATATAAAATGAGTTTTGAGGGACAGCATTCTTTCTCTCATGATAAGAACGTTTTGGCAGATATAGGTCATATTACAGTAGAATTTATTATTTTTCATTTTTCGATCCCCATTTCATGTATTATTTCTGTAATACATATAACATAAAGAATCCTGTAATGACCAGGGATCAGAGGGGTTTTTTAATGCTATTCTGCTATATCTTCTTTTTATTCATTTCTTTATTTCCTATACTTATTTCATTCATTTACTATCTTTTTTTCTTCTTTTCATTGCCCATGGGGCTTCTTTTTTTCCACATAAAGTTTATTTTGAGGTATGCTTCATGTTTCCCAAGCACAAGCAGAATTTCATGTTTATTTGTTTATAATGTCTGACTTAATTACATTATATTCAAAGGATATCCCTCTCACAATTTCAGTCCTTTCGGTTGTTGTTGATATTTGATTTATAGTACAGTATATTTTTTGTTATAACTTGAAGAGAAAGTACATCATTCAGGGGCAGGAGTAGAGTTCTACATATGTCTGTTAGCTCATACTTGTTAATGATGATTTCCAAAGCTTCAGTACTTTTACTAACTTTTGTTCTACTTTTTCCTTCAATTTCAAAATTAAAGAGATGGTAGTAGATGGAAATACCATTTCTCTATGGATTTTCCTCTTCCTAGCAATTTGCCCAATTTGTTTGTAGATCTATTTATTTCATTTATTTAAACAGTGTTTTATTAGTTTCAGGTGTACAATATAGTGATTCAACACTTCCATACAACACCCAGTGCTCATCACAAGTGCACTCCCCTTAATCTCTATCACCTATTTAACCAATCCCTCCACCTACTTCCCCTCTGGCAACCATCAGTTTGTTCTCTATAATTAAGACTCTGTGTTTTGGTTTCTCTCTCTCTTCTTTTTTTTTTTTCCATTTGTTCATTTGTTTTTTAATATTATTAGTATTCATTATCAAAAATGGAGAGTTAAGTTTTAATTTATAGCTAATTTATTCCTGGATATGCTTTAGTGGGTCTATAGTTGCAACCTAGTTTTTTTCCTGATTGCAGGCTTAAAGAAGTTGCCTTAGTTAAGTGGATATACTACAAGTTACAGCAAATCCTGTGATGGTGTTGCCATTTAAAGAAGCACTATATCCTGCCTTCATTTTATTAAGACTTTAACTCATTATTTTGTTCAAGATTTTTTGAAGGGCTTTAGCACTTTACTAACATTATACCAAGTTTAAAACACTACATAGTTTTATGTAGTAAAAGTATATGTAGCATAGTATATGCTGAAGTACTAGTTGTTTAGATAGATTTATAATATGCTTATTTAGCTATGTTGATAAGCAATTTTCATATAATTTTACCCTTTATAAATAGAATTTACTCTCTCAATTAGGTCAATAAAAGGTCATATTGATTCTTTGTGATACGATTGTATCATTAAGAGCTGGTCCCTTGGTAAAAGAGAACTAATTAAAGAATATTTCTTGAAAACAAGATACTTCTGAAATAATATACTGCAGAATTATTGAAAGAATCCTTTGAACTGAGAGTTATATTGAGAACCTATTCTGATACCGATAATATATAAAATATATTAAATTCACATTGACATTTTAAAGAAGAATGAAAAGGAAGAGCTTCCTATTATCTGTACTGAAGATCTTTTATGACATAATACTCTTATTTCTAAAATTATGATTAGAACTGCACTTCAAAAGTCAAGTCTTTTCAAAGAAACTCTAAATTACTGAGTACAGAATTTGGAAATTTTATCTGATGTTCTTATGAAAAATTCTCTTGACCTTTGATTTGACATCGAAGAGCTTTCTTATTTCTAAGAGCCTCTTTTGCTCTATTCTTTTCATGACAGTGGAGCAATAGGGGAAAAAAACATTGGTAGAAAATATTTGCTAAGTGTGCTATAAAAGTAAAACTTTCTTACATATTCAGTGTGTATACTTTTATTGTATATGTATATATATTTATGCAATATGATTAGAACACATTTATATAATTAGAGTCTAAAGTATTTAAGTTGAAATATTATCCTAATTTTCTTTGCTCTGAAGAGTACATCATAAAGAAATTTTCTAGGTCATGGTATTCTTTAAATGACTAAATTAAGGATACTTGCAGCTGTGAAGAGAAGAATTAGTCATTATTTCTGGGTTACAAGGATAATATTATAGAATACAAAATATGAGCTCTATAACTATAACTATAACTATATATATATGTATATATATAGAGAGAGAGAGAGGGAGGGAGAAAGGGAGGGAGGGAGGGAAGGAAGGAGGTGGACTTTAAACATTGTGTGTTTTATCTGTAGAAAGAAGTTCATTGTTACTTGCTGTTCATTACAATCTCAAAGTCTTTAATCTGGTAACAAAGTCTCCAGTCTGGTGACAAGTCTCCAATTTGGTAAGGTTTGGAAGGAAGTATTTTCTATTTAGGTGTGGTGATTGTCCATGTTCATTTCTCTTCTTTTCCAATCCCGAGGTAAATGAACTGAAATAGTTTAAATAAATACAAAAAACAATGAGGGAAAAACATTATTAGAAAAAAGCTTTAAACAAACATTGTGGATGCAGGGAATTAAACAGGGATAGTTGACATTTTTATACACCTGATAAGAAATAATTACTTCATATTGTCCTTGAGATTCTCAGATTTTAAACTTAAAATGATGCACATAGCTAAAAACCAGTGGGCTGTGGAAAGCAGGGATTGCCCTTTGTCCTCTGCCAGATGGAATACAGATAATTTATCTTGTAAAAATTGTAACAAAAGGTGTTCTGGATTTTAGAACCCAAGCACAGTAGAAGAAGCCTGTGGTACACAATCCAATCTTTGGTTGTGATTTCTCTTCTAACTCGTTTTTTGCATAGGCTCTGTAAAAGGGAAAATTTGACATCTAACCATAGAGTATATGTCAAGTCTTGTACAAGCAAGAAAGGATAGCAGAAAATCACTTATACAGGGGGAAGAGCAGAAGAGAGCTCTATAGTAGGATTGTAGAAGCAATGGGAGAGATTTTTATGTCCACCACGTTTTATTACTGAAAATTGTGATTTACACCATGACTGTGTTATACTTCTAGTCATGAAAGCAGCAAGTCCAATTCAGCTTTAGGAAGATGGGTTTATATGAGAATATAGCTAATTAATTCTGGTAGGAAGTGGGTAGGGCATTTACAATTAACAGTGATCACAGTATCTACTCCCCAAGAATTAAGTGATGAAAACTTAGAGAGACAGTTCTTTAAAAGACCATCATCAGGGTAAATACTAGAATATAGCACTAGCAGATCTCCTCTGTGAACTCTGTTCCTTGTATTTCCCTAAAAACACCTGCAGAAACATGACCTAGTGCCTTGGCATTATCCCTGTCCCAAGGTTATCACCTGCTAATAAATTCTGCCTGGGGATCCAGAACTCACAGAGAAAATGAAATACATGATATTTCAATTGCCGTGAAGGAAAATAAATCAACTGAAAAATTTAAATATACTGACACTCTCCATCTAGTTTCTGCTCCTCACTGCTCTGCTGTATACTAAACCACTGAGGCCATAGACTGCATCACCTCAACTTCTTCCCTTGGGTTTTGAATTAGGTTCTGCTGAGACAGAACGTGTCTCTGTGAGAGATGAGTTTGCTTAATTTGCAGTATAATAAAGATAATGTTTTTGCTGAGGCAAGTCAGACATATTTATTTTCCATTACAAAATGCTGGCTCCTTGAACTCGGGATCCTTCTCCTTTAATACAACCTTCTGTGAGTTGGGGTTGGGGGCTGCTGGATGCTAGGTATTGTCTAACATTCCCTCTGCAATGACCTGATTTTCTATATATGGGTGCACTATTGAACAGTTTTGTTACTGACTAAGCTATTTTACAATTCCTCAGGCAGAGAAATAAAGTTATCATTGTTTTGTGGTAGTTACTTAAGCTTCTTTATACCACCGAATGGCACTGGGTCTCAGGGAACCAGAGTTAACATGATAATATTCCAGGTACTACTATTGCCATGAGAAATAATGAACTCCTTTTTTTTTTTTTTTTTTTTAATCTTATCCAAGTTTCTTCTGTTTTCTCCAAACATTTAAAATTTTTAATTTGGAAGACTAATGTTTAAGTTTCCATGTATGAACAAAATGTCATACCTTTTCCAGTCTTATACAGCAAGGCCAAAAATATATCTGCATATAACACTAAAACATTAATTGCCCTTTATCTTCACTTGTCATTTACATAAATGGTGTGAAATCTATGTTAAATAGATTTTTCCATTTTGGCACAAACCAAAGTGGTGGATCAAAGTGCTGAATGAATTATCATTGTATTCTTCACCACTCTGCATTCACAGTAAAAACAAGCAAAACAATATCACTACTGAAAAAATTACCATTAACAATATGATAACTAAATGATTTACAAATATATATGTATATGATTATAATTGTGCTTTTGTCTACACAGTAAATCTCACCAGAGGTGGATAGCCAATTATTGTGCATTAAAATCACTTGGGATAGCTAAATATTTAAGTTTATTTGTATTATTTACTTTATATTTTTAAAGATTTTTAAAATTTAATTTAATTTTAAACTGATATACATTATTTCTATTACTGTAAAGTCAAGGTAAGGCATATTTAAAGAAGACTAATTTGTATCCATGACTTTTCCGTTCTCTCTTTTCCTTCAGAGATAACCATTTAAAAACTACAAATATATTTATATACATATATATAAAACATGTATATATTATATATATAACTACATATGTATGTTTCTGTATGGTAGGTACGTGTGTATCCCCATTCTCTTAGATTAAACTATGAATACTATGCACATTTCCTAGATGTTCCTATTATTTAGTAGCAATATATTTTTTAAAAGTTTTCTTCCTTTTTCACAGCCATGTATTTCTCCATTTTGCTGAGTACTGTGTGTGGCCTCTTTTAATGGTTTATCATAGCTTATTTAAACAGATTCCACTGTTGGACTTTTCAGATGTGTCCAGTTGTTTATTATTATGTTTTATTTTTGTTATTATAAATAGTATTTCAATAAAAGTTCTTTGTGTTAATTTTATATTCTTTCAATGAATGTTTAGGATAGATCTTTAAAATTAGATTGCTATATATAAAGGTAAATTCTGTGGATTTTTTTTTTTTTTACTTTACCATACCCCCTTCCATGAAAGTTGCATTTCCATCAACAGTAACAATGACTGTGTTATCTGTTTCCCCACCGATGCACAACAGAATATATCATTAAACCATTAGATTGTATCAAACTGAAAAATGATATTTCAGTGTAATTTTAATGTGAATTTCTCTTATAAGAATTTACTTCATTTAAAACATTGTTACATTAAACTCTTCTCAATGTTAATTATTTCAACTCTTAGAAGTACCCCAACATTCTCCTTCATACTTTCAACCTTTTTCCTATGCTCCAGTTTCAGTTGTAGCCAGAGATCCATTTGGATTTGCTAAAATTATCATTTAGCTTTTTTTTTTTTACCACAATTCTTCAATAAAATTTTCATATGATTTTTAATATGTATACATTATTAAAAGTGATCTAAATAATTATGGGGATATAAATTTCACTACCAATCCACTCTGGAAGCTGGATTTATTTTTTACAAATGTATTGAGACCATTTGTCTAAGACCACACATTTCTTTTTTGTTTAATCAATCCATTGTTTTACTTGAATAAGGTCTCAAGAAATTTCCTTAGCTCACATATAGCTGAATTGGTATCTTCCTGTTGTAAAACACAATTGCAAGTTAAACTGGCTAAAAATACTAGTTTGAAATATATATTTTTATGCCTAGTGTTCCATTACTTTTCATCATTCACTAGTACTGATAAAATTTATTATTCAGTTATATATATATATGTATGTGAGAATATATATATATATGTGATTTTTGGTGTGTTTGTATGTAGCATTTTATGACTCCATGCACTTCACAAAATTTTATGGGACACATATTTAAACTGTGAGTCTATAAAATTCAAAAATGAATAATGTACAGAAAACAAGATTACTGAGTATTCTTTCAGTCAGTGGATTTCTGGGTGTTGTCTTGCAGACTCTCTGGGATTATATGATTTAGCATAGATGTGAAAAATTGATTCATTTTGTTATTAACTAGACTATTTTATGACTGTTCAGGGAGAAATAAATTTATAGAAAATTAAAGGTATACAATGTTTCCTGACCATTGCAGAGCAAAGAATCCCTGCTCACAGCTTTGTAAATCAATTTTTTTTCTTATAGAAAATATATTCTCTCTGAATCTACTTCTCATCTATACCAGTTTTAATATATAATTGGCATCTTCATTAATCAATGAGCTTAATAAAACCTATGACTCACATCCTTTTTCTATTTGCATGCAAGTCCTGGTTTTACCTTTTAAAAAATTATATTTTAGGGATCCCTGGGTGGTGCAGTGGTTTAGCCCCTGCCTTTGGCCCAGGGCGCGATCCTGGAGACCCGGGATCAAATCCCACGTCGGGCTCCCGGTGCATGGAGCCTGCTTCTCCCTCTGCCTGTGTCTCTGCCTCTCTCTCTCTCTCTCTCTGTGTGACTATCATAAATAAATAAAAATAAAAAAAAATAAAAAAAATAAAAAAAATTATATTTTAACAATTATCACACATGTCAATTGGAAACTATTTCTTACAATGTTGCTTCTATGATGTGGAAGAAAATTTCAACATGATTGCATTACTCATTGAAATAAAAAAACAGTTTATGATGTATCAAATACAATTCGAATCAGAACAAATGAGAAACATTTTTTATAACTTAATAAGTACTCATAAACAAACACTACAAAAAGAACATTTTTAAAAATATATACATTTTAGGTGCTATAGTTTCTCCTGATGGTATTCCCTGTAATAAAATAATCTTTAAAAATATCAGTAGAAACTGACATTATATTTGTTATTACTTGGGAAGTGTACTTTATTACATCTTGATAAGTAAACTTGAATAAGTTAGGATTTGTGCTATAGGACAAAAATGACTCAATAGTTAGATACCCAAAATCTATAACTGTTTTAGGGCATTGTCATAAATAGACTAAGAAATACTAAGGTACTTACTTATACAATTTATATTTCTATGCTAAGAATATTACAGAAGTCTGCTATATCATCTCATTTACTTAATGTTTTAGTTTATAGGATATCATTTTCAAAAAGGATGCTAATATCTAAACTTTTAAGAATTTATTTTAAGTCTCTTAAATTGTTAAGCTTATACATGATGTCTGGTAATTTTTTTCATTTTTACTTTCCATTACGTCTTTAAATGCAAAGCACATGTGAACGGTAGAAATAAATAGAGTATCTATTTTGGGCAGATTTTCATATTATCCATAGACGAAGTTACTTCACTACAGTGGAAAATCTTACCCAGAGGATAGTAACCATAAAGTGTTTCTGTGGCTGAGACCAAAAACATTTAGACCAAATATATGTTATTCCAGCCAATAGTGAATTCTCTCAATAGATGTGGCTTTCTCAATCTGTAATATTTAATGATACAAGGCATGGGCCTGTCTAATGTCCATTTCAATAATTACAAACTGGGTATTATAATCATATTTATTTAAAATTTTGCTACAAGGAACTACAATTAAAATTATTTGAGTGATATAATCATATATATAAAATGTCCTTCAATTATCTATATTTAATAATTGCATGGTTATATATGAAATTATTCCAAAAATTAAATAGGTGAAGAATACTGGCCTATTTTAATAGACTCTTTATAGAATACTGTTTCACTGCCCTTGCTGGTGGCAGCTTGTAAAAAATGCCAAGGAATGTTGATTTGGGAAGGATTAATACAGCAAATGACAAAATTGCTAATGAAAAATAGATTCCATATTGAAGGTTAATTAAGATCCCAAAATATATATATATATTTGTCCTAATTAGGATAAACCCCACAGATTTAGAGAGCTCTAAGTGTTAAAGTTCAAAGAATACTGAGATTGCTGTCATATCTCCTGCATAAAATGAAATGAGATTAATCAGAATTGATTAAAATGTTAATAGTAAAAGAGAAAACAATAAAAGTACTTGGGAGAATTTTTACTATTTTGTATACTTATTTATAAAAACATGGTGTAAAAGCCTAATGGTAAGAATAAAGCCTATATTTGTAACTTCACTCTAGTATCATGCAGCTACATGCACTTTATTGAGCAAGTCAGATTCCCAGGCTCTGGGCTTTCTCTTTTATTTCTTTACTATCTAACTACAATTCAGAGAAGCCAAACATACCCTTTTCTTTGTTTTGAAAATGAATTAAGAAGTTCAAAAGATTAAACAATTTGTGCAGAACCCGTCAGGTGATAAATTACCAATTTGATGGCAGAATCCAGACTGTGTCATTTTTGTTTTGTTTTAGTATAATTTCATTTTTCCGTGTGTCCTTTGTCCATTAAGGTAACCTGGACTTCATGGTCACTTCATACATTTGAGAGATCAAATGTAAACAAAACATTAAATATTTCATATTTTGCAATAAATTGGGATGAGTATATAATTCAATCATGTAGTAATAGCTGAGAATTATTATGCAACTACCTATAATTGCTAGATATAAAAAAGAATAATATAAAATATTAGTAAAAATAAAATTTATATTGAGATCAGTGAGGAGATTTCAAAAATTTTAAAGCTCAATCTAAAGGTAACATCAAGAAGCATATATATGAATATGTCTTTTTTCCCCCATAGGCATAATGTTATGTGATTTCTAGGGGTTAGAAATTTAGACTTGTCTCTTTCACTTTCTCCCTCTCCTTTCTCTCTCTCTAGTAATAATAATAACAATAAGTATATGATTGGTGTCTTTCATGCAGAAGAGCCTTTTAAAAAAATAGAGAAATTTTTATTTGAATGAGAACAAAACGAAGTATCACGAAGCATTGATAGCTGATTTGTCAGTCTTTACAGCTGCCTGCTCAGATACCAGCAATTCATTGTGGAGCTCACACAGGGTGGAAGCATGAAGTTTCTAAAGGCAATAATTTTGCTGACAGAACTGCAAAAGCTGCTGTTAAAACATGACAGACTACAAATATAGAGGCTTCACTTTTAATATAATAAAAAGAAACTTTTATTTATCTTTAAAACTGTGCTTCACAAAAGAAAATGGACACATGGATTATAAAAAAAGACTAATAGAAATTTGGACTATGAGAATTATCTAACAAAACATTTCCTCTACCACCTATTTGTTTGGTTGGTGTTGTGTAAATAACAAAATCTTCATATAAAGGAAAGATTTGATTTGATTTGATCTTTTGAGGGAGAGAGTTCACCTGGGTGTGTGGGTTAGGGGGGCGAGAAAAGCAGAGGATGAAGGAAAGAGAGAATCTCAAGCAGGCTCCATGCACACCAGCAAGGAGCCTGAGGTGGATTCTATTTCATGACCTTGAGATCATGACCTGAGCTGAAACCAAGAGTCAGACGCTTAACCGACTGAGCCACCTATGCACTGCTGAAAGAGAGATTTTAAAGACACCAGATCTTACTATGCCTACAGAAAAGATGAAATCATTCAAAGTGTATTAGAGGTATGTGCATTCTTTGCAGGCCACTCGCAAGGTAGCACACGAAGTCTCCCTAAGTTATTAGGAACCTGGTAGAAGTTGGATTCCATAGAACTAATCATAGTACATAAGGTAAAAGTAAGACTTTTCTCCAGATATGGTGTACATGATATGTGATGGTCTGAAGTCCTTTCCCTTTTCCAAAGCTCATACATAGCCATTCGTAACATAAAGGATAGTTGGAAGAAAGGCAGACAGGGACAAACTACACCCCCCCACATCCCTCACCCTAAGAAGAAATCATCCTTAAAAGGATTTTACACCCCCCTCTAAGGAGCCCTCCGCTATTTCCCATGTGATAGATAGATGAGAAAAACCTGATTGGGTGACAGGTGCATGTAGGGTTAATTAGATTAAAACAGCCCACCAACAAGCCCTTTACACCCCCTAGACTTGGCAACCCTCTCAGGTTCCCTCTCTCTTTGGGAGCTTTGTGATATCGCTCAATAAAATTTGCTTTGCTGCCCACCACTGTGCCTGGCCAGCCTCTTAATTCTTCGAAATGGAAGGACCAAGAACCACAGGCACCGAGGCAAAAGAAATCCTGCCACATCAATACATATAATTCCCACTTTTGGAATAGCAGAGCAAACTGACTGAGTAGGATTGAGGAAGTAACTTTATATTTACTCTTGTCAAGGATTATGCAAATGTTTGCAGATTCCTAGAAGACTCAGTACTCTGGACAGGTAGATCAATGAATCAGATTCTAAATAAACATTAGCTAAACTTCTGCAGCCTATTATGTTAAGTAAGACGTCCTAGAGCTTTACCATTGGCCTTGTTAAAAATTAGAGTGGAATCTGGAAGTAAGCACTGGATTTCTCCCTTTAAATCTATGTTTGGCAGACCTATACATTTAGGTCTGAGCCCATGTCCTATACCTGACTTAAGTGAATCCTCTTAAAATCGTGTCAATACTTAAAAGAGTTTTTCTCATTCTAGAAAACCTCCTAAGTAC